>NC_046372.1:46107337-46407337 GCF_011125445.2 Fundulus heteroclitus
CGCCTGTGTCCCCGTCCACAGCGAGGCCGGCTTTACGTCCCCGTGGGCCAAGAGGCTGGAGCTCCGAAACCAACACCTCCAACCCCGACGGTTCCCAGGACGGGTGTCTCCTGGAGAGACCTTTGATGGGCAGGCGACACCTCCGTAGGGATGTTTGTCAAACGGTGGCAACGGCTTTGTATGTGGAGTCCAAGGTGAGAGACTCCGGGCCCTTGTCGTCCCCCTTCCTCTCTCCCTCCGTCATTACTGGGAATAAAGTCTTCACGAATGCTTTGCAAACAAACAAAGAACTCCACCGTGCAAACGGTCGCATCGTTGTGACGCCAGTGAGAAAAAGAAGATGAAGAAGGGCGCTTAGCTTTAACCTCGTAGTGGAAAGGTGGGCCCAGCAGGACGCTGTGGCAGGACCAAACGGGTTTGCTTTAATTAAATGAAATTAGATCTTGTGTTTTCTTTCTTGAACCTTGCAACGTCCCGTGTGAATCACGCCAGTTAGCTTTTAGATGTGTGTCTTTTAAAGGGAAAACGTTGTTCACTGACATGTTGTTTTTCTTTATGGCAGATGACGGTCCTAAAACTACGGCAGTGAACCCCACCACCACCGACGGCCAGGGAAGAACGTCCAGTCACCTTTAAGAGAAGTTCCGATCGACCCACATCAGATTGCTCTGGCTGTTCCTCAGCATGGAGCCCTAACTCCCTGACCTGTGAGGATCTGGCGCCGCACCTTTTCCCTCCGTCGTCACAGGAGCAGCCTCGCCAGGCGCCGTCTCAGTGTCTTGGTCGCCTGCAGCGCCTCGCGGGACCTCAACATGTTTTCGGCCCTGAAGAAGTTGGTGGGCTCGGAGCCGGGCCAGCTGCGGGAGAAAGGCATCCCTGCGGGGCTGCAGTCCATGAACCAAAGCTTGCAGAGGCGCTTCGCCAAAGGGGTGCAGTATAACAGTAAGAGCAGCGTGGCAAGTGTCAACGCACATATTCCTTCTCCGCCCAGTCTGTGTCACAACGGCCTGGATGTTGTTGTCTTTATTTCCCCCCCACTCCAGTGAAAATAGTCATCCGAGGAGACAGAAATACTGGGAAGAGTACCTTATGGCATCGACTGCAGGGGAAGAAGTTTCTGGAGGAGTACATTCCCACTCAGGAGATCCAGGTCACAAGTATTCACTGGAATTACAAAAGTGAGTCTTATGTTCTCTGTCAGAGCGCTGCCTCGGTTTTATTGCTGTTGTGACGGCGTTTTCACATCTGCTGTTTGTGTCTGCTGGTGATTTATTTCAGTGGCTCCGTATCAAGGTAAAAATGCTCCCATTAAAGGGTAGTTTGAGCTAAGCTAACGTTAGTCTGTTAGTCTCCTCCTCCTGCAGGGTAGATTTCTCCACCGTTGATTGTTTTAGACAGAGATGCACCGCTGTCATTCATTTCTGCTGATACAGACCCAAAGTAATAGCTCGATGTTTTTAGGCCGAATGCCGTTATACGATATTTGTCTCTGTTTTTCTTTTGGTAAAGTCACTATAAAAATGCGTCTCTGAATCAAACCTTTATTCCAAACTTCTCCCAGGCACATTTTGAAACAAACGGCTGTAGATAAATATGAGAAACAGCTGGAAAATAACCTTCTGGAATACATAAAAGTGTAACTAACACAGTACACACTATCTCCATATAAACAATATAGACTTATCTTAAATCTCACTATTTGTAAAATCTCCATATATTGCCCAGCCCTATTTATCAGACAGGCCTCCTCATACCCATTTGGTCTGATCCAGATTTGTCTTTGAGGAGTGCAGCAAACACAAATTCATAGGATTGGTTTTCAGCCTTCCTGCCGACACCAGTCATTAATTCTTTATATCTGAGGCAACATCACACCGAGTAACAGTACGTCCCTCTAGAACTGGGATCCACAAAGTTAAAATCTAGAAAAGGTGGCTCTCCACTGAACACGTGAAACGGTCCTGAGCTTCCTATAATAGCAGCTAGCATGGTGAGCGTTACTAAGTGTGAAGAGCAGTCAGTGTGTTCCCTGGAGGCTGAGGTGTCCAGCTCCATCCTGAAGGCTGGTGGCCCGTATGTTTTCATATTTCATCATTCATGTGATTCAGGCGCTTTGAACGGAGGGAACATTTAAAAGCTGCGACACGCTACACACTGAGGACTGACACTGGACACCACTGGGCTACAGGCTGCAGATCCATGTCCTAGTTACATAACACCCGAGTCTACCAACATTTTCCAAATTCAGCGTGTTCTAAAACAAGGAAGCTCAAAACGTCAAAACAGATCGACTTTGCTGCAGTCCCAGGGCGCCGGCATTTTTACAGTCAACGGTGGAAGTACACAGCAGCAGTCTAACCAAACGGCCAGAAGTGGGCTGTGAAATCATACAGTAGATCCTTAGAGACACGTAGCCCCCTGTAGTCCTCCCCGTTCCGCTTTAAGAGCAGAATAATGAGTCCAGACTTTGTTCTGTGTCCAGCTACCGACGATGTGGTGAAGGTGGAGGTGTGGGACGTGGTGGACAAAGGTGAGTGCCGCTCACAGACATTTTGGCTCAGGGGGACTTAGCTATGAGACGTCTTCTTTTTCGTTTCTAGTCTTCCTGCTGTGAATTTAAAGACGTCACAGAGACATGTGCTCAGGGTGCTCGTTTGGTTCTGTCCTCAGTCTTGATGTTGTCTTTCTCATGCCTCTCTTGCACTCATCTCAGGCCAAAAATACCCTCTTCCTGAAGGTGTAGGTGAGCTCCACGGTAATGCGTAGAAACTCTTGTGTGCCTTGGGTGTGCCCTTCCTCCTCCTCCTCCTCTTCCTCCCTCTCTAACCTGAAAGCCGGTAGTGGCGAGGTCCGATCAGAACCGCTCTGACTGCCTGTTTGTTTCAGTTGTGTCCGCCATGCTTAGCTAGAGCCTGACATGTGAGGCCAGCACTGTATGCTAAGGCTTGTGTGAGAAAAGGCTTTTCTTAGAGAAAAGTGGATAGCTTGCTTTCCTCATGATAACACTTGTAGCTAAATAGACTGCAGTGGACTTTAGAGCTCCATGTTTGCTCCTTCCCTTCCTGTCTGAACTTGTGATTTTTTTTTTTTTTTTTCCTGATCTTTCAGGCAAAGGCAAACGGCGCGGGGACAATTTGAAGCTGGAGAATGAGCCACAAGAGGTGATTATCACATGGCTGTCATGGGGCCAGGCTGCCCGGCATGTTGGGCTTATTTTATGGCCCGAGGAGCTCTGTTGTGATTTCTCAATCCTGTCTGGATGCAGTCAGACGAGGTGGCGCTGGATGCAGAGTTCCTGGACGTGTACAAGAACTGCAATGGCGTCATCATGATGTTTGACATAACTAAACAGTGGTAAGGCATCTTTAATCTTTCACGGGGCAATCTGCACCAAACAAAAGGCCCTGAGGTGTTAAAGTGCCACAGTTCTGCGTGGGGAACAGATGAAACCTGTGGAAATGGGTCCGTTTCACGTTGTGGAAGTAAAAATGTCTAGATGAGTTTCAGTGTGTTGATATCAGGCATTCTGCCTGTAAATATAACTATTTGTTCTTGAAATTAAAATCTGTATTCTCTGAATATCCAATATATCCAGTCTTTCTGCTTTGGGTTCATAGCAGCCAGTCGCCAGATTCTAAATCATCTTTTCAGCTAATGGAATAAAAATAAAATAGTTTTCCATCTCAATTCTGGACGACACCGTAGTCCAACCAAAGTCAAGCAGAATGTTTATTTCGTGTTTCATCCTCTTCCCGGCAGTTGTTGTTTTCTGTCTCTAACCTGCAGAATAATGTTACGCTGTGATTTCCTAACTTCCAGGACTTTCAATTACATCCTGAGGGAGCTGCCCAAGGTACCCACCCACGTGCCAGTGTGTGTTCTGGGAAACCACAGGGACATGGGGGAACATCGGGTCATTCTCCCCGACGACATACGAGACTTCATCGCAGGACTCAACAGGTAAATGACAACGTTTCTTTTCCCAGGTGTCCAGACATGCCATATGGAGATCCTGCCTTCATCAAGCAGGGCAGCTTTGCTCTGCAAAAACAAAACCTGCTGATGGCGTCTTAATTGTTTGACTTTGTTACATCACGGTTAAATCTGGCATCAAAGCAGGCGGTATGCACCCCGCTGGTTGAGTTTAGCCCACCTCAGCCCTAAAGCCGATACGTCTCGGTGCCAGCAGCTTCTAAAGTCGCGTTAAGGATGGGATTGATACTGTTTTCCTCTACAGACCGATGGGATCATCCTACATCCACTACGCAGAGTCCTCTATGAAGAATGGATTTGGCTTGAAGTATCTGCACAGGTTTTTCAACATCCCCTTCCTACAGCTCCAGGTTAGATCTGTCACCATCCATCCAGCATGCAGCTTTCTAAGTGTTCTTTAAACAGGAGAGGACCTGCGGCTGGTTAGTTCTAATAGAAATGTGTGTGTTTGCATGCGTGCAGAGAGAAACCCTCCTGAGGCAACTGGAGACCAACCAGCTGGACATGGACGCCACCCTGGAGGAGCTCACTGTCCAGCAGGAGACCGAGGACCAGAACTATGAGATGTACAGCCATGTTTTTTTTCCCCTGTCTGATTGTGTTGAAGAGCAGAGCTGCTAGACTTTAGTTTCTGCTACAGGCCAAGTGGGGCACAGATGTGGTCATGACCCAGCGAGTCCTCTCACAGAGGCTGTGCTGCATAGCTGCTCCACGTTTACCTTAGATAACCACTGTGCTGGTAGTCCTGGGGAATTATTACCTTTGTTTTTGGGAATAAACGAGATGAATATGGCTGTGCATGTGGGCAATGCTCTACACGTTTGATAATAGCTGCAAGCTTTTGAATAACTAATTTCAAATGAACCGTTCAAACGTTGTAGGTTACCAAGGCAACGCGTGATCAAGTTGTCCTGAAACTCTTCTGTGAACTTTCACAGTTTCCTGGAGAACTTGGAGTCTCGTAGTAAGGGCCACGCTTCTCCCGGTCCAGCTAACGGCCAGAGTCCCTCCTCCGGCTCCCAGTCTCCCATCGTCCCTCCCAGCGGTGCTTCCACAGGCAGCTCCAGCCCCAGCACCCCACAGCCTCCAGCGCCCTCCCAGACGCTCCCCCAGTCTCCGTCTGTGTCTGCGTCCGCTTCCTCCCCCGCTCCCCCCCCAGCAGCGGTCAGCGGGGCAGCCACCCCCACCGCTGAGATCAAACCTCCACCCCAGTCGCCTGAACACCAGCAGTCGCCCGCTGCACCCGGGGGCTCGGCGCCGCAGAAACGCAGCTTCATCTCCCGCTGGTTTGGGTCGTCGGCTACCGAGGCTCCTGCTTCTGCACCGGGTGAGTCCCACCAAAGAGCGACCCGGGCAAAGTGTTCGGACCGGTCCCAACAGAGAAGGCTGCACTGTGAAAACTTGTCCTGATAAATACCAGCAAGGAACAGATTATGTTGGCTGATAGAAAACCTCTGCTTTCTTCCACCAGCTAAAGAAATGGTTAACGACGGTTAATGACGACTAGAATAAGCAGTGATTTTATTATTTATTTTAGAAAAGTTCAAATGAAAGTAATAGACTTCCACTAGTTTATCCCATTATCATATTGATAACCCAGCGTGTTTTGGGGCAAAGCTTGGAAACAGTGGTTTGATGGGGTAGCACCCTCCCAGTCATTCTGGGAAAGTTATAAAAGAAGGGGAAAAAATCTGTTTAAATACAAATATTGTTCAATATTCTATGATTGGCCATAAAACAAGATGAATAAAATCCTCACTTTTGTTAGAGAATCACATGAAATTGTTAATTTTACAATCAGAATAAACTTTATTAGACTTCGGGTTCCAACGCTGGCATCGCGAAAACAAAGACAGACAAGCAGAACAGCAAACTATAGAATGTAGTTTGTACAAAAAAGATTATATTCTTTTTTGTAACAAAAAAAGACTTTCATGGAAAAGTAAGAACAGGGAAGTATGTTTTAGCATATCTGTAAGTATATGTAAATATCTAGCTGTACAAATATAAATGCAAGGGGTAGAAAAGCTGGCAGGTTAGTGCTAATATGCTGCAGAATATTAGCACTTCTAAAGTGTTCATCAGAGACTGAGCCTAGAAACTGGTTCTGTGTCGGCTCCTGTTAGCATCAGCGCTCTGTAGCGCCAACCTGAGGGTAGAAGGCTGAAGAACCTTTGACCTGGATGAGTTGTTTTTTAGCTGACCTTTTCCTCACCCTAACGCTGTACTGGCCCTGAATGGATGGACGGTCGGTCCTGATGACCCTCGTCTTTTGGTCTGCTACGGCCCAAAATGACTCCGTGTGTTAGCGGGCGTCAGACGGTGTTTCCCAGATTCTGTCCATTCAAACATCAGGTCTCAGGGCAGCAGTCGAGCTCTTTTCCTCTTCCACTCTGTGGAAGGAGTCATGGCCTGTCACCTTCACAACCAGCCAGGCTGGCTCTGAGGAAGAGGAGGCAGCAGCAGGTGGATGTGTAGACGGCGTGTCCGTTCCACATTTCAATATAACAGCTGATAAGTGAGAGGCTGCTTGCCTGAGTCACAGGATGTCCATCTGTTCATAAAGGAAGAAACACAGAAACCTCTAAAAAATAGATTATTACATAATCAGAATCTGAAATACTTTAATAATACCAGAGGGAAATATCAATTAAAAAAGGATGTTTAAAACAGAATAGAATAGACTTCTATAGATTATGTTCATCTCACTCAGCACTCTGTTGGGGCTGGTTGTGCATGAATTCCTGCATCAGTGCTCCGTGGCATGGAGGAGACCAGCCTGAGGTTCTGCTGAGGTGTTCAGGAAGCCCAGGTTGCTCCAACAGCTGCCTTCAGGTCGTCTGCTTGTTGGATCTGGTGCCGCTCATAAATTCTCTGTGGGGTTCTGCTCAGTCCAGTCAATAAAGCCCAGTACCATCGTGCTCCCTCAGCTTTCTGTGGGCTTTCTACAGCCCTAATTGACTAACCAGCTTCCTGAACAACGACCTCATGGGGCTTCCCCTCCTTGTGGACGGTGTTGACCGTCTTCTGGACATCAGTCCGGTCAGTAGGCGACACAGAGACCGTTTCTAGGTTCAGGAAACCTCTCAGCTAATTGGCTGATTAGAGTGCCACACCTTTTCACTATATTCTGATTTTCTGAGACACTGAAGTTTGGGCTTTCATTGTCTGTAAGCAATAATCATCAAAATTACACCAAACAAAGGCTTGGAATATTTTACTGCGTGTGATGAATTTATGTAATATGAATATTAAACGTTTCCACAATTTTCTAACCTATATATTAGGTTTTAAAATTTCATTCAACCTAGGTGTTTTTTTTTGCAATAAATGAGACCAGCATCTTTCAAAAGATGAAGTAAAAAAGTATAAATTCTTCATTTGTTTTTGTTTATATTTTCTTGAAACATTTTCAACGTGAAAATGATTTCTGCTATTCTAATAGCCGAACAGCTTTTTGCGTGTTTCCCCTGGCATTTTGAAGCTTAAAGGGGCCATGTCCCGTATCTTGACCATAAAAAGAACGGTCTTCAAATAAACGATATACGTCATAAAGTGGTACAAAGGCTTGGATTGACTGGGAGAAAAATGAAAAGTGAATATAGCGTGATGCTACAGTCACATGACAGACTCTATGGCTACTCATTCACATTTAGGTTTTTAACATTGCACAACATAAGTTAAATTATAGTGATTCCTGTATTTTGTGATTGTGACACATTTAATCCCAGGTTGCCTAGCGATCTGCGTGTCGGTGTATGAATGTGTGCGTTAGTGACAGGGTGAACGCGGCTATAGTGTGTCCAGTAGGACAAGTAAAGCCATTTACCATTTGTCTGCCAGATCTTTTCTTCTTGTGCTCAAAATAACATTGAGATGCGTGCAAAGGTTAAAAGTTTTTAAGAAGCAAGTGAATGTCAGATTTGTTTCTAAATAAATTTATCTACATAGATATAAATATCTGCTTTTTAAAAAAGTTCAAGCGGATTGTTTAACTATAAGTTAGAGGGTCTTGCTAATTAGTCATGAGATTTGAGACTTAGCGGTTGAGAAATGCAGCGCTTTCCAAAGCCTTAAAGGCCTAAGAGGCGCTGGAATGTCATGTGATTCCCAGCCTGTAGACGAGGAAACAGCGGTAGGAGCCTCTGAGCACGGCCACCAGTTGGAATGGAGCTGACCTTGTTGACTGCAGCTCAGACGTGTCTTAATGTCTTCCCCAGAGGACCCTCCTGCACCCGCGTGTCCTGCTAAGGTTCAGAGCGTGGATGACTTTGTGCCAGATGAAGGACTGGACAGGAGTTTCCTGGAAGACAGCGTGCCTCCAAAGAGCAAGGTGGCCCAGCCTGCCCCAGCCGCAGCC
Source organism: Fundulus heteroclitus (assembly GCF_011125445.2). Classification (NCBI taxonomy): domain Eukaryota; kingdom Metazoa; phylum Chordata; class Actinopteri; order Cyprinodontiformes; family Fundulidae; genus Fundulus; species Fundulus heteroclitus. The sequence goes on from NC_046372.1 coordinate 46,115,691, forward strand.
GTGGACAGCGACAGGTGAGAGGCTGGCTTAGTTTCACATTATATCTACTTTATAGGAACCTAACTGACTGTGGAAGATCTAAATAACCTTTGCTGTCTTGGATTGGGAAATCCCCAAGTAGAAGAGATTTCCCTTTTTAAAAAAAACAAAATACATTGAACCAGACATTTCACCTGAGCCGTCAGTGCAACAACAACCTCATATATGTTTTATCTGTAATTATCCACTCAGATCATTAGGAATATGTTGGAATAAATGAATAGCTTTAGAATTACATATTGCCTCTTTATAACTTACTATTGTACTGAGTTAGAACCAACATTTTTTTATTACACTGAACTTTGCAAAAGTATTCATACCCCGTTAACTTTAATGCTCTCACAGCCCTTTGTTTCTGATTGCAGTTGTATCTGATTGTCACGGAGGGAGCATGGGTGGAAAAAACCGTAATGAGATATTTTAGAATGCCAGCTGAAACGAAATATTGCGTTACAAAGTGTTGGCGTGGCTGTGAGGAAAGGGATGCAGATCATACGCGTATTTTCTGGAGCTGCCCCCGTATGGAGAAGTATGGGAAGGAGCTTAAACGCTGTATGGACAAGGTCTTTCAGAAGGATCTACTATTCATATTTACAACACTCTATTTAGGACTAGCTGATACACAGGAGAAAAAGAAAGTAAATATTTAAATATTTGAAATAAGGATATAAGCAGGGAAAAAGGAATTATGAGACAATGGCTAAAGGGGGACTCACCAAACAAGGACAACTGGTTAATATATACGTTATGGAGAAGTTGACTTAGTCCTGCAAACTGCAATCTGAGAAATGTATGAAGACATGGAAAAGTCTGTTGACCTATATTAAGCCAATGAGAGCAGACTTTATCTGAAAAGTGTTTCTCTTATTGTATTTGCCTTGCCACCATTTTTAGTTTACCTGTTTTACGCATTGTTGGTACAAGTATTATTTGGGGAGAGGTTACAAATATAATGATGGTGTCAGATCCAAAAAGTGTTTGTGATACTTTTATGTATGGTTGCATTGTTAATTTGGGAAAAATAAAATAAAAAGTTAGCCGTACTCCGATCAATTGACCGATCAGAACAATAACTGGACTCCACAGTTTTAAAGATGGTGCTGACAGTGTTTGGATTGGCTGCTCCGCTCCAGGAGCCCGCCCCTACCTCCTACATGCTGGTGAATAACATGGTTTCCACCTTTTTAGAACAAAACCAAAAGGATTTTGGGAGTAGAATGTTAAGCTGGTGTTTTGGCCCATTGCAAAACAGCAGCCTGGTGAAAATTGCTAAATTAGTCTTCTTCTCTCACAGCAGCGACAGCAGTGCAAATTGTTGAGACATTTCTTTGTTCTCAAGCAGAGTTCCCGTAATGTTCCCTCACAGGTATCGACATCTGTTGTCACTGCTGATGGTGCCTCGGCCTGCTGGAGTCGTGTCAACAGATCTCCATGTACCACCAACCTTCAGCTGTATTAAGGATAGGTTAGCAGTAAAAACGAGGGCAAAACAACAATTTACCCCTCGGTTAAAACCTTTGATATGAAGAAGGATCACACAACTCCATGAGATCCTTTAGAGCAGGAGTCACCAACCATTCTGACGCTGGGAGCTACTTCATTAGTACTGTGTGATACCAAGGGCTACCTGTATTGACCTTTGAACTTGAAGAATTAGAGCCCACCTTAACTTTATGTAATATAAACATGTTTTTGATCTTTTTGTCATTTCTAAATCTATGTAAATATAACAATGATTAAAAGGAAGAGCAACTGAATAAAATAGCATTTTATACGCAGCTCACTGGAGGGTTGTGTTTTTGAACAGGCTTGAGGGCACATATGGTGCTGGGGGGGGCCGCCACCATGTTGGTGACCCCTGCTTTAGAAACTATCCTTGTCTGTAAGTTGCATTGTATATTTATAACAGCTGCTTGCCAGTTAACTAAAAGTGGAACTTGGCTCTGACGTTCACGGTAAAGATGCTCGGAGCAATGTGGTTTACCCTCTCTGCTCAGTCCCCATCTTCCTCTGGTGTGTCCCTGCGCTGTCTAACCTTTTACCGCTGGTTCACGTAGAGTGAAATGGTGGAGTTCTCACAACGGTTTCTCCTGTTCTTGTTGTGACACAGCGACGGAGAGAAGAAAGGAAACCCCATGGTGTCTGGTTTCCAAGATGAGCTGGATCCCGACGACACGGAGCCCAGTCTTCCCCAGATGAAGGCTCTGCCCCGCTGCAAAGATATCTCTCTGACCAGCGATGAAGAGGAGGAGGTGGAGCAGCTTGCCCCCACAGTCACCCAGGACCAGGACTTGGACAGTGAACCCGATCTGAAAGCGTAAGTGTTGGCTGGCTGGATGACTCCAGGGAAGCCCGATTCAACCACAGGTGCAGTTTCTTTGACTACAGAGCTCTGATCCAACTGGACCACATGTAAGACTTTAGCATTTCACTACAAGTTGGCCTCTTTAAGGATGTGGCCCATGTTAGGCATCTTTGAAAATACACAAGTGGAGCTGTGATTCAGTGGCGATGACATGTGGCTGTAGAGGAAATGTGTTCACCATTTCTGCAGAAAAACAGTGCAGTCATACAGATATGACCAAGACATGTGGAGGAGAAGTTAAGCGGTTTAGAAAATAAGTTTGAAGATGAATGAATATAGTTAAACACTTAGTTTTACTTGAAGTAACTGAACTGCACTTTCTGAATTTCAGGCCTGTTATTCAGCTCACAAAACCAAAAGTGACTTCTCAAGCTGCGGAGCTCAAAGTCCAGAGCACAGCGCCCATCTCCCTGACTTTAACCCCAGCAGCAGAGCCGCCTGCTCGACAGCAAGGCAGGAAAAAGGGAGGCACCCCCAGAGCTGAGGACTCTGATACAGACCTGGAGGCGCCCGTGGCCCAGCAGATGCTCTCTTTTGTCATGGATGACCCTGACTTTGAGTCTGAAGCATCAGATACCCCCAAGATTTCAAAGGTGAACTAAAGCAGATCAGCAAAAATCATAATGTCAGCGGGCTAAGGGTCCTGCTAGGAGACGGTGAACCCAGACTGGCCTGATGTGCTCAGCACCCATCAGAGTTTTCAGCCTGATTTCTGATCTCTGCTTGCTGTAAAGCTTTGTCCTGCTCATACACATTTTAGCTGAATGCTATTTCACTCACTGTCTCGTAAAGATCTCTCTCCAAACCATATTGAAATATTTTATGGTGCCTTTCTGCTGTAAGCAGTCATCAGAAATGTAAGCTGAGGTGATGCTACTGAGTGAGAGACAGGAGCTTCAGTAACGTCACCTACTGAATCTGTGTATAAGGACTTAAGGTCATAGTATATTATTTCTGACTTGTTATAGTTAAATAATACATTTTCAGAATGCTCTGCATGGCCATGTGAAAAATGAGATCATTGGTGACTGAGGTTCCTCTGTGTCCCCAGCTTCAGTCAGAATGTTCTACCGTCATGTGGAACAATTCACCTCTCTGTCGTAGAACCCGCCAGTTTCTAAGGGCAATCTTAAACTTGGTTTAATGCATATTAAGGGAATATGTGGGCTTTAGCTGCAATCTGTTATTCTACCTGCAATGTCAAGATTAATAAATGCATAAAATAAACTTCCCTTGGTTACAGCGTCCACACCAAAGAGCGTTGTCAGCGCTCAAGTGTGATGCGTTTACTGAGTAGAAAAACATAGGATTTTTCAGTTTCTGACCAGGAGATTAACAAAAGTGATATTTAATGCTGTAGGGCTTTAGTAGCCATTTAGGAATGCAGACTGTTATCTAGATCAGATCCAGGGCCATGTTTCTCTGACAGTCACTTTTTTCTCACATTTCACCCATTTATTCTGTGCACAGGACACCTTTCCTGTCAGAGACGAGCTTCTGTCCGACCTCTCTGATGAGGACTTGCATTTAAGTAAGGTGCCGGTTCCCCTGAAGCCCACTGTGATTTCCTTCAAACCCAAGGATGACGCTGACCTCTTTGGCCTCGGATTCCAAGAAGAGCCTCAAGCAGCAAAGGACAGCAGTGAAGACCCGGAAGGCAAGTCCTGAAAGAATGTTTTTTCTTTGTTTCCCAGTAATCGCCGTTACATTTTTATGCAGTAGTGTCTGTAGAGGGTTAAAGCCTTATTCAGAAATGGAATGAAAACTGTTTTTGTACATTTTGTCACAATGCTGAGACCGTATGTGCCAGAATGCTGCCATTGCTTCTTTCTTAACCTTTTTTGGTCCGGGTGTTGAGATCAAGATTTTCTTCCTCAACGGTACCAACAAAGCACATGTAGGAATAGCCACTTAGTGGCCGAGTGGCAGTCCTTTACTTGATTCAGTCGGTTCCATTATAACCAGTAAAATCAATACGTGGTCTACAGTAGGGACATGTAAGATGCTCTGGTCTGGCCGGAGGGTTCTGCCTACAGGAGGACGGCTGTAACTCGCTGCTCCAAGGTACAGCTGCTGTTTCTCTTGTTGTATAATGACGCTTGAAACAGAGAAAGCTTTACAGACAGGACTCAACACATCAGCTCTGATGGCGCTCCTGTCAGCGGTGCTTCATTTGCTGGGCTGCCAGGCCTAGGCCACTGTGTTCTCTCTTTCAGTATGACTCCTTATTAATTATCTCTCACGTTGAAGTAGAGCCATGTGCAAAATTAACAGAAAAGGGCTTTCTGCTCCACAAACTTGTTGCTTTAAGATTGAATTTAGGTTTAAATTGGTTTAAACGTTGACAGCTTGAATGAGCCGCATTTCTCCTGGACGTTTGGGCACAGAAACGAGCACAAAATGACTAAATCTACATAATAATCTCCACATTGTATAATAACAATTTCCAAGCTGCGCACAAGCTAATGAGCTGTGATACAGGCTTGAAAAAGGTGACTCTATAACCTGTGGCGGATGACATAATCACAGATATTATGAACAGATAAGTTGAATTGTCAGCTGGTTTTCTTTAAAGACTTCCCAAATTTTACCTGGGTCTCAGGCCAGTACATGGAGTTGGATCAGAACCTGTTCTTTAGAAACCGGTCTCTATCCACTGGCTCATATTTAAAGATCTGTCAATCACTGTGTTTAAACAGGATTATTATAAAAAACTATATGTATATTCTTCATTAATGATCTAATAAATTAATTTCTGACCTAAATCTTAAGACCAGCGTGTGTGTGTGTGTTGTCCTCTTCTAGAAAAAGAAACCAAGCAATCCAGAGAAAAGAAGAAAAAGAAGAAGAAAAGCAAGGAGGTAATGTTGTATTTTTAACATTGATATGTATCAGATGATCTATGTTCTGACTTCTCCTCACACATTCAGCTGTACTTGTTATCGTCCACATTAGTGGCTGTGAATGTTGTTGCGTGGCCACGATTATTGTCACACTGGGGGAGGTATAGTCAGAATAGACAAATATTTCATTCAGGTGGCTCACCGACACATGCAAACAGCTTTTGTTTGAACTTAAATCAGCTCAGTTAGAAAAACCTCATTTATCTCAAAGGAAAATCAAACTAGTGAACTGTCACATTTAAATGGGATGCCTGTGGGCTGTTACAGCAGATCTAAAGAGGCCTCTGTCTGAAGACACGGTTGGATCACGGTCTCAAGAAGAGGATGTTCAGGGGGCTCCGTTGGGTTTAACATTGTATTAACTGTCACTTTTTGGCAGAGGAGATTGCATCTTCCACCACAGACCTGTAGAAGACCTGCAGCATTTTGCTGTAAACGCTAAAGGATCTGAGCTTCCTCAAGAATCACAGTCTGCTTAGTAACTTCTTGTATATATGGCTCTCCAGTCCAGTCTGTTGTCTGATGGAAATAAGGTTTGACTTATTCTGGTTTCTCCTGAAATCTGCAAGCATTTCCTTTGCTTTGTTCACATTTAAAATGAGATGACTGGCTACAATATAACAGCATTGCTTTGTCTGCTTCCTTGTAGGGAGGCAAGTTATCGATAAATTCATCCGAAGTTGATTGATCTTATCGATTGACTAACGATTAATTCATAAGGGACCATTTTCTTAAAAAGCCGAGTTATCTCTATTATCAGGAGGTTTTTTTTAAACAATATGCTGAATTTGAGTAGCACATTTTTATAATTTACCAGTTTATTGTGCCACCTGTATTAAATAGTGACTGAATAAATAGAATTTGTGGTTTCCTTACACATTATTAAACTTAGTCATATTTTAAAAATATAACAAAACAGGAAACTTTTAGGTTAATAAATAACACATAAGATGAATAGAATAAAATATGTGAAACACTTTGTAATCGTCACAAAAGCCCTCACCATCAACCGTGTTTATTGGTATCATGTCCATTTCTATCATGCGGCAATCTTTTGTGTGTTTTTCTGTCTGCTTTTCTGTCATCACCTTCTGTGTGAGTTTGTTTGAAAAGTTGACGCTGAATGGGAGCTACTTAGGTGGTAACTTAAGGAGAGTGTTTTTATTTAAAAACAGAACCAAACAGAATGCATTTTGCACCCTTGTCGTCATTAAACAGTAAAATAATCCCACAGTGGACTTTGTTTGGACCGCTTCACGTTCCTGTTCCAGCATGCCTCCACCATGATTGTTTCTTTTACAACTACTACCGTCTGGCTTTGCTTAAGGATGAGCAGCATTGCCCTCTTCTGGTAATTATGAGTTAATACGGATAAAACAAAATTTAATTTATAAATAAACTATTAGTCCACAATTTTGAAGTTAGAATCCCTAATTTTTAGGGTTTGAATCCCTAGTTCCAAGTGAGCACTTGAACTTGTTCCAAATATTTTTGCCAAGGATCTTGGCTCCTCCATTATTATTGATGGAAAGTATAATTTGGGCTTTTGAGATGGCGTTGAGCTGCTCCCTGTTTAAAAAAATAAATCCTTTTTGGTATGGTTACGTATCATATGAACTGTCCAAAAGTACATATATACTCAAGAAAATAAAATCAAAAATCCATAAGAAACATCTTGGAAAAATGAAAAGTTAGGAAGAAAATTTTCAAGAGTAATGTAACAGGGCTACTCCAGCAAGCTGCCACCAGCTGTGGCTGAGGAATACCTGTTGGCTGACCTTCATCATGCTGAGATGCGTACGTCATATTCACTGTAGGGCTCTGTTTAAAACTTAAAATGTTAATGTTCTTTGTTTTTCACTATAAATGACTATGGTTATGTTAACACATTCATGGTGTATTATGAGCTCTAGTTTTAGTGTTTTTCTAATATACAAGTGTTGTTTGGATGGTATCATCAGGAGATATAGGTATCCAACATTATGCTGATGATAATGTGCTTTATATATCAATCAAACTGGATGAAACCAATTACTTTGATACTGAAGTTACAGGCTTGTCTACATTTGAATATTGGTTTTCAAAATTGTAAAAAAGAAAAAAAAAGTAAGGATTAAAAAGTGTTGTCTTGACATTTAAAGAGGATTTTTAGTAAATCTCATGCCTTGCATACAGGAGGACGAGAAGAGCAAGAAGAAACACAAACACAAGAAAAAGGAAAAAGATGAGGTTGCAGCAGGAGACGACAAGGAGAAAAAGAAGAAGAAATCTCGACCCAAGAAAACAGAAGTGGACGAACTGGAGGACTTCCTGGGTGGAGGTGCTGGCTCGATCAAAAGAGACGATGGAGACTATGAAGAGCTATAAAAGTAACATACAGAAGTTCGATTGAGGTGTATGGTCAGTTAAAAAAAAAGAAGCAAAACAAAAAGGTCAACTTGTGTATGCATTAAACAGCGTTACAAGCCATACCCTACACTCAAAACCACCAACTACAGTCGGCTCTGGCAACAGAGGATTCTGCTTCCTGGGTGCTCCCTCTGATTCTTCCCCCCATTCTTACTCCTGCTCTCATTTCCACTCCAACCAATAAGAAAAGCCCAGGAGGACTCAGATGTACTGTACTGAACCTTAAAATGAACTGTTTGTACTTTGACCCGATTCCTTTAGTTTGAGCTTTTCTTTGCTTTGATACTCTGGTGATCCACTCTGAACTGGCTACTGTAAATAGGATCACGGTTTACTCTGAATGTTTGTGTGGCTGTTGTAGTGATTGTGAGCATGCTCAAAGTGATGACTGACTCCTTAAAGACTCCATTGTGTCCTTTTTATTCCTAACCTGTTGAAATGGGAAATATCAAATTGGTCTAGTTATTAACACTGCAGAAGTTGGGCTTGGCTGACATAAGTTAGGCGAGTCAGGAAAAAGCTTCTGGTTTTACACTATTGTCTTTGTCTGCGCCGACCTGTTCTTTCATCACTACGCTCTCCAGCAATGGGCAAATTTATGAAATCCTTTTGTTACTTTATGTATGAAACTACATCAGTTATCGTTAGGCTTTGTCTGTGCGGCTTGTGGTCAGATGAGAATTAAGCAACCTTTCCACAGCAGAAGCAGCTTTCTAGACTTTGAGAGCTGTGAACGAATGGCTCTGTCGTGGTCAGAAACGAAAATGTTCAGTGAAGGAGGTCCACTTCCAAGACTGGAAAAAGCCCATTTAGAATAGGCTGAACATGTGATCTAAGTGCGGGATGCGGTTGCATGTCGGTTTTATTCCTCAGTTGTTCCCTGTGATTGCCTTAACCAAGGTTACCACCGAGGGAACGATGTGCAGCTGTCCCAATGAACCATTTCAAGTGTTCTTACTGTAGGATGTAGCTCAGGCTGCTTTAAATGCTCCACGTCTTCATCCTTAAAGCCTGTCATCAGTTGTGGTGAATCTTCTCTTGTTTTTTTTTGTTTGTTTCTTGTTGAACAGCCTTGTAAAGGATTGATCTGAATATTTCTTTGTAACTGTAACATGTCTTTTTTCAGTTTTGTCCTTTATTTATTTCTCATGTTTGTGTCGTGGTTTCTGCTCGCGTGGCTTTGTGTTCAGACTGTCCATTCCAACCCATCATGCAGCTCTGTTTGGCTCACAGCTGTTCACATTTCTGAACCTTGACTTGTAATACCCAGTCAGCTGTTTACGTCAACTTCTTTTCAAGGAGAGGAAAAGGACGCCGTGATGATGAAGTGCTAAAATCTCCACATTTTGTCTGAAAGCCGGAACTCCCCTGCTTAGAATAGGCAAAACATGCCGCATCTTCCATGACTCCCGTGAAAATGGATGCATCCTAAAGAAGTGATGTGTATTTTCTTCTGTCCTGATTACATTTCTTCTTTTTTTTTTACTCCCACACAAACGCAACGATTCCAATCTATTGGTTTACAAAGAAATTCAGTTTTATTCCGAAGTTGAAACTATGCAGCATTATCCTAAATACTGTGTTGCTTTTTCTCCCATCTCTTGTTTGAGGATAAATGCTGCTAAAGGTTTCAAGCAAAGCATGAGACTTAAATGTACAGCAAGAAAAGAATGTAAAAAGTAAATACATAGATATATATATTTGAGGAGCTTCATTCCAAAATCGCACACGCTTGTGGAAACAGTCACTGAAATCCTGATTTTTATTTTAATGTTACATTCTATTTACTAAAGTAATAACATTCATCAGAATGATATGCACTTTAGAAAGGATGGTATCAGATGACTGTTAATACAAATGCTTATTAAAAAACTCATTTTGGGATGAAATTCTTCATGTATTTTTCACCCTATGACATGTTCCATCTTTACACTATGTGTCAGTTTGCCTATGTTTGATTTGTCCAATAAAAGCAAACTTATTTCTTCATAAAAGAGAAAGAAATTGAGTTTTTTTCCTCTATTGTTTTAAAAAAAAAATAGCATCCGAGTCCGACTCCCAGCCCCTCCTGGGATGAAGTTAAATCCCAGCTGACTCGCTCTCATTCAGATGATCTGGACTGTCATACACCGGGTCAGTGGCTCCAGCTGCAGCAACGTCGTCATAAAGTTCATCATCTTTCTGAGGCAAGATTAGAGAAAAAAACAAGGTGCTCTAGAAGAAAGTCCTCACCTTAGAATTCTTGTGATTGTTTGTTTTAATGTTAGGTGCCAAATGACCGGTCCCTTACCTTGCAGCACTGCTTTGTTTTCACTGTGAAGAGGAAACGGGAAGTTTCAGGTTAGAGGACTGTTCAGTTATCGTTTCGTTGTAAAGCAAATGGAATACAATGATATGAGATATTGTTTTACTGGTATCCTTCACCAAATACTGGTAAAATAATAGATGAAACCCTATCATTTAAAGTGGAATTTTACTAGTACCTAAGCATATCAGAAAATTGTGCAATGGCCTCATGAATCTGTTTTTGATGCGTCTGTACTGATCAGAGCCCTGAGGCCTGTTTCACAAAACCAAGAGAGGATTAAACCAGGATTTTCCAGGTCCTGGCTGAATTAAGCCTTGATCAGGTTTCACAAAAGCAGCACATCAGTTCCTAACAGCCAGGCTTAGTTAATCCTTATCCTTAGTTGATGCCTTCTCTGTTCAATCAGCAGTCACACTTGATCAGAAACCGATTCAGTTTTCTTTTCTGTGTGTTTTAGTATTTTATATCAGCATGCAATAAAATACCTCCAGTTAAGTACTTTTATTATTTTAAAATGATGATGGTAGTCTGTACCATCATTCATTTTATAATTATCCATGTGGGCGTTACTGCTGTTCAGAACTGTTGTTCTGAGTATGACAGAAAGGCCTTTAATAGACCATAGCATGTGTTGAGGGGATTAGAGAAATGGCTGATGAAGAAGTAAACATGTCAATAAAGTCCCGTGTTCCACGACACTCTGCGACGCTAGAGGGCGCTGTTTCACTGACTCCTCCAGAACAAACATAGCGGCCCTCATGTGCACAGAATCCAGAATCTTACAGCACCGAAAAAAAAAACTATACAAACCATAAGCTTCAGTAGCTTAACTGCTAAAATAAAGAATGTTGATATGTTATTTGATATATTTTATCATGAATAGGTAATTTCAATGCATATCGAGTGTCCTACGTTAACTTATTTCAATTTATTATAGAGTCTGCTTAATGTTTTAAACACAGACAATGTTTATATTGATCATTAATGCCACCAATAAGATCTGATATGAGGGGAAGATTGTTTTGCAAAGACTGTCTGCTGAAAAAGTTTCATCTCTCTCCCGCTTTTCTTGCAGGAGTTATGGAAGGGTCAGGGAAACAGCGCCCTCTAGAGTCAGAATCAGATAGATCAGAGGAAATGGTTTAACATATTTTGCCATAGAAGTATAAATGTGTTTTCCTTTATAATAGCAGCAGTGTTTCCTTTCTTGAGTCTGATGTGCTTCAGTTCCTCATGGTCCTCCATCAACACATGTTGCTCCTTTGGATAGAACCATGGTGCACACAACTCATCCATTGCGGCCTCAGTGAATCTGTGATCGACCCCATGGTCTGAAAAAAGTTGCAGATGCGCATTTACCGAAATTACTTAAACCTGGCTTGACATAGTTGCACCTCCTGAGCCTGGATTGGCCTTGGAACAGATCAATCCAGGAAGCTCTGATCACACTAGGTCGAGTTGGCTTTATCTGTTGTCCTGGGGCTCGTTCTTCCTACATTGCTTAAAACATCCGAAATCAAATGACACATCCAAGATGATTTCATCCTGCTAATCATGATCTGGCTAATTGGGTTCTTTGAACACACCTGTTGTTTACGTTTAGTATCGCTGGATTGAGTTAATTAGGATAACTGCGCGTTCATGCGTTTGTTTAAAAGGGGAAATGTGTCGATAGTAGAAACAATGATCAGCAGCGCTGCTATTGGCTGTTCAGCATGGCCAAAGAACGCCCACAGTTTTTCTCCCAAGCAGAACACGAGCTTTGCCATATTTGAGTCATTCATTAAAACAACAGGTAACACCTCAAAGTCTGCTAAAGCCAGGAGAGAGGGCTGGCAAAAAGCAGCAGACAAATTAATGCGTAAATACTGTCCATGGTAGATGTTTCTATCACTTTCTACAGTATGTATTTTTGCATTTTAATAATCTCATATTTACTTTGTTCTTTTTATGTCAGAGCCTTCAGAGGACCCACTAGAACATGGGGGCAAGTAAAAGTGAAGTACAAGAATATTCTACAAAATGGTAGCCTTCAATTATTATACTGTATTTTAAAAAGCCACTTTTTCCTCTTTTTAAAAGCCACTTTTAAATGCACTCAAAAACATAAGTCTTTGGATGAACATAAAAAAATCACTTCTCCGTGTTGAACACTTAATGTGTGGTTCCAACAAATTAATTATGTAAATAACAGCCTCACAAGAAAAACAATATCCCTCTAAAATTACACTGTTGCGTTGCGCTAAAGGATCCTATCTCGCAATACGCGATTAATTCGAAAAGCTCTGCGAATTATTCTTGCACCTTCCGCAACAGGTTGCTGTTGTAAAAATGGACATGGCTACGACAGACTTCCCCATAGACATTATATACGTAGACACCCCATTGGGCGCAGGTTTGCACGTGGACGTCACCGCCATATTGTATGTGGCAGAAAGTAGTGAACGTCTATGTTCCCTGTATATATGTTTTAAGTAATAAAATAGAAAGATATAGATGGAGTTGATATATAAAAAAGTATATAGAGATTAATTCATAGAGATTGGCAGCTGGATTGGCTATATATATATATATATATATATATATACAAAAATAAAAATATTACAAAAATAAAAATGTTACGAATAGAAAGTATATTCTGAGATTAAAGTTAACATGGCGGACACTCTGACGCATCCCCAGCATAGGCAGAACCCGGCCAACGAGGCGTCTACGTTTATGTCTATGAATTTCCCTATCTCCTCTGCTTATAAAGCTGCAATCTAATCCTGTTTACATTAAATAAGCTGCTGCGAGCAGGCTTAAGTTTGCGCACATGTTGCTATGACAGCAAGTCCAGGATGAGTGTCGAAGAACCAAACAATCCAAGATCATTCCAAATCGTCAACAATCAAATCCAGCTAACTGAGTTAGCTACGTACGTAGAATGAGCCCCTGGATTTCTAAATTCTGCTTTTGTGAAACAGCCCTCTGGCATTTTTCTGCCTTTCTGGGATTCACTTCTGGATCTTCACACTAAACCGAGTTGCTGAAGGAGCAGAATTTTGAACATGTGACTATTATAAAATTCACTGTGGGTAAAATAAAAGGATGATAACAGAAACCACTTACTTTTGGTGAGGACATAAGCACATATGGTCACTAACGGCAGTAGTGGCAGCATAGCCCAGCGAAGGAAACTCCAGATAAAAGCACCAGTGGCTGCGGTAAAAGGAAAATAAATGCACATCTTTTCACAATGAACAAGTTATACCACTTTCACTGGCTACCTCGCTATTTTCATACACCTGAATTATCTTCAATGATAGAAACAAGGGAACTAATCAGGTGCAACAGCAGTACAGTGAAAATAGAAGCATGCAGAAAAAAACAAGAACACACTAAAAAAAATAGATTTCAAACAGAGAAATAATTAACATGTCTGTAAAAGCATTTATACAGGATACAGATTACAGTCTACCACCTGGACGCCATCTTTGACCATGTCGTTTCCTACAGCAGCAGTCCAAAAAAAAGATGCAGCAATCATACAGCAGATAAGCGTCCATCTTTGTTTACTCACAGCTATGAAAATAACCTTCCGCCAGCTTGATGATGGTTGCGTCCTTGCTCAGCAGACCACACCAGTAGAGCCCGTCTCTGCCGCTCGGCTCCAGCACCTCCACGGTGAAGGAGCGCGCGTCCTGGGTCACCCTCAGTTTGCCTCCGTCCACTGAGCGGGCGCTGTAGCTGAAGTTGAAGCCCGTGCAGCACTCTGGAGAGCTCCGCCGGCACCACACCCGGCGCAGGCTCTGCTGCTCGGCCTCATAGGGGCATGTGAGCTTCTGCCGAAACATGGCATCGCTCTCACCTGCGCCACAGCGGTTCAATACGCAGAAAGAAAACAGATAAACCATGCAGTGACGGGCTTAGAAGGCACGCCATTACATTTACATTTACCTCAAAACGAGGAAGCTGGTCTGAACAACAAATTGATTACTATAAATGTGACCAATAGAGACGTTTGATGCACTCGTCAAGCAGTTTCAGACAGAAACATGGCAATGTAAAAATGCACAAAGCTCTACAATTAAATTCATTTTAACTCTTCCGATTGAGACTTTGATTACTATTACTTCTACTTGGACGCTTACCTATTGCCAAAAGAAATACCAGGATTAGAAAATGCATATTCCAAGCACTAACCCGAGACACTTAGATCAAATAAACTATAAAAAGGCAATGCTCAGCGGAACAGGAAGGTTGACATCAGTGACCAAACTTCAGGAAATGCTTAACCACTCAGAGGCTCCTATCTGTACACGCATGCTTATCAGATGATTACTGCAACTCACGGTAAAGTCTCAGAAAGTGTTGTATTATTTTATAACATTTTTGAAAGATCATTTCTATTTGGGCCATTTTAAGGACACAGCTGCATGTTTCAAACATACTATTTAGCCAGAGTAATATTTTTATTTCCTTACACATTAGTTAGCCAGAGTAATATATATTGTGTATAATATATATTTCTCCATGTAGTTAAAGTATTTCCAAGAACTATTAATAGAACCATTTTTTATTATTAAACCTTAATTTATACAGGTTAGACCTTTGAAACTCCATGTCTCATTTACAAGAGAGACCTGTTTAAACACATAAAATTACAAAGGCAATTACAAATTTAAAATAATAAGTTATTAATGTTAATTTATTTCTATTTAATTGTATATACATTTCTGAAATGTTGTTCTAGGTTCATTAAATAAAAATTATAATTCAATATTACACCCTATGTTCAGATTATTTTAGTTTAGATGCCATTTGGGTCATTGTAGCTCTGCTGCTCTCACCGTATACTTTGAAAATGGCTGAGCGTCACAGGAAGCAAACCGCATACAGGTTTATGAGAAGAAGAGGAAGGTCTCAGTAGAAAGAAATAAGACCAGAGTGGATTTGGAAGAATTTTTTCACACGATCCCCCTGAGGTGTGGAAGAGCAGGTAAGTTGGTCTTGTGCATGCTCAGAATTTGAAAAAGGGACTTAGGTAAACTTCCGGAGAAATTGCTGACTCTACCTTTAAAACCGTCTTAGTGCTCCCCTCTTGGGGTTGAATTGGAGCTGTTGCAGCAGAATTTTCCTGTTGGTTTAAATAGTACATGATTTTGTCACTGGTGATTGTTTTCATCATCATAGCCCCGCCTTTGGAGGGTGAAAAGTCCTCCACCTCAAAAGACAGTTCCGTGGCAAAACCACCAGATGTCTCCCGGGTCACTCCATGGTTCAACTGGTCAGTTTCTCTCATCCTGACCTCTATAGAAACTCCCACCATTCATCTGTGACTCCCAGAACCACCCGTTTTGGTGGCATCTTTGGAAATGTGTCCTAGGGCCAGGCCCGTATTAACACAATGTGGTGCCCCTGGGCACTATACCTCAAAGCCCTTACCCGTGCTGTCCGCCAGTCAAAAACATCAGACATAATCAAGGGGATTTCTGTAATGTAATTTACTATTTACTAACTTACACAACTACAAGTAGGCATATGAGCAGTGAGCAATATTCAAATATCTCATTTTAAAATGTTGAAATAAAAAAAAATCTTGATTTATTTATCATTTATTATCATTGTGACATCATTGTTCACAAAACGAATAATGCATGGTCTTTCAACAATTTCAAGTAAATAATATAACAATTTATGAAAAATATATTTTTTAAGCATGTGCCATGGTTGGTGCCCCTGGGCACTGGCCCCACAGGCCCTTGTGGATAATCCGGCCCTGCCTAGGGCAGGGGTTTTGCCTTTACATCAGGTGAGTTACTCTTTAAATTATCTCTTGATGATAGATGTTTTTTTTATATATTCACTAGAGGTCAAAAAGACGAATTTTCTTATGCCGGGCTATGAACTGAAGACAGAAAATTACTTTAAATCATATCTTGTCAAAACGGGTACAAAATGTCCTCCTACAAGGAAGAGCTCAGGAACCTTTTCAATCTAAAGAGATCTTTCTTTCCTCTGTCCAGCATGCACACTTCTAGTGTTTATGTATCCGGTTAGTTTAGAGGTTAGCAGTTAGCTTTGGTTTCGGCTGCTCTCACCGTCTACGTTGAAATGGCTGAGCGTCGCAAGAAACTAACCACCTACAAGTTTATGAGAAGAAGAGGAAGGCCTTAGTAGAAAGAAATAAGACCAGAGTGGATTTGGTAGATTTTTTCACAGCATCCCCCTGAGGAACAGAGAAGCAGGTAAGACTGTGCGGCTGTGCAGTTATTCCAAAAGGGATTTGGGGAAACTTCCAGAAAAATCACCAACTCTACCTTTAAGAGAAACTAATTAATTGTATTATTTGTGTTCTGTTGTATCCAGATACTGCATACAAACACTTAAAAACTAATAAAAAAAAAACTATTTTTATCACATTCATCCATAAAACAAGTTTAGCATATTTTGGACAAAGTTTTTTTTTTTTTTTCAAAAAACTATTTTGTTTCCTTCTTGAGCCCCACAGGAGGGCTCAGAAGAGCCACATGTGGCCCCAGAGCCGCAGGTTGCAGACCACTGTGAACGCTCCACGCACGGTAGGATTTGTAGCGCGTACTAATTTCAGACTTTTATTTTGAAAGGCCCGGCAGGGTCAATATCGGTTTTCACTGGCTGTTGCTGCAGCGAATGCCGGAAGTTGTTGTCTGCTCGCTTTCCTTTCCCCACGTGAGTTTGTAAAGCATCTACCTGGAAGCTAGCTGCCGGTCGGCATCATGGTGAGTTAAAAACAGCATCAATATTCTGGGAATATTTCGCAGTGTGGGGGGGGAATGGCCGCTGCTTCGGGAACGTGTCCGCCTTGTTGTCGCTGAGTCTGGGCCTACAGTTGGCCTCCTGTTTAAAGCCAGAGGCAGGCTAAGGAGCTAGCAGCAGCTCTGCTCACACTACCAGGGCCGCACAGAGGCTCTAAACGGGCTGGGCCGAACAGCATCTTTTAAGACTGAGCTGGTCCGGACCGACCCGGGATGCTGCTTGTTCCATCCCTCCTCGGTGTAACTTTTCCCGGACTTCCTCCCGTGTGCTGTGGTCTATCCCCGGCAGCCAGGGCTCTCCCTGCTTTCACCACAGCCTCTGTCTCTGTCAGCTCATCTGACCCATCACTCCCCCCCTGTCCACCTGGGACTGAGGCACAGCCTGCTGCTGTATTACTGCTCACCTGCTTAATAGATAGAAGTCACCAGCTCTTAACAGTAAACTACACACAGTAATGGCATTCAATAGAAATGAATATCTGCCATAGTGGTCCTACTGAGGGGGGATTTGTCTGCCTTTAACCAGTCCCTTCAGGAGCAGTCTGCTGCCACTAGGCCAGCACTGTATTGATGCTGTAGGTGTGACTTTAACAGTCGATCAGTGTGCAGACTGGAAATAATATGGAGTGTGATTTATGTGTCATCCAGACTGCAAGGGAAACTAATTCTGAGCTATTCTGAGCCCTTTGTTTAGAATGCAGCATTTATTTGTCAGTTATCCATTCCTGTTTATTCCACTATCCAATGACTTTCCGATTCAGCATCGCTCACCCCTTGTAGCCTGGGCTTGGTGACTCTGAGGGAGGGAATGTGGAGGGGATGATGGAGAAATTTGCTCCTTGGTTCAGCGCATTCTGGTCTCCTCCTGCTACCCTTTGTACCTGTAAATAGATAATTTGATACCCTTGTAAATAAACTATGGTGAATCTATTAGTCAAAATTATGAATATGTACATTACAAATGGTCATAAAAATACAAAAATCTGATATGCTAGTTAGTTTATTAGTATGTTATTGTTCTTCGAAAGAACAGGTTAGGGTTAGGGTTCTTGATAAAACAAGAATAGCTACACACATGAATTTAGGGTAGCTGTAGGAGTAAAATCTAGGAACTGACTTCAAATCCTCGGTTGTGAAAGCAGGTAGGAAACGCCCCCCTGGTAGATTGATGCATGCACCATCTCCACTCATCTGCCATAAAGAGACCAAACCTGAATAGGGAAGGGCCCAATGACCAAGCGCCTGGGTTTTCAGGTCTGGCTCGGTGAGAAACCTCCAAATTATCCCTTCCAATTCTAACCTTTTTCTAAATCTAAAGCAAAAACATGGAGTGGCGCCGAATAAAAACAGAGAAGTCTGTTTGTTTTACTGGGAAAGTTGGTGGGCTGTCGTCTCTTTAAGGCGGACCCTGGACCACCGGGACTTTGTGGGGTGGTACTTGATATGAAAGGTCTCAGAACCTCGGTTTGTTTGTCTGCGTGATGCTGTGGCAGCTTCGTCGCGAGGTGAGACTGAGGCGGGAGTACCTGTACAGGAAGGCCCAGGAGGACAGGCTGCGCACCATCGAGGAGAAGAAACTGAAGCTGAAGGATGCGCTCGACAGTGAGGCCCTTTCCTGGTGTGTTTTACATGAGCGCTTAGCGACCACAAATCCCCGCCGTAACACACACTTATTTGTTCTTGACCACAGAAAACACTCCCCTTCCACCCGACGTGCGCAAAGAAGCCCTGGGGCTGCAGAAACTGCTGGAGTATGACGACGAAGGCGCAGAAGGCAGGTGTCGGGCCAACCCGGCCGTGTGCCGCACAAGTCCCTCTCAGCTCCTTTAACCGCCGCTTTGTTTGCCTTTCAGGCGTCAGCTCTCACATGGACGACGAGTATAAATGGGCGGGAGTGGAAGATCCCAAAGTGATGGTCACGACGTCCAGAGACCCGAGCTCCAGACTCAAAATGTTTGCCAAGGTGTGACGTTTGGGCTGAAGTGTAACCTGGGCTGAGGCTGCTGAGAGGAGAACAGGAGGGATTATGTAGAGCACATGTAAACAAAGTGAGAGGCTTCTCACATCACTCCAGCCCTCGGCCTACCTGTCTGTAACCTGAGCCACTGGCAGCTCTGCCTGACGTTTCCCACAATGCAGTGCTCCAGGGAAAGCCTTGTACTTGGGTATCTGTAAAGTTGATTAACAACATGCTTTTATAATGATTCTTATTTCAGAGTGCAGTTGATCAGAGTTTAGCTTTTTGAAATATAAGCCGGAGTCAGTGCACCTGTGAGATAAATTTGCTTCAAATAAAAGAACTGACTGGCCGGCCACCAAGAGTGGTTCTGCCATGTGTTCGCCAGGGCTGAGAGATATGGAGGTATTTCTGTAGGGATGTAAAAAGTTTTTTTTTTAATATAGAAAGCCTTTGAACTTTCTCCATGTTTTGTCACATGACAACCACAAGCTCGGTCTATTAGATCGGATTATGTGTTCCAGCACAAAGTGGCGCAGAAAGAGAAGGACAATGATACCTGATTTTACTGACAGGAATCTGAAAAGTGCGGTGTGTGCGTTGGTGTTCAGCCTTCTTCAGGAGACCCTTTGTAGAACCGCCTGTTGCTGCGATTCCAGCTGCAAGTCTACCAGTAGCACACATCTGAAAGGAGATACCCAGTTCAGCCTCAGTCATGCTGTGCCTGTTAACGCCATTATCAGTAAGATCTAACCACTAAATCTCAGTTGTATTAAGGTCTGGACATTAACTGAGTCATGCTATCTCAGAAATATATTTTGATCTAAACCATTCCATTCTACAGCTATGGCTGTGCGTTCAGAGTGTACTGTCTGCCAGCTAGAGGGAGAACCTTAAAAAACCCTCCCATCGTCGTGACAGGCAGGACATGCTCCTGGTCTTTATTCCAGATAAATGCTCACCTTAAGCTTAAAGGCATACTATGCAACATTTTTCAGTTAATTAATGTGTTCCATACCGTTTTGGATGATTAAATGAGTCATTTCAGGTTGAACTAAGGTTATCTCGGCCGCCCTGGTGGTCTGTGGGGGAAATACCGCACTTGCAATTGCAGGAGCCCTCGGCCCGCACCCACAGGCTCAGTAGTCTCGTGTGCATCACGAGAGTCGGTCTCGCTTTACGGCGAGAACTGCTACACGCCCGCAGTGAAAGGTGTGCTCGTTGCTAGCGCAGTGGCGATATTTGTGCAGTTATCATGGCGGAACCAGCGAGAAAACAGCGAAAGCCCACGTTGGAGCAGGCAAGAAAGAGGAAAAGGGCTCTGGACAGAGAGAGGATTCATACACGGGTGAACATAGAAGGCTGCAAGGCTGACGCTGACCTCGCGTTTCTGCTGATGCGATTGTAAGTAACATTGTAGGGTTTCCCTCACGCTACCGCCTCGCCGACATTCCAAAAAAATAATAATAAAAAAATAAAACTAACTCGATATGCGCGCCGCTCCGCTCAGCCGGTCAGCGGTGCAAAGTTTGTCTCCCCCCCCCCCCCCACCCCCCCGCTCCGCTCCGCTCCGCTCAGCCGGTCAAATAAACATGCAAGCATATCGAGTATTATTATTATAATAATCTTTTTTTATGTTGGCGAGACAGTACCGCGGCGGCGGCGGCTGCGGCTTGGCGAGGCGGTGGCGGTAGCGTCTCGCCAACATAAATAAATAAATAATAATAATAATAATAAAACTGGCGAGGCGGCGGCGGTCGCGGCTTGGCGAGGCGGTGGCGGTAGCGTCTCGCCAACATAAATAAATAAATAATAATAATAATAATAAAACTGGCGAGGCGGCGGCGGTCGCGGCTTGGCGAGGCGGCGGCGACCGCCTCACCAAGATAGCGCTGCAAGAAGCTTGATGTTCATACCTTCACTGTGTTATTCATTGTTTGTACTGCCGTTTTTTCCACTTTTCGTTGCGTTCGCCTGTCTGCTAAGCTCAAAACAACCGCGCCTGGCTTGACGGAGGAACCAGAACAGCTGAGCATCTTTATGACAGTGCACTTTTACTTTCGCCCTCTTGGGGGAGCCTCGCTGGAAAATCAACCCCGGTTGCATAGTATACCTTTAATGCCAGCCTCAGTTCTGCTGCAGCCTCTAACGGTTTTTCTTCTTGGATCAGATGTAGCTCCATCCATCCTCTCCTCTGACCAGCTTCCCTGTCCCTGCTGAACAAAAGCATCCCCACAGCAGGATGCTGCCGCCATCCTGTTTCACTGTGGAGATGGTGTGCTCACGTAGGCTGAAACGTTCCTCTTTAGCTTCCACCTGAGCAGAGCCCCTTCCTTCACCTGTATGCTGGTCCTCAGTGTGGCAAACTGCAAACAGGACTCCTTCTAGCTTTCTTTCCACTGCGGTCCTCTTGCCTCTGTTCCACAAAGGCCAGATTAGTGACGTGCATGACTAACAGTTGTCCTGCGTCCTTCTCCCAGCCGAGCTGTGGATCTCTGTTGCTCCTCCAGAGCTGCCATAGGCCTCCTGGCAGCTCACAGCTTGGGATATTGCTTCAGAACCTAGCCCTGCTCTCAACTTCTCCACAGCTTCCTCCCTGCTGTGTTCCTTGTTCTCCATGATGCTGGTTGCTCCCTAACAAACCTCTGAGGTTTTAGGTAGGGGTATCAGAGTAAAGCGCAATGAATACAAATTTTCATGTCAAAAATCAGATTTTCATGTTTTTATCAGTGAAAGAATAGAAGTTGACATCATTTTCCTTGCAGTTCTCTATTCTGTGCTTCCTTGTCTTGGTCTGTCACATAACATGAGTTTGTGATGTGATAAAAGTGAAAGGTCAATGTGTGTGAAAACTTTATCAAGGCTTTCTAAGAACCTTTTCAGTTAAATATTTTAGCTAGGTGCTGTGTGTTGTATTGGAAAGCTTTGCAGGGTAAATAGCAAAGATGGAGGACTAACTGACCTAAGTGCGGTTGGAACATCCCAGTTAATGGCCAGTGTTAAGCGTTGAAGTGAGCAGTGAATAGCGTGCTTTCCTGCTGTGTTTTAGGAGCTAAAGCTGATGTTTCCTGGAGCCCAGCGTATGAACAGAGGGAACCACGAGGTGGCTGCGCTGGTGCGAGCCTGCAAAGCCAACAACGTTTCAGACCTCGTTATTGTGCACGAAACAAGAGGACAGCCAGGTATGACTATTTTACAAGCCCGCGCCACAGAAGGCTGCTGTTGTCAAGTGGTCTTTGACATTTATGTCGTCTCAGCATCGTTAAGGTCCGTTCATTTGTGAGTCCGCTTTGATTGTTTTATTCCCAAAGATCTGGAGCTGAGGCTTTTAGGGGTTTGTAAATGACAGGGAAATATTCTAATGACTGACAGGTACAGAATAGTTATCCAGAAGTCTAAATCCAAGTTAAATGAATAAACTGTTTATAATCAGGCCAACATGGTTCTGATCCTGGCCAGTGGACGGTCACACCAGGAGACATGGCTTTCATTTTCAGAACTGCTCATGACTTCAGAAGACACAAACCATAGGAGGTCCAGACCAGCGACGAAGGATGAAATCAATCCTAATAAAGACAACAAAAAGAGAACGGATCCCTGGTCAAACTAAACAGTAAGAGGAAGAAGTGTGGGACCAGGCGGGGATTCAAACTAGGATTGTTCGGTATAGCGGTACTAATTTGGAACCGGCGTATTGCGCCATTTAAAACGGTACTATGCTGCATTTGGAGGGGACCGGTACTGGCAGCATCGGTGAGAGGATGAGGAGTAAGTCAGGGAGAGAGACACTGTTACCAAAAACAGCAACTTTGTCTCTAGATTTAGCGAGTTTTCAGACCTCTCTGGTGACTTTTTTCAGAAAAGCTACTAGAGATAAAATCTAGTGACTTTCTCTGTTGTTGGAGACTTCAGCGACAACACGTCAAAGCATCGATCAGTTTAGTGTTTTTAGCGAGCAGTGAGTGCTGCTGTGCGCCCTGCCCCGCCCTCCTTCCAAGCGCTGAAGTCAGACCCGTTCCCCTGCGTGTCCACGGCGGACCCGTTCCCCTGCGTGTCCACGGCGGACCCGTTCCCCCTGCGTGTCCACGGCGGACCCGTTCCCCTGCGTGTCCACGGCGGACCCGTTTCCCCTGCGTGTCCACAGCAGACCCGTTCCCCTGCGTGTCCACAGCAGACCCGTTCCCCTGCGTGTCCACGGCGGACCCGTTCCCCTGCGTGTCCACGGCGGACCCGTTCCCCTGCGTGTCCACGGCGGACCCGTTCCCCTGCGTGTCCACGGTGGACCCGTTCCCCTGCGTGTCCACGGCGGACCCGTTTCCCCTGCGTGTCCACAGCAGACCCGTTCCCCTGCGTGTCCACGGCGGACCCGTTCCCCTGCGTGTCCACGGCGGACCCGTTCCCCCGCGTGTCCACGGCGGACCCGTTCCCCCGCGTGTCCACGGCGGACCCGTTCCCCCTGTGTGTCCACAGCAGACCCGTTCCCCTGCGTGTCCACAGCAGACCTGTTCCCCTGCGTGTCCACAGCAGACCCGTTCCCCTGCGTGTCCACGGCGGACCCGTTTCCCCTGCGTGTCCACAGCAGACCCGTTCCCCTGCGTGTCCACGGCGGACCCGTTTCCCCTGCGTGTCCACGGCGGACCCGTTTCCCCTGCGTGTCCACAGCAGACCCGTTCCCCTGCGTGTCCACGGCGGACCCGTTCCCCTGCGTGTCCACGGCGGACCCGTTCCCCTGCGTGTCCACGGCGGACCCGTTTCCCCTGCGTGTCCACAGCAGACCCGTTCCCCTGCGTGTCCACAGCAGACCCGTTCCCCTGCGTGTCCACATTTCAGATGAATCACCCATGCAAAGCTGCCGCTGATCCTGTCTGGTCTATGAAGCAGGATGTTGATATAATATTCTCACTCAATCATTGTGGCAATAAAATAAATCTGTGCTTGAAAAGAGAGAGCAGTCTCCCCCCTACTTTATGCACTTTTTAACTATTTTAGACAGTAAGTCATGCATAGCTGGGTTTTCTTCAGCTCAATCGGGACAGAACAGCATTTTCTGAATTACTCTGACCAGACCATCTTGGATCTACAATCATTCCACTTAGCCCCCCCCCCCCCCAAAAAACACATTTTCTTTATTTTTCTTGGGGAAGGGTTCCTTTCTATTTTGTCATTCTACAAGCTTTTTTTCTATTGTCAACACGGAGAATGGGATATGGGTCACTCTTTGAAAATGCTGGCTGCATTTACTCACATTTAAAGAAGGGCTGCGCCCAAGTTTGCTTTTCAGTGAAGTAAATGGACTGAAGTTGTTTTTTTTTTTTTTTTTTTATTTTCTTTTTATTTCTTTTGCTGGTGATTTAACATTTTAAAAGCAAACAGCCCATTCTAACAAATGGAAAAAAAAAACTTGAAAACACCATTGAGAGCAAGAAACAGACAAGTAAATAAATCAAAAATAAAACAAAAAGTAATGAAGAGGCTTACTTGACAACCAGATACCTTGGTACGAACACCCTACTGTAACCCAAAAATAAGGGTAATGGGTGGGAGGATGTGGTTTCACATGAAGTCCGATCTTACGGCCTTCACATACTCAGACCATTTTCACCAAATTCTATAAGGACTGAATCTCTATTGAGCTTTTCTAGTCATACTGACCACTCAAAGCACTTTACACTGGAGGGATATTCCCTCACTAAAGCCGAGCATACACTGTACAATATTTTCAATCGTTGTAATTAGATACAGCTCAAACTGTACGACAACACCGCAGTGTTTAAAAGTTCGCAGCTCACGATATATGTTCTTACACTGTGCGGCCCGACACTCTGATGTGACCTGACTGCTCACACTGTACATTCAAAAACCACACGTTGGATTCAGCCCCGTAGAGAGATGGCGCTACTTGGACTCGTCTACCCGGAAGCCGAATGTAAACAGTAGAAGAAGAAAAAGGCGGAAGTGTCGATGCTCACTGTTAAATATGAGGCTCACAAAAATGAAACGCGCTGCCTTGGCAATTCTATGAGTTGCTCTTCTGTAGTTTGACTCCATGTCAAACATACTGACGCCATGCTTCTCTCCACTCTGATGTTTTCGTTTGAGAAGAAGAAGATGAATTCCCATGTTTGCACATGCACAGTGCGCAAGGTTGGGGGAAGTCGGCTCGTAGACGCTCGTAGCTCTGCTTCAACAGCAGGACGTGCTCACCATCACTCAGGATCACTCACAAGGGCCGACTGAATTTCAAACATGTTTGATTTTCATCCGACCGTAGGATTCCTGATCAGGAGGTGGTCGTGAGAGGCTAATCGTCGCTCTTTGCCCCCTGCATACTACACAACGAGAGATGCACGATGCAGTGGAAACTCAGCCTGATCCAAAAAATTCTCCCACGACTGAAAAATGGGTCGAAAAAGGGCAAACAATCGTACAGTGTACGCCCGGCTTTACGAGCACATTTTCATACACCAACTAAGAGGCAACTTGGTGTTAAGGGGCACATGGAACAAAGGGAACCCGGATCGAACCCACCACCTTGCAATTGCAAGAAGACCTCTCCACCCACGTATCCACAGTCACCAGATGTTTGCAGTCTTGATGTGTTGTACCTAACCTTTTCCTTTTAAAGAAGGAAGACTTTAATCTGTCTGCAGTTTTGTTGAAAGCTCTTGAATCAGTGTAACTTTCACCCTGCCTAAGCTGGCTGGCTAGATCTGTACGCTGAGCTGTGGTTGTGGGCAGCCTGAGCTCCGCATAAGGCCCCAGGGCCACACGTAGGACCACATGGTGCTAAAGCGGAAGTTGCACCGACCCTACCCAGTTTGGCTTGTGTACCTCAGCTCCTCCCCACTCGGTTTATCTTTGCACATTTATAGCCTAAGAGATTTTTAACCGCTGTGAAATTATTTTTATAGGTTTGATTTTGAGCTGCATATAGAAAGCTGAAGTGTCCTTGTTCTTTTTTTTTTTTTTTTTTTCCCTTCACGAGTTGCAAATAGTAAAATTATATTTCGCTCTCCGCACTACTTCAGAGGGAACCTTCTCGTTTTTCCTCGGCCAGTCCCTGAAAAGCAGCGTACTCACTCAAAACTCCGCTCGGTTTGACCCCGCTGTTGAGCAGGGCCGGAGAAACCCGGACTGTTCCTGAGAAAAACTGCTCCTGAAACGCCCACAAGCGGACGGAACCGAGCGGTGCGCAGCCAATTTGGGCCGGTGGGACCGGGTCTTAATGTAGAATTCAATTTCAGTCTCGCTGCTGTAGGCGCATGCTCTGCTCTGACTTGTAATCTGATGATTGTACATCACCTTAAAGTATTCATCAGACTCCATGGTTACTGTTTAACTTGGTGTCTTCATAGAGGCAGCACATCCAGTAAAGACAGGCTTGTTATATGATTGACATGCGATGGCTCTGCTTGATGTTCCTTTCTCTTTCCAGATGGCTTGGTTGTTTGCCACCTACCATTTGGACCCACAGCTTATTTCACGCTCTACAATGTGGTAATGAGGCACGATGTTCCCAACATAGGCACCATGTCTGAGGCCTACCCCCACCTCATTTTTCACAACTTCACCTCACGCCTCGGCAAAAGGGTGAGCGCCGAGCGTGCACTGCGCAAGCTTTAGGGATATTGGCTTACCTCCCTTGTTTGTGCATGAAACAAATGAATTGTGCTTGTGCAGGTGTCGAA
Source organism: Fundulus heteroclitus (assembly GCF_011125445.2). Taxonomy (NCBI): domain Eukaryota; kingdom Metazoa; phylum Chordata; class Actinopteri; order Cyprinodontiformes; family Fundulidae; genus Fundulus; species Fundulus heteroclitus. The sequence continues at coordinate 46,142,139 of NC_046372.1, forward strand.
TATCCTGAAGTATCTGTTCCCGGTCCCCAAGGAGGACAGCAGGCGTGTAATCACATTCGCCAACCAGGAGGACTTTATCTCCTTCAGGTCAGTGTGAAACCTCATGGAAAGTTAAAGCAAGTAAATAAATAAACATACAAAACCGTGTTTATTTTTATATTATAGGCATCACACCTATAAGAAATCCGACCACAAGAACATAGAGCTGGCAGAAGTAGGACCCAGGTTTGAAATGAAACGTAAGTATCGGTGGCTGGAGCTGGTGCTGAAACGGCAACTGTTCCCTGCAGTCTCCATAAAACATATATGTTTTTGCTACAGTGCAATGCAACGACAGCAAAATGGTTTTATTGTAAAACTACAGCTAAATCTTCTCTCACATATAGTGTCTTTCAGAAGTATTTAATATAAGTACACTTTTTCACATTTTGTCTCATTTCAACCACAAAGCTCTATGTAATTTAATTTTAGTGACAGACCAACACAAAGGAGGTCTTGGTTATGAAATGGAGAGAAAATTATACGTTTCTTTTAGAAAAGGAAATCTGAAAATGATTTCAGCACATTTGAATCCGCTGCAACCCGTTTCCTTCATAGAATATGAATTATTCATATTCTGTGAGTATAAATCCATCTGTTCTGTTTCTGGACTCAGAGGTTTGTTAGAGAGCATTAGAGATAACAAACAGCATCAGGAAGGCCAAAGTACCCAGGGGACTGGTTAGAGAGAAGAGTAAAGCAGGGTTAGGTTTTAAAGCAATAGCCTAAGCTTTTAACAAAGATCACTGTTCAGTCAATCATCTCAAACGTGAGTACGGCACCGCTGCATGCCATTCCTAAACCAAGGCCACTGTGAGGAGGGCAGTTATCGAGGTAGCAGCTAAGAAGCCAATGGTAAGATGGATAGAGTTGCTGAGATCAACAGCTCAGGTGGAGATGTTGACAGGATAGCTAATAGTCGCCCAGTCCTTCTCTGAGGGTTGGCAAGAAGAAAGCAATTCAGAACAATTCCCTGAGCATGTGAGGAAAGCTGCTCCAGTTAGATGGGACCAAAACGTAACGTTTTGGCCGACATGAAAACACTGCGTGTGAAGGACACCTAACAATTGGTCATGTTTGTGGGATGATGGATGGAGCCAAGCACAAGGCAATCCTAGAGGAAAGCAACCCTAAACATGCAGCAGACATCTGATGGAATGGTTTCAGTCAAAGCAAAGTCAAAACGTAGACCTAATCCAGATGGCCTGAAAACCCATGTTCACATGCGCTCTCCATGCCAGAGCTATTCATCAAAGATGATTGGGTCAAAATGGCAATTTCTAGATGTGTGAAGATGGTGGAACAATTCCCCAACGACTTGCAGCTGTAATTACAGCTCAATCATATCAGCAGCGTCTCTTTAAAAGGCTGTTCTGCAAAGTCTTAAACAAGGGGGTGAATACAAATCCATGCCACATTCCCCAGGATTTCATTTGGAATACATTTAGTGTCATTTTCCTTTCACTTCACAAATATGCCCCCTTGGTGTTGATTTCTCAGAAAATCTCTAGAAACCCTGTTGAAGTCTGTGGTTTGCAACAAGACACCAATGTGAAACGGTTACAGGGCCATAAAAGCTATTGCTGGGTGCTGTGGTGCCTCCAGAATATCTGAGCTTCACCAGCTCTCTGGTCCTTTGTGCTTTACCAGGGTCTTTAGAGGCTAATGGTGAGACCAGCCACTTCCCTAACATTTACCAGCTTTAACATTAATTATACTGCTGTTGTCTTTGTTAGTGAAACATATCAAATTTCAGACCAAATATAATGAAAAAGCGCTCTGAATATTTTTGGCCAGGATGTTACTAGAAGGAAATAATTGTTAAGGCTATTAAGGCTTTTTTTGTCTTAAAGATATCAGATCATCAAACAAATGTTAATACTGGATAAAGATAACATGACTAAGGCCCCGTCCCCACAGAGACAGGTTAAGGCGTATCCACAGAGGTATTTTGTCGTTTAGGCTGGATGCAGCGTTTTGGGAGAAGGTAAACGATCATTTTGATACCGGATCAGAGTGTAGATACATTTCAACACATTGGTTTCATTTTTCCGCGTGTACATGCGAGCCACATCTTTGCCTGACCTGCAGATATAATAAATAATATAAATTATTGTCACATGAGCTAAGCCCCTCCCCTTTAACGCCTCACTCTGAAAGCTTAACTCAAAGCATCTCTCCATCCAACGGTTCTGGGATACCTAAGCGTGCCGAGTATTTCCTTGAACAGAGGCAGTCTATTTGTCTGGTGTGGAGGAATGCTTGTCTAGCTTCAGCCTACTTCCCAGTGTCCCACCCTGCTTCTGACTGCAATTTAGTCCCAGAGTAGCCTAAGCAACAACTATCCTTTACAACTTAACGGCTGCTATTCCTCTATTTCACAACGACCACTTGGTATCTGTGCTTGAAAGATTTTAGAGACTAGGAATAATAAGTCCCGGGGTGTTGCTTTAAAATATTTTGGCCAAGGCAACCCTTAAAAACCTAATAATTCATGAAACAAACACCAAGACAAAATTGGCACCAATAAAGAACTCAACGATGAAAATGACTCAAACAATTGAATGGCCGCAAATTCTTTAGGGAATGATATTATTCTTTAATTCGTAATGCTTTTCAGCATGAATTCAGGAGTAGAGAAGAATCAAATCATAAAATGTTATTACTCTAACCAACCTAACTCCCCCTGATGCTGATACTAAGGAACTCTGAATGATCCCCCATATGGATAGGTACTTATGACAGATGACTTGGATGAGAATGATCCACGGTCCTCTCCTTCCTTTGACCACTAAAAGATCTAAAAATGAAGAAAAACAAAGTCATTATCTTACATCACCCTGAAAAAAATTACAAAGTCATTTCTAAGGCCAGGGACCCTAAATAAAAGCCTTGAGCTCCAACTGGAGAAAACATGCAGCAGGGGAGAACCTTTTCAGGAGAGGTTGGTCAACCAGCATTTCTCCAGGAGTTCATCAACAGCAACTATGTGGTCACAGGGCAACCCAGTACATCTATCGCTCTGGTGGCCTCACTGCCTTAGTAGAGATCAGAGTTCATGATTTAACAATCAGAAGGTTTACTGGGCAAAATGGCCTCCATGGGAGAGTGCCATACCCAGAACTACTGCTGACCAAAAGAACGGAAAGACCCGTCTCACATTTACCAAAAAAAAAACACAAACATCTTGATGATCTCCAAGTCAAGACTGGTGTGATAAACCTTTTAGGAAGGGGTGTGACGTGCTACATGTGACCTAAAACTAACAGCATTTGAGGGACAGAACATACTGACAGTGAAACATGGTGGTAGTGGGAGGGTGTGGGGCTGCTTTGCTTTCTCAAGACCTGCACGACTATCCTTAGTGGATGGAATCATGAAATATGCTCTCTACCAGAAGATCCTGCAGAGGAATGTCCAGCTGTCCGTACAACTAGTTATGTGTACAAATATGAGAAATGTGACTCTGGATTGTACAATGTTCGTGGAAAGACTCGAGTTATCACCAACTCCTGTCAGTTGCTGCTCTTAAGGCTGGCACAAATAAAGAGGTTAATGGGGCAATAGCTTTTTTCCCACAGGCCAGGTCTGTTTGAATAGGGTTTCCCTTAATGAATGGTCTCATCACTTAAAGTGCTATTTGTATTTTCTCAAGTTCTTTATCTAATAATGTTTGATCAGATGCATTTAAGTCTGACATAAAAGCCAAAAACAGATAAAATCTGTAAGGGGCAAATACATTTTCCCCATCGCTGTAACAGCTGATAAACAAATGTGGTGTAAAATAATGATAGTAAAACATAGTTATATGGAAACAATTTGGAATATGGCAGAATCTCCAAATCCTTAGTTAAAAAGGAATTCACCTCTTTGAATGGAACTTATAAAGCGCTTTTCTATCATGCTGACCACCCAAGGCGCTGTACACTATAGCCACATTCACCCAATCACTCACTAACGCACACATTCATACACCGAGACTTTGCCCAGGGGCACATCAACATGCAGCACGGGGAAGCTGGTATTGAACTCACAACCTTCTGATTGCCAGACGACTACTCAACCCATCAAGCCACAGTATTCTATATTTCATACTAGGATCAGTGCTTTAAGTAGGCTGGTAAGGACCAGTACCGGCACCTCTCAGCGAACTGGGACTTTTTTCTAGCATGCAGCGCATACTGGGACTTCTGTCCACATCCCCTCCCCCAGCTGACCTCTCCACAGTTTATAGCTTGTAGTCTGTTTATTAATTTAAAAAAAAAACAATCCCCTCATCAGAAACCCATTGCCTTGGTGCACAACACTTGTTTTGCATGCAAGTGGATGTAGGCGCTTCACATGAGGAAAGCGGAGGAATCTGACTCCAAGAGGAGCAGAACTGCAGCAGAGGAATGATAACAGAACAGTCCTTCACTGCACAAGAAAACGCAGCTCAGACTCGGCTGGTATTAGGGAGTCCAACAGGGAACCTGCTGCTGCACAACTGCCTCAAAGGGGCGGGGCTAGCCATTTGGGGGGCATGAGCACAAATGTGGTGTGGTGCCCCCCATGTGGAAATGAACAATAATACAGGATTTGTCTGTGTGTTTCTCTTTATTTCCAAAATAACTTCTCAATCTTAATGTTTTGAAAACAGTTTCAACAAATAAGAGGAGAAATTAAAATCCTAAAAAAACATTTTGTTTCAACAATGGTGCACATATATACTTCCACACAAGATAACTGCTTTACCTATGAAGGAGGAAAATTAACAAAGACAATAGAGTTTAAGTTGGAATAAAATAAGAAAAAAGTAGAATAAATGAAATACAACAACGTAGAGTGTAATATACAACTAGAACTCATCCTATGAAGTGCTCTTACAATAAGACTTATTTTCTGTCCTCTTTTCACATGTTGCATTTGTTTGATGAAAACCCCTAAAAACATAAATGTCAACTTTCTAAAGTAAACTGAACAACGTGATTTTTTTTTTTTTTTTTTTTTTTTTCTGGGGAAGATTCAATAGGAGGAGCTCATTAAAACCAAAGATCCTCAAAGTCTGCAGAACTTCTGCTAATTATTTTAGATGAACAGACTTTAGGTCAGAGTAAATCATTTGAATTAGGGCAGATGTAACAGGTTGAACGTGGAGTCCATTCTCATGCACTACTTAATGACATACTGGGCTCATGGAGGGGCACCACAGGAGAAACTGAATCTTGAGCAAATTTATTCATATTGCTTCTATATAATAACATGCTTTAAAATATATATATATTGTTTTAAATATGTTATGATTGCTACAACTATGATTTTACTCTGGCTCCCATAAAAGTTGAAACACCAGCACTTATTTATTTTTACTTAAAGCACTCACTGGGATTAATCTGGCCACAAGTAGTAAAGAGGGATGAATACACCTGCCTGCCTACCTTCAGATGTCTAATCATAAAACAACGGGAAAACTGTTCTTCCTTCCTCTTGACAATAATCAGAATTCTTTGTGTTGGTCTCTGACATAAAATCAATAAAAATAAAATCTCAAAATACATTCAAGTTTGCACTTGTAATGGCACAAAATGTCAAATATTTAGGGTGTGTGATTAGCTTTTATTAGCCATTGTACATAAAGTTATGAGAATTAAAAGGTTTTGTAAAGATTGTGTATATTGTCTGAATATGGTTTTAGTGTGTCTTAATACCATTATAGGGTAAGCAAGCTAAAGCATGTTAAACTTTAATTGTTCCCAACCTTTAGTTGCATTCTTGGCTGCTTCCAGGCCAGGCTACACCCTATCTTGGGGGGGGGGGGGGGGATCTAAATAAATTAATTCAAAGAGGATTTCATTCCTACAGGTTGGGTTTTTGTGCTTTTGTTCGGGTTTGTGGAAAGCTTTCTCATGAGTTTCTCCCCTGTTTAGTGTACATGATCAAACTGGGTACCCTGGAGAACGAGAGCACGGCAGACGTGGAGTGGCGTCATCACCCCTACACACACACCGCTAAGAAAAGGAAGTTCCTCAGCGTGCAGTAAGGCAGGAGAAACCAGTGGATAAACCATAAACCAGCCGCACCATTGTCACAAGTCAAACTCTCTGCTCTGCAGTTCTATTGTGGGGTTTAGGAAATTGTGATTCAGGCTTTGTTGGAGCAACATACAACATGATCATAGACGTCTTTGTATCATACATATTGAAGTAGAAAAATTCTGCGTTAAATTGGGTGCTTCTGTCAGTCATCCAGTTTGATTAGATCCTTTATGACTATGTATTGTTCTTTTTTTTTAATAAAACATGTCTATCATATGTGCTGTCTTATTTTATTTGACCACCGATGGAGAATAAACATGTTTATTTTTCCTTATTACTGCATCCTGAGTTGTCATTAATTGTAATGGCCTGTCCCTACCTTGATTTCTTGCGCTCTAAAACGAGTAGCGTCAGTAATCCTCTTGCATGACAGCCACACCTCCCACATGCCAAGCCTGCGTTTGGCCAATGAAAAGACGCGACCAAACGAGCCAGCCAATGGGAGCAGAGCGTTATCGTGCTTTTTCCGCTTTCCCTCAAGTTCTTGACAGATTCGACTTCAGATTGAGAGCATTCAAGATGGCTGCTACAGGTAAGAGTTGAACTTTTTTAAACGCTAAGTGTTTGAAAGCCCCGCGGCGTGAAGAGGTCTTAGCGCCCCGTCAGGGACTGTGTGCCGGCGGCTTTTCCCTGCCGTTTCAGGGCGGTCTGCTGGACGAGCCGCAGGCAGGAGAAGACAGCAGAAGTAAGCGACAGACTGACGCGGTGGTAAACCCCCCCACAGGTTGGCTAACATTAGCCGACTAGGACTAGCATCAAAGCGTTTCACGGTAAAGTAAGCTAGTCACTGAGGTGGAGGATAATCTCTCCCTCAACAGAGCACTTAGCTAGTTAGCTTGTAGCTCGGACCCCGGGGGACGCGACCAGTGGCTCAACTTTGTTTGGCAAACCGCAACACTGCCGATATTTGAGTTTGTTTTACGTTATTGTTGTGAAACCGCTTTGAAAGTTCTTGGATGGTTTGCTAAAGCAGGCTGACTGACGCCCCCGAGAGAAACATGGCCTCCCAGAAGTGTAAATGTCAGTGCCTGCATAGCAGGAAGGAATCCCGTGCTAATAAGCGGGCTAACGTCAGCTAGCATTAGCGGCACGAAGTTCGGTCGCGGCTTTGCTTCGCTTCTTTTACACACGGCTTTAATGCTCCGTGTGAAACGTGTAGAGCCGCGTTACGTAGGCGAGCTTTTGGGCGTCAGTCCGGCTCCCGGTCGTCCGTAAAGTCGCATGAACGTAAAGCTCCCGCTGACACCGGTGACTGCCGCTTCAGTCTGTAACCAGTTTGGTGTAAAAGCCGAGGTGAGCGGCTGGCTACGCTCAGGAGTGAACATGTCACCGCCAGCACGAACCCTAGAACCCTAGAAAGTCGCTACCGAGGCGAGATGTTAAAGTTCCTGTTCAGCGTGTGCCCTTATTAGACAGATTAGCGGTGTTATGCACACTTGAAGGTATGGACACCGCCGGAGGAGACTCTTCAGGAGAATCACCACCAGTTCTGTTCCCTCAGGGGGAATAGCGTTTACAGCATCGTTCAAGAACACCATACGTCTTAATGAATGTTTGAAATGTAGAAGAAGGAAAAAATGGCTTGCGCTGATGTATTGGTGTAGATCTGTAAGGCTGCATTAGCTCTTATCTCCTTTATCTTTTTTATACCGAGGTGGTAACACCTGTAAGTTGCTGGTACACATAATTTCCCTCAGCATCATAAGATTTTGAACATAGATGGTTGATGCGTAAAGCGCTTAGGGTTATTACACGCTTTCAGTCAGTTTTTTTTTGTTTATTAGTGGTCACCTTTGTGTTTTATGTGCTGAAACGGCACACATCAGCAACAGGTGAGCCCTTCAAACATTTAAAATGTCATATATACGCTCAACCAGCTGCCATGGAGAACATGGCTTTTCTTTGTGGCACATTTTTGACCTGCCGATACAGTTTTTCGTCCTAGTAGTATAAAGAAAGACATGCTTTTTAACTTTACTGAGTAATTGACAATTTTAAAATAAATGTTTATGGTAAAAAAAAATAAGTTTAATAGCCAAACGTAAAACAAAGTAAATTCTCTGGAATGCTGGAATTGCAGCTTGTCTAATTTATCAGACAAAGCATGCAGATGTTTAAGGATTGAGCCGTAATCATCTATATTAGGACCAGGGCTGCTCAATACCAGAAAAATATGTATCTGATGTTATTGGCTAAAGATTACTACTAGCTTTTCTGATTTATTTATTTCTATACAATTGCACAACGTCTCCTCGACTCTCTCAGCGATAGTATCTCATCCACTTAAAATCTCCTTCCAGTGTGGCATGAAGAGTAGATTGAGTCCATCCAACTGACTAAATATGTTTTTAATTGATATGCAGGGTGCAAATTCTTTGAAATATTGCATCCTTAAGTTTTCTTTTGCTATAATGCACACACTAATATTGTGGAGGTGATTATTATTCAATACATTGTGCAGCTCTGATAGAATGAAAAACTCTAGGACCGCCTACTAAAAATATCTTGGATTAAGATATTACTAAATGTTGCAATGATGATATTATGATAATTATTTTATTGTAAAGTCCTTTTTAAACATTGATATTCTGGATGCTGATCTTGTGATCTTTACAATATGTTGGGCAGCTTGGGCTGGGTGATTCAGACCAAAAGGAATATATTGATATTTAAGGCTGAATTAACAGCTGTGGATAAATATGTAGAAACGGTTGAGAAAGTAACCTCCTGTAATGCAACATAGACCACCTGGATATAAACTATATATTGTGATCTTATGTGTGGAGCCCGGCTCTAATGACACCAGCACCCAGCCAGCCTGAATGAACAGTCAACATGCTCCTTACAGCTGCTGCACTCCCTCACACCTTATTCTTCACCTTTAGTTTAACATGCGTCTAACACCTCAGCGATACTGAAAACTTCTAGCTTTGTTCTCATTGCGTACCTTTAACACTGGAGAGGGTTGCTTCTGGGCCACCTCATAGCTCTTATGTGCAGTTTTCAGTGTTTCTCGCCAGTCAGAGCCGGTTAGATAAAAACTCCTCTGATTCCAGTCGGCCTTTCTTTATATCTCTGGTAAACTGAAGGTTGGGGCAGGCTGGCATCGGCCTCGTCACTCTGACAGTCTTGGGTTTTAGCTGGCTTTGCTTAGGGTTGCATAATTAATCGCGTTTGCAATAGAATCACAATTTTAAAAAACGCAATGTCCAAAGAGGTCCAATGAGGTCTGCAATTTCTGGCCATGTAACAATTAATAGATAAGACACTTCCTCTGGGTGTCGGTAATGTGCGGTGAGATAACGTAATTTTATTGTTTTAGAGTTTCTGTCAAGCTTTGAGAGCGACATGGAGCGGTCAGTAAAGTTCCCGTGTGGGAGAAAACCTCCTTGTTTCCAAACACATTTATCTACAGGGCTTTTTTTTTTTTGCTCGTTTAATGCAGAGAAATGTCAGAATTAATTCGCAAGCCCAATTATGATTGAGGTATATTGCAATTAAGATTTTCGGCAAAATCATACAATCCTAGCTGTTTTGTTTTGTTGTTACACCAGATAGGGCGGCATTGCTCATTTTAAAGTGGTTTTAAATTTCTTGGCAAAAAAGGTTCAGAACAGGTTTAGTCTTTCGCTATAGTAAGTTATTATTTTCCTTTTTTTTTAAAGCTAAATATATATGCAATAGCTATGTTTTAAATGCACAAAATTTCAAGATCAGTTTGAAATGTATTTGGATTAAAAACAAAAAAAAATGGATTGTACCGCTTATATGGGCACACAATCAATTCATCCAATCATAAGGTGGGTTTATATGCACCTGGCTTTATTCAGAATAGAACCACTCTGACTAGCAAAGTTATCAAATTTCCCTTAAAAAAAAAGTCAATAAAAAAAGACAGAAGAACTCCCGTCTTTGCTGAACAACACCAAATCGTAAACAAAGCAGTATTATACGAGTTTGTTGTGAGCGCCCAGGCTGGACCTGGACCAGGTACCAATTATGGTTAAAACGTTTCTGAAGGAATAACAGTGTTGAGCTCTTTTTATGTTCCGGTTAAAAAGGTTGTATCAGGAATCCCAACGCGTATTTCCACCACCCAACAACGCAGATGTGACGTTTCCATCAGGGGCTCAGACACCCTCGCTCTGTTTGCCACCTCCAGAACAACTTGGTCCTCACAAGCGTTTACATGCGTGTCAGTCGGGTTATCAATCGGCATAAACCAGCCTCTCATTCAGATTGCTGTTTAATTCTGATTGATCTTAATTCTAGTGCTGCGATTGGCTTGTTGACATGACGCCTTTTTATTGCCCTTACTTTTGTTTCTAACATAGCTGCTTATGTTTCTGAGACAGCGATCAGTACAGGCTGAGCGGACTGAAGCATCACAGCTCCCTCTGATGCTGCGTCATAAAGGAGGAGAATAAAAGCACATTTTAGGCCACGCCCTGTGTGCATCAATCATCTGTTAAATGCTGCAGCCCAAGAAGAGCATAAGGCTGTATATGTTTAGCTCTGAAACATCCCCAGGATTGGTTCTGACTGTATCAGTTTTTCACTCACAAGCTGTATATAGTAGTTGAACCTTTAGTCTGTCTTCCCTGCACTGTTGGTTAATAATGCACACTGTAAATGTTAGCATGTGGAAGCTGCTGTTAGCTTCCATTCTGTAGATGTAGTATCTACCATGATGATGAGGAAGGTGTGAGTGAGGCCACGGCTCAGACACGTTCCCTCAGAGGAGCTCCCTCCACCCCCTGACTCCTGACCTGCTGGGCTCCTCCACTCACCGCGCTCAGCTAAGCCACGCGTTTCTTAGCCCAAACGCTTAGGATTATTCTTTGGTCTCTTCCTCACACATGGATTATATATAAGTAAAAAAAAAAAAAAGATGCGTTTAGCCAGTGTTTGTTTTTCCCCGGGTGTCTGTCGTTACTAATGTTGAAGTTAGCTGGTTATCGCTAACCAGGTCTGATGGCGAACCAGAACCCCGCCATGTTTTTACTGTGCCGTTGTTTGAGACGCCAGAGGAGTTTGCTCCAAGCGTATATAGAGAACAGCAGCAGCGCCTCCAGCCCATCTCTTACTGTGCACTGCTGGTCAGCTGGCTAAAAGGAAGCTCTGCAGTAGTTTTCCAACCAGTTTGTTAAATTAAATCAGCTCAGGTTTAGGGCTTAAAATGGCTCCTAATTCTTCATCACTGCTCTTCATCTTTATTTTGTTATGACCTAAGTACACAAGTCATTGTTATTGCCAGTATCATTCAATTACTTAAAAAAAAAAAAAAAAAAATTCAGTGTTTCTCCTAGGAATGTGTTTTTTGGTGAGGGGCTTGAAGTAGAGCATTCCTAAAGAATATTCATCTTTTGTGTTCTCTCTTTCTTTGTTTCATTTATCTCTTTCTGTGCTGCTCTTTATCTTTTTAATCTCTTTCTGTCTCTCTCCACCTTTCCATCTTTATCTGCTGTATCTCTCTCTCTCTCTCTGTAATGTGTGTATTTACTTCTCCAGCTCAGTCTTGTGCAGCCAGGGGGGATATTTCCCCTGTGACAGGCGGCCGGGTCAAAACGTCTCCTTTGGGTGATGTCTGGGTTCTTGCTGCGTGTCGGGGACGGGGCGGGCCTTCAAGCACTTGAGCTAGTTTGTGAACTTGTACCAGGAGGAGGGGAGTTACTCCAGCTGCTGCTCGCAGGAGACAAAGTGCTGATATCATCACGAAACGCATCCTGCCTTTTTAAAAAGGCAAATATTTTTGCTTACTCACAGGTGGTTGCACCATATTTCTCTGCATGATCTACATGCTGTTATCCACTGGGGGGTTCATTCAGTGTCCCAGAAGTTCAGGATATTACATGATATCAAAAAGGATCTTTAAATCAGAATAGAATAGACTTCTATAGATTGTTGTTTTCATGCACTCAGCACTCTGTTGGGGCTGGTTGTGCATGAATTCCTGCATCAGTGCTCCGTGGCATAGAGGCCATCAGCCTGAGGTTCTGCTGAGGTGTTCAGGAAGCCCAGGTTGCTCTGACGGGTGCCTTCAGGTCGTCTGCCTTGTTGGTTCTGGTGCTGCTCATCTTCCTCTTGACAATCCTCCATAGACTCTATGTGGGGTTCTGCTCAGGCCAGGCAAAGATATTTAGTGCTTTACTAATCATACCGATCAATCAAGTGCTTCACACTAGAGCAACTTTCAGCCAACTGGATTCAGGTACTGAGTTTCTGAGCAGCGCTGCATGATCCAGTAGCTTTACTTCAGGTATCAGCTGCTGTTGGTCATTTTTTCACATATCTGTCCTTCTGAGAAGTAAGAAGATATTAACAACCAATATTTGTTAACATCTTGTTGCTGTTTGTGTTTTGGGAGGAGTGGAGGGAAGGTGGTGTTTTTTGTTTTTTAGGGTTGGAAATTATTGTATCTTATTATGAAAGTCTTATGAGGAGAACTTTGATTCATTGTGAAAACAAATTCCAGTTAATGTGAAACCGACTATAATCGGAACCATTCATACCATTTTCTCCAGTTTGTTCCATTAGAGTATGAATAAATCAAAAAATGTGATTAAATGCAGTTACTGTGTGCAGTTTAGTGATTAAAGATCCCTCTTTATTTATTTTTTGTTACCGGTGTCCTAACAAAGCCTATTTGAAAATGTACAGGTATTTTAAGAACCGCGTGTGCTGGGCTGTGATTGCTGTGACATGCAGCCATACAGTTACCTAAAATAAAAGACTATTAAAAAAGCAGTATTGCCGGATGTTGCCCATATTTTTATCAGTGCATCCCCATTTTTTTTAAAATTAAGTTCTGTTTTTCATGAATCATGTAGCTCTTAAATCCTGTTGTCTTAAATGTAACCTACTGAGCCTGACAGGAAGCTGATTGCAGGCCTTCAACCAGCTAAAGGCAGGATGGGTAATACAGTCCATTAAGTATATTGACCCGAATATTCCTGATCACGTCTGATAAGCTAGTCTTAAAGGTAGAGTTGGCAATTCTTCCTGAAATGCAAGCCAAAAATCATGCCCAGGTCCCTCTTTGAATACCTACGCATGTGCGAGACCATCTTACATGCTCTTCAGAAGGACTGTGTGAAAAAATCTCCCAAATCCACTCTGGTCTTATTTCTTTTTACTGAGTCCTTCCTCTTCTTCTCATAAACATGAACGCGCTTCTTGTGACTGTCGGCCATGTTCAAAGTATACGGTGAGAACGGCACAGCTACAATGAACGGCTAACACTGAAGCTAAGCGCTAAGCTAACAGGATACATAAACATCCAGACCTTCATAATGTATTGACTTCTGTCAGGATGGAAGGACCATTTCTGAACAGGATTACCAACTGTAGCTTTAAGTCTAGTCATAAGAACAAAAGTGAAAGATAACAACATAATCGTAAGAACCGGTTGGTTCTACTTCAGCAGCAGGAATTCCCCTTTAAATGAAAGCAGCTGCATCACGTTGTCCTTTGTGGATTTAAATATTTGCGCAGGTAATGTGATAAAGTGAGAATGTGGTACTAAAGCGTTTGGCCCATGTCGACCCAAACGCTGACACTGGCCGTCCTAGTGTTGTTCTGCGCTGGATTAGCTGTCCATCCCTCAGGATGTGAGGAACATTTAATCTTAGTTCTCAGCAGTTTCTCTGCAGGCATTTCATACTCTGAAGCCAAGTGTCTGTGTGTTGCAGGTTTGAAGTGACGGACATCTCCAGAACCCCCTGTGCATGCAGCTCTCTTGAGGTTGCAGCCTCCTTAGTTGTGTGCCCCCCCGCCCCACCCCCACTCCTCCTGTTTCTCACCATGTCCTCCACCTCCTCCTCGTACTCCTCCTCGGGGGAGACTAGCCCGGAGGATGTACCCCGTGGCGGCGGCACCATCCGAGTCTACCTCCCCAACAAACAGAGGACGGTGGTGAGTTGATTGGCTCAGTCCTTCCTGCGATCCACCTTTTATTCAAGTTCTTCTTGATCTGTTTTATTCAATAAAGCAAAAGTGCGTCAAAATATGCTGGGCAGTTCTGGGGTGACCGTTGTATTTGTGTGGAACAAATGATGCGTTCGTTGAAAGTGTAATTACTCACAGAGAAATCGCCATCTTTCACAACATTTTGGTGAGTAAGCTAGTGGGTAGCTGGTGTCAGATTTCACAGATGGTCCCTGGAGCTGTCCTCCATTTATCCTGCAGCCGCTTTATACCACAAATCAATGTGTTCTTTTCATACTTTAGACAAAGTGGCTGTTGCGGTGTCCGGCAGCATTAACTGTGTGCTTCATTGTCTCATTAATAACTGTTCTTGTTCTCCTCATCTCTGTAAATCTGCCTGGCAGGGCCCCAAACATCAACAAGCATTTCCATTTTAGCTAGAGCTTATTGTATGCTAAAATCTCAAAGGTTTACGGCTATTGTGAACCTTTTGTCTGCAGGTGGTATCAGAAACAGAAGTCCTTCATTACATTTTCACCTTGCAAATGATCCTAGCTGCTGGCTATTGTAACGTTTCAGTTAGTTTTCCACCGAAGCGCTTCAGTTCTGATGCTAGAGCCTGTTCCAGCTGCTTTGGTCCAACATAACCAGCCAGGAAACGAATTATGTCATCGTGGATGTCTCATCAAAACGGACGTATGGTCCCCCGTTTATTCAGTTTTTGGCCTGGGTGATGAACCGAACATTCTCCTGCACCGAAATTTACAACAATGACCATTTTGCCCTGTCGGTATTTTTGGTGTTTAAAGAAAAACTTCCAACAGAACCAACTCTGCTGATATCTGAGCGGTTAGCGGATGCTGGGTAAAAAAAATTTAGTAGATCTGCGCTCTCTCCCTTTCCTGACGGGAGTGTGTGTTTATGTATGTGTGAACACATGTGACTCAGACATGGTGAGCTAAAGCAGAGGAGGGACAACACACAGACACAAATAGCTTAGGATGCAATCTGCCGTCATTTAGAAAGGCTAATCATTTGGGTTAAATGAACCGTGAACACGTACAGATCTGTAATTTACCACGTGACGTGATCTTCTTGGAGGGACGGCGGTCTTGTTGCCGTGGTGATGGGGCGCCCCTCTTAAATAATAGTAGGGCAAACGCTGCTATCTGACCATGGGCGAGCTTCATTTTTAAAGCCTGATTGTTTCTGGCCTCTGGTGGGATGCATTGATAAACTGATGGCTACTAAGACTAGGATACAGTTTGAAATTCTTTTCACCACCACTTTTATCATTTTTACAATGAATACCCATCCATACTTTCTCTCTGGTTTAGTTAGGGAGTTTAGGGAGTTAGTTGAATTAGCAAACTGTCAATAAATCTGTTTTCTCCGTTAAAACCTACATGCCAGTCAATGTGAGACGAGTACAGAATGAAACTCAAGCCCTTCTGTTTTTATCTGAATCATCTAGGTTTCAGCACTTTTCTGGGATCTGTATTCAGCTGTAAGGTATTAGACAGACCAGTTGAATGCTTTGTTCTTGTTCTTCTGGATTGTCTGGATTGTTTTCAGTAATAACATTGCATGAAAAGAGCAAATGAGTTTCTGCCTTTCATACGGGTTAGAGAATAGTGGCAACAGGTCCACTTGCTGTTCTCCCTGGGTCTGGCTTTATTTTCTGGATCTTTGTTGTGTGACAAAACACGGGCCTCTAGCACACCTCTGCTATCATGGTTAAGGTTTTACAAATAATAGCACTGTTTGGGGGGCAATAGTCTTTGTTTGTAGGTTATTGTGCCAGGAACTCTATTAGCTGTAAGTTTATGGAGAAAATCAATTTGACCAAATTGTGTTGCCTTGAGTGGAGCGTTTGTGCACAATAAGCAACCGGCAGGGTAGGTGTGAGTTCATCTGCATGCACAGTGAGGCCAGGATCTTGGAACCATGTTCCTTCTGACAATAGGTCAACAAAGATTCCCCTTATCGCCCAAAAACCATTAAGGAAAGACTGAAAATGTGCAGAAACCTGCTTGGACGGATAGCAGAAGACTGCTGCAAGATTAATTGCCGCTTCTGATTCTTTAGGACTTGTGGAAAGTAATTTGTCTAAAGAGGAGAAGGTGAACTCCACCATGAGTCTTGTTGTACCAATAATAAGGGATCTGGACACAAGGGGAGTGGGGGGGGCTTCCCTCACTCTTCTACCTAAGAACACTGCCATGATTAAAGACTGTGCTTAAAACATCCACCCAGTGGGGTTCTCAAAATAACCAATAACTTGATTTAATCCATACTATAAAGATAATTATTCAAAGATATCGTTTTTTTTCCGACTGCAGCGCCGCAATAACTGGTTCCACTCTTCTGTTCACTGCAGCTTTACCTGATCTGCTGCTGGAAGGTTTTAAAGTCTAACATGTCGAGTACTTCCAGAAGAAAACTTCTGCAACACTCTGCCAACAAGATAAAACACAAAAGCATTGTACAGATGAACGTTTCTTATAAAGCAGACGGACAAGAATAAACAAAATGCCCAACGATGCCACATGCTAAGCTAACGCTACGACTCTGGTGCTGCTGGACCAGCAACAGTGACGTAGTAAACCTCTTAGACAACAGAAGCTAACGCTGTCTGTTTAAATACTAGCTTAGAACCCAGAGACTGGCTTCTGTTGGTCTGAGCGCCACCGTTGATGCGCTTCCTCTCTCTTCTGTGGTACGAAACAATGCAGGAAATGTTTATCAGTTGATTGATAAATGGTGAATCATCAAAACAAACCAGTGCACTCCCCCATCAGTCCACCATTTAGTTTTAAAGCCGTCGGAGGCTGACGTGACTAAGAACACATGGTGTGGTGGAGCCAGACTGGAGCTGACAACTGGAGCAGAAAAAAGTGAGAACCAGTGGCAACTTGTAGACGTCTAAATGGTCATGACAACCCAACACCCAGAAAGTCTGAAGGCCATCTGTGGGTTTGGCAGCATGATGGAGCATCACAAGGCTCAAACTCACAGTAGAGAGTTTCAGTGTCGGGTTGGGAAGCTTTCAGGACGTAACCTCATGCAAAATGTGGTGGTGATGCAGCAGGTGGATGAACTCCAACCACAAAGTTGATCATTCGTTGTGTCACACAGGGAATCTGACTGCCTGGATGACATGCAGATGTACTAGCTATTTTTAGTGCAGTTTAACTTTTCTTTCTTTTTTTTTTTTAATCTCTGCTGTCTGTACACAGCAAACGTCCTCAGAGGAAAACCATTTGAGGGATGCACACATAGTTAGGAAACATCTTGTGTGGTAATGCTGCCGTGGAAGAGGAGCTTGTGGCTGTCTGACATCCCACGCTGTCATCTGTGAGAGCTTTGTTGTGGTCAGAACAGGAATGTAGCATTGTTTTGGGCTAAAAGAACCGCACACTGGCCCAAAGCCCCGCTTTGGAGCCTCAGTCCTAACAGCAGCCGCTAACAATAACCCGACGTTCACGTTGCCGTTTCTCACTGCTATAGCTGCTTACTGGTCCGCTGAACGTCAATGGAAAGCGACTGCTGTTCAGCTTTGGGTCTCTGTTGGCAGGTGAACGTGCGGCAAGGACAGACGGTGTACGAGAGTCTTAACAAAGCACTCAAAGTGAGAGGCCTGAGCCAAGACTGCTGCGCTGTGTTCCGCCTGCTGGAAGGGTAAGCTGCCACTGTTGTCCCTTCTTCCTCCTACATCAGCAGCAAGTAAGACGCTGCATTCCTCACCGTCTACACACAAGGACCACAGCTAGTCCCGTCCCAGCTACTCTCAATGCTCACACGCATTATCATTTTCATACAGCTCATTTTGTAAATAGACCCAAATTATGTCAATGTTTTTGTCACCTGTTTGTTTTCAGTAAAAGGTTTGATCAAATGGTTTCCAGACATGTTAATGCTAGTAGTTTATGTTTAGCTAAGGCATTTCTCAGCTCTTATTACCAAGCTATACAGGAGACCAATATGAATAGCTGGCTTTTTAGAAATCAAAATATTTTTAAAAAAGACATTAATAAAAAAACAAAAGACTTGCAGAAAGAGCAGTCACAATATTCTTTGCAGTAGGTTTTACAGTAATGTCCTGACTTTAAAGAGAAAATGGGAGTTTAACTGCAAGCGTTTTATACAGAATTACAGTAAAACCACAGATGGTATTACTTTAGGGTTTTCAAAAATAGTCAATAGCTCAATATAATCCATACTACAAAATGAATTATCCAGATTTACCCCAACATCTATATAAACGGACCTGTTCCATCTGCCCAGACTGTCACACTTCTTCCTCCAGCAGCAGCAGCAGCACACAGACACTCGGTCCGTCTCCCCCTGCAGCCGCTGCCCTGCCCCAAATGACGAGCTGCTGCTGGCAGCTTAAATGTTGTCTGAAGAAACTTTGCCAGGCACACGTGCTGAATGGCGCTACATGCTACATGCTAAGCTGACTGTCTCACGCTGATGTGCAAGACAAAAAGGCCAGTAAAGCTCCTGCGTCTGTTACAGGGAAGTTGTAATCTTCCCGGACAGCAGAAGCTAACGCTAGCCGTTCTTAGCTTGACGGAGACAGACAGGTCTGCGGCGGCGTTGTGCCGGTCTGATGCTCAGTGCTGCACCACGCTGTCCTGGTTCTGCTGCAGTAGCATCAACACAGGAAAACAGAAAAATGAATAGGAAACTGCAAACCAGCGCCCTAGTCTGTCCGTCTGTAATCAAAAGATGGTAAAGAACCTTGTTGTTTATGACTTTCCAAAGAAAGTAAAAAACAAAACATCTGGACTTGTTTTCCGTAGTTTGAAGACATTTCGCTTCCTATCCAGGAAGCTTTCTCAATTCAAAAAGTCTGGAGTAATGTGGAGTATCAAGCTTTATGTCATGATTTTAGAAATGATCACTAATGGTGCATAGAACTTCCAGGGTCTTGTTTTTCTTAGTCATTGATATAAGACAGTTTCATTATAGCCGTAAAACGTTTTTTGTTATGGAAGTGCAGCTTAAATTCTCTTGTATTTCGTAGTCGCAAGAGACTGACAGACTGGGAGACAGACATCACTCCTCTGGTTGGAGAGGAGCTGCTAGTCGAAGTCCTGGATGACATTCCTCTCACCATGCACAACTTTGTAAGCACTTGGTCACTTTGGGCACGTTTGATGTTCTTCTTTCAGAAGTTCACTTCTTCATGTCTTTGTCTTCTTAGGTACGGAAAACCTTTTTCAAACTGGCTTACTGTGATTTTTGCCACAAGTTTCTTTTTAATGGCTTCAGATGTCAGACGTGTGGCTACAAATTTCACCAGCATTGCAGCAGCAAAGTGCCCACTGTGTGTGTTGACATGGATACAGTGAGCAAACGGTGAGTGGGCCTTACCAGCAGGTCGTCATTGAAGTTATCCAATATTGCAGTTGAACAAATGTCTACCTTTTTTTTTTTTTGCTGCTGGTTTGAGACATTTGACTGCATTTCCCTTTTACATGCAAATTATTCTAAATCACCCTTAAAGTTATTGTGTGAAAGAACCTGCAGCACTAAGCCTGACAGGCAAACAAGTACCACACAGCAAATAAAACGAAATGTACTTGATGATGATGATAATAATATTATTATTATTATTATTATTATTATTAATTATAATAATTGCCTCAGTATTCATATTTCCTCACCTGCAACTCGCAGTAACTGTTGGTTGTTGGCAAAGATCCGTCTTTGAGGTCAGACTTGTTGCGAATCAGCTTTAAATGACCCAGGATGTAGGAACCTGGTATGATGGTCACTACTTGCCCTTTATGTTTTGTCTTGTCCTTTATTGTTCAAGGTTTTAAAGCTCCAACTTAAAACGGTGTCTATATACTCTTATGGTGGAGATTTTCTTTAAAAGGCAAATCGATGAGTTTCATGAATTGGACAATTAAACATACACACCTCTTTTCCCCTAAGAGGTTTGGTGTTTAGTTTAACTAGAAAGTACCATTTTAACATTTCCAGCCACACATAACCAAATCAGTTCAGTTCTAATTGCTAAGCATTCGCATGTAGTTCATATGATGAATGGCTATCTGAGCAAATCTAGCCCATGGCATCGTTAACGTTGTAACAGAACAGTTTTTCATGCGGATCAAGCATGTGGCGACAGTGGAGGGGAATAACTGCATCGTTCAGCAGAACCAAGCTTAGTACAGGCAGCCATCACTGCCAAAGGTTTGCACTGTGATGCCCTGTGTGCATCTCTGCTGCTTATGTCTGGAAAGCCACAGTGACCGGTCCAGGCAACGCACACATCTTAACACAATTTCCCATTTTGTCAGCTGAGCCGAGGTTTAAAAAAGGAACAAATGGCACCTTTTATTTGTCTTTGAGTAATGATTTAACATTTTAACAGAGATTTTCTCTTTCTTTTGGTCTTCTCTAATCCCTCATACAGCACTGTAGATGTTTGAAGTGTTTAATTTCATTCTAATTGCACAGTTTGTTTTTAATCCTGAGAACAAAGGTTTAGCTTTCACGATAGAAGTGATGAAAAAAGACACAAAGATGAAAAAAAAACAATGTAGTGAGTCAATATCTGCATTCTAATATTAATATATGTTCTCTTTGTGCTCTTATAGCAACTCCTGCACAGATGATTATCCTCAGATACTATTGCCTGAAAATTCCCCATCACAGAGCAACCTGGTCTTAACCCCGGAGCCTGCTGGGTAAGCTCTGACCATAAATGAATTAAAACGCAAAGTGCCCTAGGTGTATTGAACCCATGTTCAACCAAAAACGCTTGTTTTACTTGACCGCTCCAGCACAGGCCTCCTGTCCCCGACCTTTAACTTTCCAACAACGGGAGGAGACGGGCAGTCTCTACAGAGACATCGTTCCACCTCCACTCCCAACGTCCACATGGTCAGCACATTGGACCCCGCTAACGTCAGCATCATCGAGGTCAGTGTGTGTCCGTGCTGCGAGTCCGCTCGCCTCTATTCTGCAGAATCTTGCTGCACATAAACGCTGTAACCTGAATCTAATGCATGTAACGTGGCTTTTTCCCACTCTTTTTAGGAAGCACTGAAATACAGCACAATAGGTACGCTTTCCCCCCACATCTCCCTTTTTTTTTTTTAATGACCTGGCCTTTTTATTCCTCATTTCACTCATCTTTTTATTTTCTTACGCTGCAGGTCCCGAGCCCTCACCCAAAGCCTCCACCAGTCCGCCCTCCTCTCTTGGCTCTCCGGGAAGGAGGCTACAAAAGTCCCCCTTAGAGCACAAGGAACGCAAACCGTCTTCATCTGACGACAAGAAGAAAGTGGTACGTTGTCTTCAGCATCATGGCCGCCCTCTGATGGAAGAAAGTAGAACGGTATGAGCTGCTGAAAGCAGGGTTCCCGCGGATCCTTAAAAACTCTTACAAGGCATTGAATTCTGTAACTTAAAACTAAGGCTTAATTGGCATTAAAATGTCTTAAATCAGTCTTTCTTAGGTCTTAAAATTGTTACCAGGTCATAAATAGGATTTTATTTTTGTAATCCTTACCAAACAGTAAAATAATTGACACAATTATATATTTTTTAATTTACTGAACGGCTCAATGTAACCATTATTGGTTCCGTCCCGATAGCAGAACCAATAAAAACCGTTGCGGCCGGACCATAGCTGGGAAAAAGTTTATTTTATAGTTTATTTTAGTAGGGAACAAAACAAAGTTTGTGAATTCAGTTCAGTAGTTGTTAAAAATATATCTGTAATTTTGTGTTTTTTTTTTTAGCTTTCTTCCAATATGAGATATTTTTTTAAAATTTTAAACATGTCTACTGGGCCAGAAAGTAATGGTTTATGTTAAAATAAACATTTGGGTGAAGTTGCCGCAACCAGGTTTTTCCAGTTTATCGTGAATTTGATCTTAACTTTTTATTTCAAGTGGCATTAAAAAGTCTTAAAAAGTCTTGAATTGAACTTGCCTTATGCTGTAGGAACACTGTGAAAGTAAAGGCTCCCTTTCTGTTGCTTCAGCACCGAGGCGGCTACAGAGACTCTAGTTACTACTGGGAGGTCCCGTATCGAGAAGTCACCCTACAGAAGAGGATAGGTACCGGCTCCTTCGGGACCGTCTTCAAGGGCAAGTGGCACGGAGACGTGGCCATCAAGATCCTGAAGGTTAAAGAGCCGACGCCTGAGCAGCTACAGGCTTTCAAAAACGAAATGCAGGTCCTACGGTGAGCAGTGTTGCTTTGAAAACCCGCCCTTCCCATCTCTTGTTTTTCTGCTGTCAGGAGCAGTGATCAGGGCAGTCACAGTGAACCGGTGACTCTGACTGATCTCATCTCCTCAGTATAAACTAACCAAAGGATTAAATCCACCCGATTCCTCCAGCTGATGCGAACATTGTCCCTTCTTGTGCTCTGCAGGAAAACCCGCCACGTCAACATCCTGCTCTTCATGGGCTTCATGACTAAGCCCAACTTTGCCATCATCACCCAGTGGTGTGAAGGCAGCAGCCTGTACCGCCATCTGCACGTCTCAGAGACCAAGTTCGACCACGTGCGTCGCATCGACGTGGCCAGACAGACGGCGCAGGGCATGGAGTAAGACCTGCCGCCAGATTTCCTTCCACCATCAACGCTTAGTCAGTGTCGCGCCGTGCAGAACGTTTCTCTAGCAAAGCACGCCGAGGAAGGTGTCTCCCAATCTGAGATGCTTCTTTCTCAGAAGATGATCAACTTTTAGTTTACGTTGAATGATTAGTACGTTTGAGCATATGATTGAATAATCAAGTCATCGTTTAATTAATGGCAAGAGCTAAAACCAAGTAGCAGATTTAAGGAAACAGAAATGGGAATTTAAACTGACTTTTAGTGGAGGGGATACTTGTAAAGAATGTGAAATGTTATTTTCTCCTTCTTTTCCTCTGCAGCTATCTTCATGCAAAGAACATAATTCATCGAGACCTGAAGTCAAACAGTATCCTTTTCTCTGTGCAGTGTGAGCCTTTAATAGTCAGCCAGAGAAATGAATGTTTGTGTGAAAGGTCAGTGTTTCTCAGCAGCAGCCACTAAAAGTTCAAACCGGGTGAAAAGCCTTGTTTTGTGACGTCGTTGTCAAACAGCAGTACGTTCATGTCGCCTCCAGTCATTTCATTTGACATTTGGCATAAAACCAGTTCATGGAACTGAATATGAAATTCGCTTCATCTCGGTTAGGCGCTGACTAATCTGACTTTACCGTTGGAGTTTTGATCTGAAGTCAGCGCTCCTTTGTGGTCGGCTTCCCCTCTGTCCCCTCCTTCACTGCTTTAAATATCTGCTTGGTTTTGTGGTACGTGATCCGAAGGTCTGCACAACGCGGCCGCTGTAGCATTTCCTGAGCGCCGCTGCCAGATATTTTTCTCCATGAGGGCTGGACTGTTAAGATTGGCGACTTCGGCTTGGCCACGGTCAAGTACCGATGGAGTGGCTCTCAGCAAGTAGAGCAGCCCAGTGGCTCTATTCTCTGGATGGTAAGCTTTTCATGTCCATAGCAGAATTCCTCCTTTGCTTTATGTGCAACTCCGCATGCCCCTGACTTCTGGAAAAGTATCACGGGTAAAGGTACGCTGGTCAGATTGTTATGGCCATTTTAGGACAGATTGAGAGTTTTACTAAATGCACATACTTTTTTTATTCTAACATAAAACAATCATTTTCTGTGAAGTCACATCGCTGTGTCTGCTAAAGCAGGAAAATCCTCCATATTTTATCTGTCTATAAAAAATAAATCTGACCATCTGGATCTCACTAACTTTGCTTTTTGCCAACCACCCCCCGCCACCCAAAGTAAAAATAGTGGCCAACATTACTAGTCAGTATTTTTCCCCAACATGATTGTTTCAAAATAAATATCCAGCATTCCCAGCAAAGCTCAGATTTAATGTTTAAGTGTTGCAGGACCGATCATTGACTCTATATATTCTGACCAGAGGTGACGTCACACTGTGTGTGTAGCAGAGATGAGTGAAAGTACGCAGCTCTGCAATAAAACAGGATTTCACTGTCATTTTAAAACAGTGTTGGCATTTTGAACTGTCTTCAGTATCTTATACTAGTTGTGTGTTTTAGCATTACTTGTCATCACTAACCAGAAAAGCCCAGTTTGTATTCAAACTGCTCGAAAGCGCAGCGCTTCAGTTCACCATGACTTGCAGGTAGGGATGGCTACCTTTCTCATTTGAATAATTTTTAAGGCATTGCAATAATAAAACAAGGTTTTACCAAACGGGTATCAGAGGTCAGTGCGGGATTAAAGCTGTGTGAATAAAATTCAGGGAATTGTTTTAATGAAACAGTTTCAGAGAAGGAAAAAAATGAACATGTTTTGTCCCGCTTTGTAAATCAGGATGGGATGCGTTTACAAAGAGGGAGTCGAGGCTTTCGTCTCTGCTGTCTTTGCTCTGACTGCAGGAGAGTTTCAGGATGAGGCAGCTGGCTGTCTGTGTTTAGAGAAGCTTGGAGACGTGCTTGAAGCGCAGTGGGTGCTGCTCTCTGAAGGCAATGACTCCAGAACGATTGTTACTTTCAGGGGAAGTCACCGATGACAGAAGAAAGATTTTTCACTAGTCGCTTTTTAGAATGAAGGTCATTTGATGGGCCAGAAAGTCGCTAACTATAGCCAGAAATTTGCTGAATTGACAGAAGTGACAGGTCCTTCCTCAAACTAGAAGCATTCCCGCCGCTGGCTTTACACTTCGCCTCACAAATGTTGCAGAGGGCGTAATCTGCAGCGCATTTTGAAAAGCGGAGCCAGTGCTTTCTGTCAGCTCTGCTTTGACTGGACCAGCGGCTACTGACGTCATCACGCTCTTGTGCGTGCAACGCTGTGTTCATGTTCAGCATGGAAAATCGCCCGGTCTCCCACTCCCTCAGCATCACAGTGACGCGTTTAGGTACAGAAACATGGTACTGTTTAATTTTACATGAATCGGTACCCAGTAGTACTGACGGGAATCGGTCACTACCTATGAAAGTACAGAATTCAGTACCCAGCCCTACCACGGGACATAAAGTAGCTCAGACAGCACAACAGCAGAGATATAATTTCCTCAAATGATCTACTTCCACGTCTGCGTTGTTGTAGTCGTCACTGTAGGCAGAAAAAGTTTGTCTTTTAATGTTACACTTTGTTTTCTCCCCTCCAGGCCCCTGAGGTGATCCGGATGCAGGACAGCAACCCTTACACGTTCCAGTCTGATGTGTACGGTTATGGAGTGGTGCTGTTTGAGCTGATGTCAGGAACCCTTCCTTACTCCAATATTAACAACAGAGACCAGGTTTGGAGCCAGTCTGTCACTAACCCAGGGATGTTCAGCCGCCGCAGCCCTCACAGCCTGCTGCCCTGCATGTTCTAGATGTGTCCCTGCTTCAGCACCGCTGACTAAAACCGTCAGATCTTCAGCGTGTAGCTAAGTTCTGCTGAGGCCCGTTCATGAACCTGGGGCATATCTGAAACATGGAGGACACTGTTTTAGACACCCAACACTAGCCTTAGTGATTCAGTCTGCTGCAGATTATGTTAATTTACTCTCTAAAGTTACTACGGCCTCACATTTCTGCAAAGATTGTCATGAAACATTTAATGTGACTCTTTGATGCAGTATGAGGCAGTCCGTGTCTAGGTTGTTCACACATTTGCTGTCCCCTGAAAGTAATTCAGCACACAATCATTGACGTGTAAACTGCTGGCAACAAAAGGAAGTAGAGATGTCCAGAGAGTCAGTGTTTAGCATGCTCAGCATTATTTTCTAGCACTGCCTTAACTTTACATGGAGTTCACCGGAGCTCCACAGGCGGCCACTGGAGGTCCTCCTCTTCCTGTTTGAAGATGCCTCACAGGGTTTAGCACCTTAGCCTCAGTTTCTTTAGCAAGGCAGCGGTCGTCTTGGTGTGTGTCTGGGTTCTGTATCTTGTTGCAATATTCCTTTTTTTGAGTTTAAGAGAGATAACGCTAAATGTGAACCCACCGGCTCCTCTTCACACCTCAGACATCGGATCACTGACGGTCCCATGACACCAGGACCAGGGCTAATTGGGCCAACTTTGACATTTTCACTTTTGCTGCCAGTTGTTTGAACTTTAAAGGTATACTATGCAACCGGGGTTGATTTTTCCAGCGAGGCTCCCCCCAGAGGGCGAAAGTAAAAGTGCACTGTCATAAAGATGCTCAGCTGTTCTGGTTTCTCCTCAACCCAGGCGTGGTTGTTTTGAGATTAGCAGACAGGCGAACGCAACGAAAAGTGGAAAAAACGGCAGTACAAACAATGACTAACACAGTGAAGGTATGAACATCAAGCTTCCCCCAGCGCTATCTTGCCAAACTCACGTTACCGCCTCGCCTATTATTAATTATTATTATTATTAATAATAATAATTAATAATAAACTCGATACGCTTGCATGTTTATTTGAGGTTAACACGCGGTTCTTTGTTGCTTTCGCGCGTGCATATAGTGAATGGCAGGGAAAAAACACATGGAGTTCTCGCCGTAAAGCAAGACCGACTCTCGCGGTGATGCACGAGACTTCTGAGCCTGTGGGTGCGGGCCGAGGGCTCCTGCAATTGCGAGTACGGTATTTCCCCCACAGACCACCAGGGCGGCCGAGAAAACATTTGTTCGACCTGAAATGACTCATTTAATCATCAAAACGGTAGGGAACACATTAATTAACTGAAAAATGTTGCATAGTATGCCTTTAAATATGCCGTCCCCTCAACATACAGCCATTACACTGTTGTATAAGCTCTACAGTGACTACTTTACATGGTATCACATCATGGTGTCCTCACTTTTGTGAGATGTCATAAAAGCTCTTAAGCTTCCTCCTCAACACCACGAATATAGCTTCCCTTTCAAGCGTTATGAGGTTGGGTCAGCCACATTGTTCTAGTTTTCCCTAAGCGGACTAGTGTTGCCCTGGTTGATGGCAGCTGGGCAGATCTGCCACACAGTAGAGATCTGATGCTGGAAACGTCGGAGCCCACTGCTCACCGACTCATGTGCTGCTCTCTGCTAATGGCCCCTTCTAAGACCCCAGTAGAGATATAAAGTACTAGATAACCTTCTACTCTGAGGGTCTCCTTACCGTTGGATCTAACTATAAATTGCCTTCAGGCCACGTTGTTGTGATATCTCCACATCGCAGAGTGAGTTAACCTGGTGGATGTCTCCTTGTGTGCTTCAGATACTCTTCATGGTGGGACGTGGCTACTTGTCTCCAGACCTCAGTAAACTCTACAGTACCTCGCCCAAGTCCATGAAGAGGCTCATCGTCGACTGCCTCAAGTTCATCCGGGAGGAGAGGCCCCTTTTTCCACAGGTGGGTGAGAGAGAGAGACCATAGAGACCTCCAGCAGCCGGCTCTGTGTGGCGTCAAAGCAGCGGCTCCTAGAATGGGCCGTAGTCTCTGTGAGCATGTGTGCTCCCTCTGACTGAAGCAGTGTTGTAGTTCTGATAGCAGCCTGGTCACTTAGTAAAACAGGCAGACGCTGCAGGGTTTCCAGATTGCCACTGAAACGCTCTGTAAGCCCTTCACTGCTGAATGCGTGGGCTTATGTAACGGCGTTGTTATGAAAAAGCTGCGAGTCTTCATCGTTTCTTTATTTCATTTGATCTGTGAGCTGATGAATACATTTAGTCTCTGATAAATCAGTGTAACTACTACAGCAAAGCTAATGGAGGAAGCATCAACTGGGACCTGGGCAGAGCGACATGATAGAAATCTTCTGGATTTCCTTCATTTAGCTGCTTTGAGCCCAGCGCTAGCAGAGGGCTGTAGTGCGGGGCCCAAAGTGTGGCCCCTGGAAGGCACTCTAGATTTATCCAAATCTGTCCCAGAAGCTCAGGTGGTTAAAGAGACTTTTTTAATAATTAGGACAACCTTTTAACAATGGAAGGTTTTAGGTACAACACAAAGGATTCATCTTTTAATAACTGCACTTTTTGGATTCTCTCTAATTTCATAGTAACCAGGACCACATCTGTTCATTTTTATTCAAAAAGCCGTTCAGGCTTCCGTCTAAGCTGTTCCTCCATGTTGAGTCTGACCATCTATGCATGGCAGGAAGGGTGGACTCACCCTGGGCTCTGGCCCAGAACACTACAAGGACTAGAAGGTGGGATTGCAGTGAAAGGGCGTTCTGCACAGCATTGACTTGGTCACACTTTTTAGATTTCTGTCTGTGAAGTTTTTAAAAACCACGTGGGTGCTTGAGGAGCAGAAGGTCCTGGATCAGGTCCTGGATCAGGTCCTGGATCAGGTCCTGGATCAGGTCCTGGATCAGGTCCTGGATCAGGTCCTGGATCAGGTCCTGGATCAGGTCCTGGATCAGGAGTGTCAGCGACTCGATACTCATGAAGTTTGTGGGGCTCCTTAAGCGAGGCGCTGTCTGGAAAGTCCACACCTAGGTCTTGAGGTTTGACGGCGCACTCTTCAGAACCCTGACCCTCTCCCTCTGTGCTTGTCTTCCTACAGATCCTGGTAGCCATTGAGCAGGTCCAAGAGCTGCTGCCAAAAATCGAGCGAAGCCGCTCCGAGCCATCCCTCCACCGGGCCGTTCAGACCGAGGACCTGAACCCTCACCTGTTCCAAACCACCAGGCTGATGCCGCTTTAGGCAGCCCTGGCTGAGAGGCCGCGTGCGTCCCTGTGCCTGGGAGGCCACAGCCGGCCGCAACCATCCCAAACCCACCGTACCCTCACACTCCACCCTGCAGGACCCCACCGACCCAGAACTCACAGTGGCACAGCACACATGGACAGAATGCCACCAGCACACCTTTACTTCAGTCAGGACTACATGTCAGTTCACCATGAAGCAGGCTGGGTCCTCTGCTCCCACACTTTAGCTTCAGCCTCCCAGCTCTGATGAGCAGTTCAGTCTTAACAGGAAGCTTCTCCATTCACTGCTTTTCTCTCACCACCGTCACCCAAAGCAGCCGCTCTCAGGGCGTGGCGTCTGGAAACCACCCGCCAGCCTGACGCAGCTCAGCAGCTAGCTCACCGGGGCTGGGCCAGACGGGCCGAGCGTCTAAAAGCCAACAGAACTGGTGAAGTTCTGCTCCTCCAGACAGACGGGCGTTTTAAAGGCTGCCAGGGAAGCGACTCTAATGACGTCTAATGTTCCCTGCCGCTCATCACAGCAGGGATCTGCTGCGTCTCAACCAAAATACCCACCTCGGCAGGAAGCGTCACTCAGGTCCTCGCAGGGCACCGGCCTCCCAGCAGAGAGTCTCTGGGTTACCAAGGGAGGGTTCTGGTTGGTGCCTGCTAGTAGTTAGAAATGCTCGCCTTGCAGTTCTCAGAAGCTCCCGGTGAGTTCTGAGCTTCCCAGAGGCCCGTTGGTTCCCCTCCCCTCTGCGTTTTCATCCAGATCCTTTCATGAGCCGGGCTGCAGGCTCGCTAATGGCTTTTTAGCCTCACGCTGTTCTCAGAGAGGTAGCAGAACCCAGCAGCTGCCGGTCAGCCCGGCGCCTGCTGGGTTCTGACCGCTGTGGGGCTCTTGGTACTAGTTTCCTGGCTGGTGCTGCACCTTAGGAGAAGACTGCGGTGCACCAGACTCCTGTGGAGCTTCACAACCACCACCAGCTTATTAACGCCTGGCTCCAGAGTAAGGCTGCACTGACATGTGGCGGGGGGGGGTAGTCAGAGGAGGGCTCGGGCCAGGGATGGCTAGTTTCTGTCTGACTGTAGAGCCGTTAACTTGTTAACCATCACTTCAGCGACACCAGAACCTGGGGGAGTTTTTAGACGTGACAAAACGCCTCCTAACGCTGTTAAGTTCCCTCTTAGCTTTTTCACTCTGAGCTCAGGTGCCTTCCACAGACCGGGTGTAGACGGGGCTTTATGATGCTAGGAGCCTCCGTGTGTGCGTGCCGGCTGCAGGGTGACCCCGCGGTGCTTCTGTGGGGCTGCTGGTGGCGTGTTGGTCCTGGCTGGCCTCACCGGGGCTCTGCCTCAGAGTAACGCACAGATTCCTGGACGTACAGTGAAGCAGCAGCAGCAGCGATGGTGTGAGCAGCCTGGAAGACTTTGACTTTCATGCGATCGTTTCTTTAGAACATCAGCCTGAATGGGTTACAAAAGGAGAATTTTCATGGAATATTTCAATTTCTCCTTTGGTTGACGGCAGAAAGCAGGTGAAGCCATAGCTGTTGCATCACGCAGCCTCTCCTGGGACAGCCCGTGGTGCGTTCAGGTTCACGGGGCTGTCTGCTTGCTGTCTAATGTGGCCCTGAGGTGTGTTCTGGCGTGTTGTCCAGAGGCCACCTGGTGTTGGCTGAGCAGACGCCGCCTGTCCTGCTGCTGCCCTCTAAAACCTGCTGCTTCTGCACGGTGAGTCAGGCGCTGCACCAGTTCAGCTTCAGTCCTGCTGGCTGAGCTCCATCTGCAGGACGTCCAGATAAACTACAGCCACCATGTTGGCTGCCATGGTCAGCCCTCAGAAAGCAGTGCTGCTCCTCCTCTCTGACAGAAGCTGCAGCGCTGGGCCTGCTGTCTGCTGCCGTCTCTGAAAGACGTCATCGCACCGCCGTACAGAGGAGGAGGAGGAGGAGCACACCTCGGTCCTTCCTCTGTCCCAGGACACTAGTCACCTCTGAGCGTCACTAATAATCATGTCATTGCTGTTGGAGCAGCGTTAACACGGTACCGTCCGCTCCTCCTCTCACCCTGAACACAAACTAGTTAGCTAACGTCCCAGTGACATTTTGCTCATGGGCTTCACTACAGAGCAGTTAGCGGTGGCACCAGCTGGAGCATTGATCGCTGCACAGCTTTTCTCTAGCACAGCATGCTCCTCCGTCTGCTTTTATCTGAGCGATGGAGCAGGTCCAGCTCCACTCACTCTTCAGTTCTTAGGCCGCAGTCGTTTTGGCTCAGTGCTGCAACCTGGAGGCGTCTCCCTCATGACGGTTATGATGCTGGTGGTATTTATGTGAAGCAGGAAGTAACCAGCGCCGCGGTTCCAGCACGGCCCTGTTTTAGCCCACCTTCAGGGGTCTACGCCTCATCTGAGACACTGTGCTGCACCTGGAGACCGGCGGGGCGGGGCGGGGCGGGGCGGGGCCACCAAACTTTCCACAGCTGGTAGTTTCAGAGGAAGACGGCTGTATCAGTAGTTTCTTTATTTTGTCTTCTCATATCTTTAGGTGTCAGGGGTGTCCAGTTTGCAAATGGTGTATTCTGCTGTGTACAGTTACATTATTTTTTTTTTTAATTCCAGAAATTGTATTTGTATTTTTTTTTTCTTTTTGTCTGATGGTTTCGAACAGAACAAAATAATTTTAAAGTATAAATAAAATTCTAGTATTTTTTTCTAGTTTTTCTCTGTTTTTGGTCTTAAACTATTGATGCAGGATTTATTCTTGAGAGAAATAAATTAATCTGTGTTACGTTGTCCTGGGAAGTCTGGTTTTTCTTTGTTGTTTTCTTTATTCCTGCCTCGGCGTTAAACCTGAAATGCGATTGTTCTCTGCGCGGGTGAAAAAGAGGAAGTGGCTTTTTTTGTTGTGTATTTTTAAAGCCTCTGTCAAAGATGGCGGAAACACCAGTTAGACAGGAAGTGCAGATCATGTGACCCGAAAACACTTTATTGGTTTATCAGCTGATTCTTTTCAAGACGGATTACTGTGCATCAGAAACTGTTTAAAATACAGACATACAGGCAAAAACTGCAACAAGTGGGTTACATACAACAATCACCTCAGAAGGGACATAAAATACCTATACAAGGAAAGCTTTTGTAGAATGTTAGAAAAATAAAGAGAACTCCAAAGCTTTTCAGGAGGCCTAACTGTACAACTGCATTCTCGGCCCAAAGGGCGCCGGCTGAGCAGCGCTGGTTATAACTTGTAGCCCAGTCCAGACCTGCTGATGTGGCAGAAGAGCGTCATGGCGAAACACATGGCCAGGACCTGCAGGGACAGAGGACACGGTGACTTTGACAGGGAAGGTGGAGGAAACCAACAGCAGACGTTCTGAACAGAGGAGATCCAGCCCACGGTGGGCCGCAGTACCAGGCCCGCCTCACAGAAAGACACCGGCTCACATCAGGCTGGTCTCTGATCTCGCCTGTAAATGTTGGATCTTTTATTCAAGCATCAACGGGACTGGATGAGTGACCAGTGGCAGGGTTCAGAGAGCGGTGGCTGATCTGTCACGCTGGGGGGGGGGGGGGGGTCAAAGTTCAAATGAACCACTGGGTTTGACCAATGTGGCCACAGGTTCTGCACTCTAGGTAAACGCTCCCATTCTCTGGTTTATGCTTTAATTCAGGTCTCTGAGCAGAACTAAAGGAAGAAATGTTCTTTATTTTCACCCACATGGACCCTCCCAGCACTTTGAAAGGAGTGTGTGTGTGGGGGGGGGGGGGACTTGAGTTCATAAGCTGCATTTCCTCTTGTGTCCTTTTTTGCCTCATCGCTCCATTCTTCTCTTCCTTGTACAGGACTGTCTCAGAAAATTAGAATATTGTGATAAAGTTCTTTATTTTCTGTAATGCAATTAAAAAACATGAAATGTCATACATTCTGGATTCATTACAAATCCTTTTATTTCTTTTTGTGTCTTACCCTCCTGATGGAGGGTGTCAATGATGGTCTTCTGGACAGCAGTCAGATCAGCAGTCTTCCCATACTTGTGATTTAGTTTACTGAACCAAGCTGAGTGTTTTTCAAGGCTCAGGAAACCCTGCAGTGTTTCCAGTTAATTAGACGATTCAAGTGATTAGTTGAATAGCCTACTAGTATACTTTTTCACCATATTCTAATTTTCTGAGACAGCCCTGTATACTTCTTGATGTCTTTTCTTCCTTGTGTCCTCTCCTTTCTTATCCTACTATGGCCGTCGTTCCTTTCTGCACACATTTCAAAGCCTGCCATGCTTTAATAGCGAGCTTTAGTGTTTAGGGAGAAACCTGCTAAAAGCTTCCTGTAAAACTTGTAATCCAAAGCTAGACAGCGTAGGGACAGAAGATTCTGCAAAGTGCTCATTCTCAAACCTGACTGGCTCATGAGAGATCGCTACAGTTTTACCTCAAACGAAACTAGACCTGTTGAAGCCTTGGCATCTTTTAAACGCTTTAATAGAGCTCATGTAATAAAAATGAACCCAATATGGATCAACCGGTTGCCAAGGCCTCTGAGAAAGCAAACATCAGGGCTAAAATCCTCTGAGAGCATCTGCAGTCTCAGAGAGACGAGGTCCTCAGGTCCACAGCTTTGGGACGAGGTGGCTTGAAGCCAAAGGCTGTTTGTCCTATTTTGGCCATTTCTGACCTCAGTGGAGCTCCAGTAAGGCAACATTTTACTAAATGGCTGCACCTACCTCAATGATGCAGAGCAGGATGACAGAGATCCCAGTATTCAGGAAATTGTCTTCAAACCACTGTTTCATTTTTTCCAAACAGCCCTGCAAACACAGTGAGTGATGTGAGGATGATTTCATTTTAATAATGAGTGTCATTAGCACAGGCCTCGGTGTGAAAAGGTGTTAGTGCCGCTACCGTTTTAAAGTACTTCGGGCTTTCCGGGCTACATCCGCCCTTACAGCAGGAATGCGGGATGTTATTCTGCCAGTCAGTGTAGTTGATGACTCCACAGCATTCAAACTGTTTCCAAATGACAGAGAGAAAGAATCAGGATATGGTTTAACACCTCTGCCTCTGCAGAATGGGAGAAGGCGTCCTGTTTCTGCTCACCGTTTGCTGAACCACATCCCAGTCACTTTTTGAAGCTGGATCTGAAGTCTGATTTCTGGCCTGGTCCAAACCATCCCTGAGGTCCTTTGCCACTATTTCAGCGATCTGAACAGAGAGGTCAGAGAAACAGGTCCAGTCATCTTCAGCGTGAGCCCCGATGGACAAGGCTTCTGTGTGAGACCTACCGTGTTCTCATAAATGAGCATCAGGCACGCAGCAGTGAGTTCCACCAGCATCAGAATGAAGAGCACCAGGAAAAACTGCCGACAAAGGAAGCTTCAGTTTTACTCGTTAAAAAGATGAATTCTATAAATGCGCCACGTCAGAACGACAGTTAGACCCTCGGTCAATGCTGTGCAGTTCCCCTTTGCTGCGACTGCAGAACGTCTACCAACTCTGCACATCTAGGTTTGTGCTGATCTAGGTCTGGACTTTGACTAGGCCGTTCTAACATATGAGCATATTTTCCCTCTCCTAGCTGAAGAACACCACAGCATGACGTGGCCACCACCGGGTGTCGACGTAGGGATGGTGCTGTGCAGCATTAGTTTCCCATCATGCATAGCTTCTTACACGCCTCCCAAAAGGTATCATTTTGGATTTCTTCTGGCTTTCCTTCTGACCCTCTTTCATAAAAGCCAGAGCTGTAGAGTTGTGAATCTCTGCAGCTCCTCCAGAGTTTCCGTGGCCTTAACTGAACACAGAAGCCAGAGTAAAATGATCCATGTTTGCTTTCACTCTGGCTGAGATCAGGTAGTTCAGGTTAAGGTTCTGCTCTCACTGGTTTAACAGTGTAACACTATCAGCTTCAACTGAAGCTAACTGGACTTCCTGACTTAGTTTCTGATCAATGGTACTTTCCCATAAAGATGCTGTTAAAGGGAAAACTTGGGCCTTATAACTAAAGCATTTTACAGGATTAGTTCAACTAAAAAAGTGCGCTTTGTTACTGGATCCAAACCCTTCAAATATGGTATCTGCGTTTTCAGAATATGTCCTCAGAAGGGAAAAAAAGTTCAAAGGCTTCAAAACTTTGACATTTCAATAAAAAAAAGGTCTTAATATGTTTGTGACTGACTTGTGATCAGTGGTTAGACTGAAACCCCTCACTGGGGTAGTCCAGGCGTTCCAGTGGGTTAAAGCTGTCGGTATGTCAGCTGCAGTTCTTCACTTTTTAAACATCTCCACTTTGATGGAATATTAAAAACCTCATGCAAACAAAAACCAGTCCAGTTTTTAAAAATACCACGGCGGTCCACTCCAGCACCGATAGATGCTCCTTTACGTCCGTACGGCATGACGCTGCCACCAGCGTGTGTCGCCATGGTGTGCTCACACACACACACACACACACACACACACACCATGTGAGGGTTGGACTCTGAAGTTAAAGTCCCCGTTTCTGACGAATAAAGTTGATTCTGACACGTACTCTTCAGTGTTTTGGACTCATCCAATCAGAGTACTGCTAAAAGGCACTTCTCATGGGCTTTCTTCAACAATGACTCTTCTTGCTACGCTTCCATAAAAGCCAGATTTGTGGAGACTCCTGACTGGTGGTGCTGAAGGCTGAGCTGTGGATCTAAGCCACCATGGGCCTCCTGGTTACTGCTCTGATTAATGCTCTCCTTGTCCAGCCTGTCAGTTTCGGAGGACGTCCATGTCTTGGTAAGTCTGCAGGTGGTCCGTCCTCTGTCCACGGTCCGGTGATGGATTGATCAGAGCTCTGGGAGCTGTTCTGAGCTTAGGATATTGTTTTAGAACCTGACCCTGTTATACTTAGGGCTAATTACCCAGTATAAACTATTTACTAATGGGTGGTGTGGATTAATGAGAGGTGTCGGAGTTAATGGGGCTAAATGCAAAAGTTTTTTGCCTTATTTGTGAACAACATCAAAACCATGTATCATTTTTTCTTTCACTTCACAATTATGGCCTATTTTGTATTGATCTACCACCCAAAATCCCGATGAAGATTGGATGGAGGTTCAGGGATTCTGGCCGGACATCAACCTCAGCCTGCTCTGTGAATCACCGTCAGAAAGGACCCCCACTCACTAACTACACAGTTGATTCAGTCATGTTTATTTAACCTCATCTAGAGGTTATATTATGTCAATTTATCTTTAGCCTATTTGACATCTTTAACATCTGCTTACAGTCGCCTGTGTAGAAAGAGGGAGTTACTCCTTGATGAAAATAATGTTTTATCTTCTGAGGAAGAACCAGAATCCTCCTGGACCGCTGAAAGATTTGAATTTAAGGAACAAGCCGCTGCTGCTGTGTTGATGTTAATGTTCTTTTGAGACATGTCTTCCAGGCTTGAGGGAATAACTACTGCAGCTGTGAACCTCCTCTGACTTTGATGTCATTTTAATTCTGCTTCAGGGTCAAATAATACGTTTTAGATCTAGGAAACGTGGGGTAACCCTTCCCAAAACAGTGTTTAAAGGGGCCTCGGCAAAAAACATATATTCATCTTCAAATAAAACAATAAATGCCAAGCATTCGTCCTGATCATTTTTATTTAGTGCTTGATCTCGGACTTTTCCTCTTTCTTTTCCCACCTCCGCAGGGCGTTGCTGACTCGGCTACTCACTGAGCGCGTGCACAATATCAAACTTCCAGTCACATGGTCTTGTTATGGTAAATATACACAAAAGTGCTTCATCTACTAACAAGCAGACCAAAAACAAAGTGTAAATCACAGAACAAAAATATAATAAACCAATAATTTAATCGGAAAACCTGCCAACTAAATTCATACAGTCACAGTACATGGCGAGGCCCTTTCATATTTTCTGTCCTCTCACAACAAAGCCCCCTTAAAGTTTGCACCTCACCCTGGAGTCTGCAGTGACTTTACTCATGTCAAAGGCTGTTACCGCCGTGACAATCATCAGTTACAAGCCCAGCTTTTTACTTCCACCATGGGAACCCTCTTCCACTCTGCTCCTCAGCTCAGATTTATATCAAGTGAAGCCACCGAGGAGCTTATTTACCGCAAGGCAGAAACTAACTGCCAACAAACGCTCTGCAGGACCCCATTTCCAAAAGAATGAAATAATCCACCACCACCGTGTGTGTGTGTGTGTGTGTGTGTGTGTGTGTGTGTGTGTGTGTGTGTGTGTGCGTGTGTGTGTGTTACCGTCAGGAGGAGGCAGCGGTTCTCTTTTAGAGCTCCCAGGAAGCCCAGGAAGGACACACAGGTGATGATGATGCCGCTGATCAGCAGCATGCTGGGTATGTTCAGGCTGGCCAGGGACGGGGTCAACGAGGTTATCTTGAAGGTCACCATCAGGTAAACGCCTAAGCTCAGAACCGCCACACCACACACCTGCCAGCAGGGAGAACGCAGACGTTCATCTTTCACAGCTTATTACACACAGCAGCTGATGGACTATTAGTGTATCATTACAGCTGATCCTGTTATCACATTTAAAACCAGCTGTTAGGCGGCTAGACTTCAGCTGGATTTGCCCCAGATGTGAGGGCAGAACATTTTGTGGGACTCGGGTTAGCGTGACAGGAGCGCAGACAACACGGTTGAAAGTGATTCTTAGCGTAATGCAACATGATTGAGACATACGTACAAAGCAAAGGAAGTTGGCGACACACATGGTGTACTTTAAACACTTGAGGCAGCCTTGAGCCATGGTGCACCTCTGCTGATGGAACCTGCAACAACAAACAGACACACACGTGAATATTTCCTCCCAATATCGATAGAAAAGCCCAGAATCCTGATTGTCGTCACTTTTTATTCAGCGTTTCTAACGTGTTCCTGCCAAACACCGGGGACACCCAGCAGGGAGGGGTGGGTGACGCGTCTCACTTCCTGTCTGCCGCCACCATTTACAAGAACATCTTAATAAGTTTCTCCCTAACGTGATCAAACCGATATAGCTTCATGTGGCTAGAACTTGACCGGAGGGGGGGGATTAAATCCCAACATACACCAAACATTAATGGGTAAAAATCCACCTTCAAAGTAAACTTTCAAAGATTTCGACCTATTTCACCTGAGCTGTAATGACCTCATGAAGGCCAATGTCGGATGTTTTTGAACCAATTTTTTTAATAAAACCAGTTTTAATAATAAACTAACTCCCAGCGCCATCTCCAACTTTTCAGTTCAACTTATCTTTGACACATTTTGACCATCTTCATTATTGTTTATATTTTCCGAAGCCACTATTCTTCAACGTGAAAAAAAAAGCAGATGATGAACAGTAAAATTAGACTAGTAAACCTGGCAGAGCTGATAAAAACTGTGGGATAAAGGCTAAAAAACAACCAAGCGAGCCCTTTACCTGTTTGGTAGAAGTTGGATCCGTTCGGCTCAGTTTTCAGACTGAAGTTGAGTGAACCCTGCTGCTGTTCACACTTCCCCTTCGCATTGTGCTGTGGACTGCGCCGAGCAGCTCACGGGGCTTTCAGCGGCCCGAGTCACTTCCTCTTTCTGAGCTTCAGCTACATGGAAAAACCTCTGAGTGACAGAGAGCAGGAGAGACATGGCCTCAGGATTGACAGAATTAGGCCGAAAAAAAAAAACACCCCGCACTGAGTCACACCGGCAGCAGCTGTGACTTCATCTGATGAACGCATCTGAAGGAAAAAAAGTATTCATACCCCTTAGACCTCCACACGTTTCGCATCTTGTCATGTTCCAGTCACGACCGTCGGAGTATTTCATCAGGATGGTGGGCAGCAGACAGGTCAGGGAGAGAGGTGTGGGGACGTTTGAAGCGGGAATCTGAAAAGTTTTTAATATTTTAGAGAACTGATCATTTCTAAAAATGGAAAGAGCGTGGAACAATCTGGCCTTTGAGGCAAAAAGAAAGCCTTTAGTGAAATAAACTCGTAATCAATCCATTTTATAGTTTGCTACGACTCATGTAGGCAAACATGTGGAAGGAGTTCTGATCAGATAACAGAAGGTTTTCCCACAATATGTTACATTTGTCTGAAAACGAGCCCTGCACATGACTCTGAACGCACTCTAACCACACGGTGGTGGCGGCATGATGCTGTGGCAGGGGCGGTTCTAGACAGGGGCCAACAGGGGCCCATGCCCCTGTAGAAATGGTCCTGGCCCCTGTTATGGCCCCTGTACTAAAGACATGATATTAAATACACTTCTCATAATTATTTCCAATGGTAAAGAAACCATAACTGACTGGTCCCTTTGACCAATATTATTTTTTACCTATGCAGTTTTGGGTGGCTGTGATGCTGTGGGGATGCTTTTTCTCTGCAGGGACGTGGGAGCTGGTCAGAGTTGACGTGTAGATGGATGGAGCCAAACACGGGACAACCCTGGGAGTCCAGAAGACCTGAGACTGGGGCCGAGGCTCGCCTCCCAGCAAGATAACGACCAAAAAGCAGATGTACAACAGAAGGCTTTGGATTCAATCAGATTTGTCAAAGTCCAGAGCTAAATGCAATTTGGAATTTGGGACAGCTGCAAAAGAAGCTGGTTCATGTGGACACAGGGCGGCTGAAAACTAATTTGCACCAAATGTTCTGACTTGGATTTATTTATTTTTTTTGTTAAAAACATTGTTAAAACTAATACGTAATTATTGGACGCCACAATTTTACATTCATTTGTGTTGGCGTTTCGCACAAAATGCCCAAAAAGTGCATTGAAGAGGCGGCTCTTCTGCAGACCGCTGAGATTGCACCTGAACTTGGAGCAGAAATGGATTAATGGAAGAGAAGAATCCCTTAATAATGGGAACCAGCAGGTCTGCAGGAGGCAACTTCCTGTGGTAAACCTTATTTCGAAGGGTTTACCACAGGAAGATGCTTATTATAATAATCTGTTCATGAACAGATCCCCCTAAAATATATAGACGCACTCACACAAAAATATGCATTTTACTTCTGTTTTTTTAGCAACGGAGAGAGAGCTTCTCACGGAATCATTTGCATAAACAGTCTGTTGAAGAAGTTTGCTTCTTTTTTTCTTCCTTTCTCAGTGCTCTGTGAGACGTTTCTCAAATCATAAAACCAGAAAGTCCAAAAAGGTCTAAAAAAAATCCATCTACCAAACTTGTTAATGCATTCATGCAGATTTATTTTAAATGCAGCTGACCTCTGTAAACCTGCGTTTTAATAAAACCATGTTCAGCTCGGACTACAGAATTTACCCGAGCTCAGCTTCCCAGCACAGGTCAGGGCACTAGAATGAGTAATAGAGAAATGTCACAAACTACATGCTTATTTAAAGCCTGACGCAAAGTCTTATAAGGAACTTACCTAAACCACCAGAACAGGAAATCCCGGAGGCCATATTTAGGCCCCTTGTTCCGGTAAACACCCAGTGAGGTTCTAAGTAGCCGCAATGCCTGTTACTGCCTAATGAAGTGGTGATGCTTGTTGATGGTGTGTTGCACTCATAAATCTGAATTTTATCGTTCCACATCAGTAAAAAAACAACGAGGAGGGATCCGGGATTCTGACTCAATAACTCTGAGGTTCTTCACCGACCCGCAGCACCGACCCGCAGCAGGCTGGCTGTAAAGTGCAGCGATGAACTGTTTAGGCAGACAGTCATTAAAGCAGTTAGACACACTATTCTGGGCAACATGTTCTTGTGCTACGGCGTTTCAATGCAATAAAAGCAGAGAAATAGCTATCGGTCTGATCAAACCCATCAGCAAATGTTTGGGTAGGATCTCATTTCAAGACCCTAGTTTGACCTTCTGAGTCAAATCAGAATTGGAATCAACTTTATTGAACAAGTTTTGTGGGTACAAACAAGGAATTTGACTTTGGACTCCAACACTTGTATCATGTAGAAAACAGAGAGACGCCCAAAACAACAAACTACCATCTATAACAGAAGAATCATTATTTGGGGGAAAAACGGTGAGAACAGGGGCGGTATGTACAGGAGATTTTTTTATTTCATTTCTGCCCCTTACATACATATCTGTAGGTATGCATATGTTGGTAGTAGCTGGCTACCCTGGCTGTAAGGTGTTCATCGTGGTACATAGCATCCATGTAGAACGTTGGCAACAGGGATCATCTCACACCATAACACCACGTCCACCATGCATCACACAACAGGAAACCTTGGTTGATTGTCCACTGCTTTCGTTTCTTAGCCTAAATAGTTTCTTTTCTAGAAATCATTTTTAGTTTTTCTCCTTGTTTGTCTCCGGCAGTTGGATAGAGGCATCTGATTCACTCATTCTCCTTAAACTGACTGGTGCCTATCCTGTTCAGCAAACACGCTGGCTCTAATCTAAGACGCTGACGGGACATTTCTCTATCTTTCCTGGGACGCAGTTTCATCACGATGTATGACTGCTGCTGCAGTCATGTTTGCACACATTCAAGGTTCTAATAATACCCCCAGACTGACCATGATGTCTGAAAATAAAATGGGTCATCAATGGGTCATCAATTCTCTCTTACCTGCAGATCTTGATACTGCTGTGTGGAGGATGTTTTCAAAAAGGAAGTCTTTAATACCACTTTGCAGAGACTCAAATAAAACTGCATTGAAACTATTTCACAGAAGTGAAAGCTGGTGAAGTATCCAGTAACAGCTAAAATACTAGGGACCAACTTAGTCCCAACTAAGGGTGACTGTGGCTTGATGGGTTGAGGAGCTGTTTAGCATTCGGAAGGTTGTCAATGTGACCCTAGGCAAGGCACTTAACCCCAAATTGCCTACCGAGCTGCGTATTGGTGTATGAATGTGAGTGTGATTGGGTGAATGTGGCTCTAGTGTACAGCGCTTTGGGTGATCAGTATGACTGTAAAAGCTCTATATAAGTTAATTTAACTTTATTTGCTGACCAACCAGTTAAGCTTTCTGAGTTATCAAAATATTAGCTTCATCTAAACCTTCAACTTGTATGTTAGGCCCAATCCCACCCAGGTTACATCAGGAAGTATTCCCTCTGATTACTCCCTCTATTTTAGGTATGATTAATATATCCTTAGTAAACAAAAATGGACCACAGGCTTTTAAGACCGCTGTAATTAAATCTTTAACTAAGAAACCTTCTTTTGATCAAGATGACTGTTAGATTTAAGTATACACTGTTTTAGTCCCCCCAGGGTCTTTGCCCTATAAAAATGGTCTCTATTGTAGACTTCTTTAGTAATAAAAAAAATCTTCAAACAGAAAGTATCCTTTAATATATTTAATCTAACAAGTCAGATTAAGGGTACAGATCAGTACTGGACTCTCATACATAAAACAACAAGGTAATGATGAGCGTGCTGTTGGAATTAAATGAAAAGCAATAGGCTGGTTTAAATCTTATCTGTTTAAATCTATTCTTTGAAAAAGAAACTGCTAAGTCAGTCACTTCATCTGGGTGGCATTAAATTGGCCTCTGGTATTAAAAGGAAAAAAACCTTGGTGTTATGTTTGACCAGCAAATGTCATTTAAATCCTATGTTAATCAGGTTTCTAGAATTTACTTATTTTCACCTTGACAAAATTTAAAATGTTGTGTCTGGGAGTGACACTGCAAAACTAGTCCATGCATTTGTTACTTCAAGGCTGGACTATTATAATTCTTTACCACCAGAAAGTCCCCAAAATGCAGTTCAAAGTCTTCAGCTGATCCAAAACACGCCATCAAGAGTTCTGATGAAAATTAAGAAGAGAGATCACATTTCCCCTACTTTAGCTTCCCATCATTTGCTTCCTATTAATCCAAAATATAATTCAAAATTCTTACATATATATAAAGCCCTTAATAATCAAGCTGTCATGAGATGTGGAATGCAGCTCTAGTGG
The DNA here is from genome assembly GCF_011125445.2 of Fundulus heteroclitus. Classification (NCBI taxonomy): domain Eukaryota; kingdom Metazoa; phylum Chordata; class Actinopteri; order Cyprinodontiformes; family Fundulidae; genus Fundulus; species Fundulus heteroclitus. Next base: position 46,184,672 of record NC_046372.1, read on the forward strand.
AATCTGGGCATTCGGCATTTGAAGCTGGTGAACTTCTTACCAGAAGGCAGCATGGTGAACAATCCATGATGACAGTGAAAGGGCTCATTTATCTAAGCCCTGGTCAGGCAGCGTCTGTAAGCAGCGTCACGGATGGAGGGAACACTGTCCGGATGATTCTCTCTGCTGTCCTCCCCTCTCTAACTCCACGTCCGCTCTGAGGTGTTGCACACTCTCTGTTGTCCCTCTGTAGAAAGTGAGGATGGGATGCAGAGAGGGCAGACGCTGCGTGGGGAGGGACCAGGTCAAAGAGTCTGTGATCTGCATCCCCAGTGTCGTTGATGAGGAGTGTGACTTTGTTGTCCCTGATGAGACCCACCACTGTTGTATCATCCGCAGACCTAATGATGTGGTTGGTACTGAACCTGGCACAGCAGTCCTGGGTCAGGATGAAGAGCGGTGTGCTCAGTACGCAGCCCTGGGGGGAGCCGGTGCTGAGAGAGATGACGAATTTGGAAGCTTTAGCCATCAGGCTCCTCTGCTTGAACCGACTCCCTGATTTAATCAGTGAGACAGGCACTCTGTCAACTTTTAAGACCAGGCTTAAAACCTTTCTTTTTGATAACATTTATGGTTAAAGTTGCTTCGGTTATCCTATAGCTGTAGTTGTGCTGCTATAGACTTAAAGACCACTTTCCCTCACTTTGTTGAATTCTCCTACTACTCGCCAATTTTGTATCATTTGCTATTTCAACTTTTAACTTTGTTCTCTGTTGTTTTCCCTTCTTTTCATAGTAGCTACATCTGACCCGGTGTTCTGTTTAGCTGTCACAACATCCTGGATGGGGGCATCGCCTGAGCTGCCGCTGACAACTTCATGTTCTCCTGTAGATGATGATTAGCCTGGTCTTCTAGTGTTAATATTATTATTATTAATAATAATAATAATAATAATAATAATAATAATAATAATAATAATAATAATAATAATAATAATAATAATAATACATTTACTTTTAACAGCGCCTTTCTTGACACTCAAGGTCACTTTACAGACAATAAGAAATAAAAATACAAAAATACAAATACAGGGAACATAAAAACAGTTATGAAGAGGGACAAGAACAGTGTATTTACAAATAAGGAAGCTGGAACAGGTGGGTTTTGAGTCTGGTTTTGAACAGGGGGAGAGAGTCAATTCTGCAGAGGTCAGGCGGGAGTGAGTTCCAGAGCTGGGGTTTAATCCTGGGGTTCCTCTGCTAAACATATCTATTGGCTAAGCTTTTACTGCAGCTAATTGTACGTGCTCTCTGTCATCCTTTAAAGTGAACACTGGCTCAGAGCTTATCTGCTTAGCTGGGTTTCTTTCCTAAATAAAGCCAATAAAGGAGCAGGTACTGCCACTACTCTTTTATATTTCTCTCACATAGAAAGTATCCCTGGATGGGCGCTTCTGTGTTCTGTGTGTACGCTCTATCTTCTCAAACCTCCAGTCAGTTGTGGCAGACTGAGCCTTGTTCTGCTGGAGTTTTCCTCTCCACTGTTGTTACATGCATGCTCAGTATGAGCGATTGCTGCAAAGTCAACAACACATTACAAGCAACTGTCCACAGTCAGACTCCAAACTCAACCATGGACAAGACCAAAGAGCTGTCGAGGGAAACCGGGGAGAAAATTGTAGATCTGCACCAGGCTAGGAAGAGTGAATCTACAGTAGACAAGCAGGTTGGTGTGAATAAATCAATCTCGGGAGCAATTGTAAAAATTGCCCCTCGAAAGATCTCATCCCATGGGGTCAAAATTATCATGAGAACGATAAGCAAAAACCCCAGAACTACATGAAGGGACCTGATGAAAGACCTGCAGAGAGCTTGAATAAACAAAGGCTACCATCAGTACTATTTCAATTCAATTTATTTATATAGCGCCAATTCATGTAATCTTAAGGCACTTTACAAAGTTAAATTCAATCAAATCATACAGATTGGTCAAAAAGTTTCCTCTCTAAGGAAACCCAGTAGATTGCATCAAGTCTTGACAAGCAGCATTCCTGTGCTAAGAACCCTTAGCACAGGAATGCTGCTGTGGCTCTACGCTCGTGAAAGAGCGTAGAGCCACAGTGAGAGTCGTCTGCATTGTCCATGGCTTTGCAGCAATCCCTCATACTGAGCATGCATGAAGTGACAGTGGAGAGGAAAACTCCCCTTTAACAGGGAGGAAAACCTTCAGCAGAACCAAAACCAGGCTCAGTGTGAACGGTCATCTGCCTCGACCCACTGGGGGTTAGAAAAGACAGAGAAGAGACACAAAAAGCACAGAAGCACACATTGATCCAGGAATCTGTTCTATGTTATATGGTAATAGCGGGTGATCTGTCTTCCCTGGATGATGGCACAGCTAACAGAACGCCAGACCAGGTGTACCTACTATGAAGAAAAGAAATGACAGAGAACAAACAAGTTAAAAGTTTAAATAACAACAATGCAAATTGGAGAACAGTAGGAGAACTCAGCAGAGTGTGAAAAATAGACCATGATGTCCTCCAGCAGCCTCACTGCAAAAGCAGAACTTAAAATAAGTAAAATGTTCTTAAAATGAGTGTGGTTGTCCTTGATTTGAGCAGGTAAATAAGATGATTTGCCAATGGAATAAGATTTTTGCACTTAAAATAGGAACAAATCTCCATCATCTTATTTCAAGTGCAGGATGTCTAATTATCTTATTTTAGGGGTCAAAATACTCATTCCATTGGCAAATAATCTTATTTACCTGCTCAAATCAAGGACAAATACACTAACTTTAAGAACATTTTACTTATTTTTAGATCCATTTTTGCAGAGCCTATTACACCTCGCCAAGAGGGATTCAAATCCTGTAGTGTCAGGTATGTGCCCCTGTTTAAGCCAGTACCTGTCCAGGCCCTTCGGATGTTTGCCAGAGAGCATATGTATGATCCAGAAGAGGACTGGGAGCATATCCTGTGGTCAGGTGAAACCGAAATAGAAATTTGTGGCGCAAACTCAACTCATCGTGTTTGGAGAAAGAAGAATGCAGAGTTGCATTCCAAGAACACAGTACTTACTGTGAAGCATGGGGGTGGAAACATCATGCTTTGGGACTGTTTTTCTGCAAAGGGGACTGAACAACTGATCCGTGTTAAGGAAAGAATGAACGGGGCCATGTATTATGAGATTTTAAGCCAAACCCTCCTTCCATCAGTGAGAGCATTGACGATGGAACATGGCTGGGTCTTCCAGCATGACAATGATACCAAGCACACCGCTCCGTAAAAAAGCATTACAAGGTCCTGGAGTGGCCTAGCCAGTCTCCAGACCCCATACTACAAAGTATTAAGTTGAACTTTTGTTATTGACCAAATACTTATTTTCCACCATAAATTACAAATGAATTATTTGAAAATCCTACAATGTCATTTCCTGGATTCCCCCCCCCCCCCCCCCCCCCACTTGTCTCTCATAGTTAATGTGAACCTATGATGAAAATTACAGGCCTCGCCCATCTTTCAAAGCAGGAGAACCTGCTCAATCAGTGGCTGACTAAATACTTTTTTGCCCCACTGTATCATCCTACCTCCCTTCTTTGATCTTCACAAACACCCACCTTCACGCTTACGGTGTCAGAGAATAATAGCTTTAAAATACTTTTACATCAGTTCAACGCTTCTGTTTTTTCACCCAAAGGTGTAAATACGGAAAACAAGTGGTGACTTTGTGTCAATGGAAACAGATGTCCTCATGTCATTCCTCATCTGTAGTGCACTGAAGTGTAACCCAGCTAATGAAGCATGGGCAGAATGAGGCGTGGTAGAGGAACCCTGTGACACTGGTTTCATGTTTAAACCCGGGCCACACCCTCATTTTACCAGATTACAGTTTGTTGTAAATGTGTGGTGAGGGAAGAAATTAGGCTGCATTATCAAATAATTGAGGAAATGAGTTTGTGGACACAACAGACGTCCTCAACTGGTTGCCTAAAAGTAGAATGATACCCTAAGTCCCCCAGACTGCAGGAGAACAGACTGAATGGAGAAGTTTTGGCATTAACTCATGTGCTGAGGTGGATTCAATCATTTTGGGGCCCAATTTCAAACACAGTCATGGGGCCTCATCATTCCTTTATTTGAATTGTTTTTGAGTTTATTTAGATGACAGACTTTAACATTTTCTTTGCTTGGGGTTTAAATTAAGTTTGCCCTCTAAATTCTCCATGAATCTTCACATTGAAAATCTTTGAAAAATAATCTATTACAAGTGATTTCTCCACAGCTGTGGATGTTTGCACTGTCGAGGAGTATAGTTCTGGTGGTTGACGGGGATAGATGGGTTAACTTTTGTAACTGCAAACATAAACAGGGACATAAAGAACCGAAACCTCAGACTACATTTACTGACTTTCACTCAATCTGAGACAACCGCTTTCCAGGAAGTGTTTATGACATTATCAACTCTCACTGCTGTGTTCAGTTACTGTTCAACACATCAGTATTATATCCAAATATGTCTAAATAATGGCTCCTAGCTCCTGTTCCTTGACCTTTCATGGGTCAACAGTAGGAACTCTATCATGAGAAAGAAAGGAGCTTCAGACTGCTGTGATCAATTCGGACAGCCTTTAACTCCGACGTCATTACGTGACGGAAACACACATGGATGATGCGAGTCAGATTTGGGCCTACAGCCTTTAGAAAAGGAACCACAAAGAGTGCGCTCTCTTCTCTCTGGACATTTTGTTGTTTTCTCTGAGGGGGCTGTGCCGATACGTCACGCTAAAGCTGGGATTCCTAAAGGGTTCTTAGCACAGGTAAGGGACATCCCGGGGTTCCTAGACAAAAACTAGGGTAAATTAAATATTCTTGGCAGTCAGTTAGCTGATGACACCATCATCTTCTTACATAATCTAAAAGAAATGCCTAAAATTCTTCAGCTAATTGAAGAATTGTCAAAGGCATCAGGGCTTGAACAAAATTTAAATAAATGTGAGATTTTACCATTAAAGGAATGTCCTATAACTTCTGCCTTTAATATTCCTATTAAATCCGATGTTAAATATGTGGGCCTTTTTATAGATAAAAAAATAGAAATAGAAAATCTTAATATTTGAGAAAAACTACAGAAATTCAAAATGTTTCTAAATAAGTGGACAGCAGGGATTTATCTATTCTGGGAAGTATATTTCTCATGAAAATGGGGAGTCTCTCTAGGCTTATATATCCTGCCTATACACTAGGAATACCCAAATTAGCACTTAATTCTATTAATCGGATGAACTTTGATTTCATATGCAAACAGAAAACACATTATATCAGACAAAGTAACCTTATGAAAAAGTTTGAAGATGTATTACACAAATCTTCATTTGATCAAAAGAAGTAAAAAAATCCTAACATTTATGTAAAGCTTCCCATTCCTCCAAAAGCTAAGATAGTCCACTTCAAAACTCTCTCAGGTGTTTACCCATCAAACGATTTTCTCAGATGCATTTTGCTATTGGCGACTATACTTGGATATGGGATGATGTGCATTGTGAAATTTTAATTCACAAATGTGGATTTCTAAAAGCCAAGCCATCTTTCCTGTTCTTCCACAAAGAACTCCAACAATTTTGCTCATCTTTGAAGCTGATGGACAAACCCAAACATATGGAACTCTTTTACATATTAAGCAACCTACACCACAAAAAGGGAACTGAAAGTGAGTAAAATTAGCTTGAAATTAGTTTTTCCCCCTTGATTTGAGCAGCTAAATAAGACTATTTTCCAATGGAATGAGTATTTTTACCCCTACAATAAGATAATTAGATATCATGCACTTGAAATGAGATGATGGAGATGAGTTATTCCTATTTTAAGTGCAAAAATCCTATTCCATTGGCAAAAAGTCTTATTTAGCTGCTGAAATAAAGGAAAATACACTAATTTCAAGAAAATTCTACTTACTTTTAGTTCCCTTTTTGCAGTGTAAACATCTTGGAATACCCCAAACTTATTGTCATCTGTGTTTTTATGTATGATGTACATGTTTCCTTTTTATTTATTTATTTTTGTTTTTTACTTGACTCTTCTTTTTTTCACTGTTAAATGTCTGAAAGCAGCCTGTACTGTTATGTTAATTTTTGATTCCAGATTATTAATATTACCACAATTGTTGTATATACTGTGAAGACCAAAATAAAAAAAAGATTAAAAAAATAAAAAATAATAATAAAAAAAACAGCTGTGGAAGGGAGCATACATGCTACTTTTCCTACCTTCATTCTTAGTGACTGCACTATTCGGCCAGTATTTATCGTCACACTGAGCCCAGGTCAGAGTGACATTCTTCCAAATCGGGACTGAATTTATAGTGAAAACATGAATAAATGATCACTAGTGTAAATTTGTTTTTAGTTGCTAGGAGAATTTAGTATCTCATAAACCCAACATATCAGGGGGAAACAATTTTCAGTAGATTTTTACCAATTACAGGACAGACTGGATGTGTATACTAAACATAATTCCGACTCATGTGTTCTATTTAAATGGCAGCTGTTGCATGTTGTTGTAATTTCCCATCAATTTAAGAACGCATGCCCCAAATATCTTTGCATTTCTAGCAGCTTTTTCTGCACACGCCTTATTAGCAGCAGCAAGAGGTAGTTTCCTTTCCCTGCTAACGTCACTACTGGGGCGTTGCACTACTAAGCCCCCCTTTTTTTCTTACATCTGCTGCAGGCAGCCAAGCTTGACAAATATTTCCCTAATAGGGAGGGGGGTGACCATGGTGGGGATGCTTATCTGGTCGGGGTTTTCTAATATTTTTGGGAGGTTCCCTTTTAAAACCCCAAATTTAACACATCAGAAGCCCACTGTATTCAACAGATCAAACTGCTGTAGATCATGTTGCCGAGGACGTTAATGCTCGGTCTGAACCAACCATTTCAGAATAGACAACGCATTTTGTCTTTATTGCATATATTTTCAATCTTACTAAAATTAGCTGTTGTGAACAGAGCTGAAAAGACAGAACTGAAAGAGAAGCTGCTGGGCTGGAGCTCTGTATTACTGAGACCCTATCCGGTCGATAGGCAGAAAATATTTTGGTATAAGTAAGACCTTTACTCCTCCTATGCGGTGCTCAGTTACATACAGGAAATTGGAGTGGTATATAGAATAAACATAGTCCTATTTTATTTATTGCACAAACCCATTCAACACTAAATGTTAAAGCTTCAGCTATCATAACTCCAGTTCCGTTTCATTTCGGTCATGTTTCCATGCGCCCTACTAAGGCTCCTGAGGCCTTTGGAAGAGCGACAGGCGCACAGCATCATTTATCCTCCAGCTGGATATAAAGACATTTTAAACATCTTCCCCTGTTGTTTCCCAGCTGGGCTGAAAAGCCCAAGGTTAGTCTGTAGATAGCATCTAATGGCTGTCATGGTGACTCTGTTTTCCCTGCAGTTGGCGGTTCTCCTGCTATAGCGCTCATCGTGTGGTAACAGGTTAAATATGGGTTGTGGTTCCACTGAGAGGTCAGTGTCTAAAAGACATGGCTCTTTGTCACGTCATATTTACACAGCCAGAGCCAGCCATGGAGCACTATTAACTTTAAACATTTATTTTACATGTAATTTAAAGAGATTTGTTAAAAAGCACAGATTTATTTTCGCTCTTAAAATACACCCCAGTTAAAGGTTTTCCTTATTCTCCATGTTTGTAGTGCGAGAATATGTTACTGAAGTACAAGATGATTTTATTTAGGTTTTTAACCATCTGCGTCACGGCTGGCGCTGAACAACCAGTAGATCTGTGTGTGTGTGTGTGTGTGTGTGTGTGTCCTCTTCTTATTACTGTAATAACATTTCTTATCAATCACTCACTTTAGATGTTTTTCCTAGTGTTTTTGGTCTTTTGGACTTCACTGCCTAATAGCCTAATATGTTCTCTGTTCAAAGTCTGTGGTGATTTAAAAAAAAAAAAAAAAAAAAAAAAAAAAGGTTTCAAGCATCTCCAACAGCATCTTGATATCCTGAAACGCCTCAATGATATTGCTCAATGGATTTTGCTTTTATCAGATGAAGGAACCATTTACCACTGGGTCCATTTCATGCCATGAGTTTAATCTCAAACAAGGCAACAGTTTTTAATTTCAGCTGTCATGACATACACAGTCCAACACTTTGTGTCCTTTTACATCATCATATGTGAGGATTTAGCTTACGTTTAAGTTTTTTTTTTTTACAGGTGTTAAGGATATAATTTTACAACATTTAAGTAAACACAGAATAGGCAACACTGGCACAGAAATAATTATTCAAGCTACAACATCTTGTTTCTAAAACAGTTTGTGTGTTCAGGTCATAAAACAGGCACTGTTATAGGGTCAAAATGCTGCTTTAGCTGCTAATCACTGTGTTAGCTACACAGCTTCTCACACCTTCACAACAATCTGGCAGCATGCTGCAGGTGCTCTGAATCAGCAGAGCTTCAGCACTAAAAACACAAAGAGTTTCAGCTATGTCACAATCCGTCATACAACTTTAATAGCACTAGTGACGTTATAAATAAATCCAGAGTATGTGAAATATGTTAAGGCTGCATTGGTAAAGTTGATAATAAATTATTGAAGGCTTGGCTGGTTTATCTGTGACAGACATCAAACTTCTGCATTCTTTCCTCAGGAAGTACTTCAGCCAAACAGGATCAGGACCGCTCTTTCTGGGCCAGTTAGAAAACTCTGAAAAAGTCTCACTTTGCAGAAAGGTAAGAGTATACATTGATTAGTCTTTGGTTAGACAAATAATTTAAGCTCGCTGCTACATGTAGTGTGATGGAGTTTGTAAATATGAAAAAGCTTTTTACACTATTCACAGAGTTCTTAGTAAATCTACCGTATAAAGATCAGAGAGGAAGAAGCTCCTAAGCTTGTTTACAGAAGGAAGTTAATACTGTCACTGCTTCAAACACACAACCCCTGCTCTAACTTACATGTAAACTTTGAGAAATGCAGTCTGTTGCTCTGGGATCCAGCTATTCCCAGTGCTGCCTCAAAAAGACGGCTAGCTGTAAATGGCATGCAGTTTCAGCTAAAACATTCCCACGTTTTCTCGTGTTACAACCGTCCTTTGGCTTTTATGAGATAGACAAAAACTATGTAGAATTTAATCATGAGGAAAAGGATACAAGATTTGTAAACCTTTTTACAACTGAAAATCTAAGATGTGTCGCACATTAGTAATCAGCCTCTTTGCTTTATATGTCCCACTGCTACCAACTGCCTGCACAAACCCCCTCATTTGTGATAAGGTCCACCTGGATCGCAGCGGACAGGGCAGGGAGACGGTCCTGGTCCAGGTTACAGCAGGCTTAGGATCTAAAACAATCCCCCAAGCTTTGACCATCAACCAGCCCTGTTCAATCCGTCATTGGAACGTGGAGGATGGACCAACTACAGACCTAGCAGGACATGGACGTTCACCTGAACTGACAGGCCAGGTTCAGACAGCATTCATCAGAGAAGCAGCCAAGAGGCCTCTGGTAGCTTAGGGGGAGCTGCAGAGATGCACTTCTCAGGTGGGAGACTCTGTTAACTGGGAGCCTGTTAGATCCTAAGCCCTGTACCAATGTGGGTTTGCAGAAAAGCAGCAAAGAAGCCACTGCTTATATTTTCTGTTTCCTACAACCTTGGTTATTCTGTCCTGGCTGATAGATATTAAACAGAAACGAGAGGCCGAGTCATTTTGTTGCTTTACCAAATCCTCCTAATGATTGAATACGTTACTTTATGGATATTACAATATGCAAACACACATTGATTGCATTTGCGTGAACACATAAATGCAGACACAGGAAAGTAATCATAATATTAAATGAAGCAATAAACTGCAAGTCCATCCATGGCTCACAAATTTAGGATTAGCCTTAGCATCTTACCTAAGTTCTTGCTGGCAGTTAGCACTGGCAGAGTCAGACTTTTCAGAACTTACAATAAAACGCTTTAAACTCTGTTTCAAAGAGCGATATAAGACAACTAAAATAAACTAAGTGGCTGGATCCTAGCTGTTGGTTGTACTCCATGACTCTCTGTAGCGAACACATGATTTACCAATGGAGGGAAACTTCACCCGACAAGAGTCAGAACCTGTGTAGTAGAAATACGTGGAAGAAGGCGCCCCGCTCAGATGAGAGCAGAACTGAGCGTATGGCCTCCGTGGAAAACCGTTTATGTGTTGGTAAAAGAAAACTGCCTTTCGCCCTGCCCAGACATCCACATTGTGAAACGTGGTGTGGCAGAGTTTTCCTGCGGGGATGCTTCTCTTCAGCAGGGGTTTGGACGGAGCAAACTACCGGGAGATCCTGGGAGAAACTCTGTTAGGTTAGAGGCGGGGGCAGACCGTGGTGGAGGTTCACCGTCAGAGCTGCATCTGGGATGGAAAGACTGCTGCTCTACAAAGTATTGATTCAGGGCGCTGGAAATATGCCACATGTTAGGTTTTTGTTTTGTAAAATAATCTAGAATCATGTATCCTTTCTTTCCACATCACATTTTAAGCTCTACTTTGTGTTGTCTTATCACATAAAGTGCAGACAGGAAGTTTGATGTTCAACAAGGTAAAATGCTGCACTTAAAGATATTCTGGATTTCTTCCGAACAAGCGTGCTTGACTGATGATAGCAAATACCATCTGAGGACTTCTGGCTCACGGTTGCTGTTTTCCCCAGAGTATGCCAATCAGAAAATCATTTGACCTGATATTCTGTGGTTAAAGGGGGTGGTGTCAAATTCTCTTAAATTGTTGCGGTCATAGCTGCAGTAGGCAGCTATCGGAAAGAGCCACACTCTGTTGAAAGACAGTATAGTGGGTGGCGTTAGCATCGCATCAATAACGCATTAAACAAACTCTATGACGTAACAAGTAAGACCGAAATGCAACGACCATATGAATAACTGCTGCCAAAGTGATACAGTGGTATAAAACTCCACAGGTTCAACAAAGCACTTGGTGTGATGTACACACAGTACTAAGATATGATGGACTTTAGAAATGCAGCCCTGATTTCTTTACAATCAAACATGGATAAGCATGTCGGTGTCTGCATGAGCTCCAGTGTTTTGGCCCTGGACACACAGAGGAGCTCAGGATTAAATCAGTAACCGGTCTGCCATATGCTTCCCAGTAGCTCTGTCCTGCTGAGGCCTACTATTAGACCACCTAAATGTCCCCTGGACAGGAGTGAGGAGAAATGTGTTTCCTGTGGCTCCCAGTCAGCTGCAGGCCAGAGAGATGGAGTGAGCTGTGACCGAGGTCACAGATGATTATTTTGAGAGGCATTCCTTAGCCGGTGTTTCACTTGGATGGGGATTTCTTCATCCTGTTAAAACAACATGTTTGTTTTCAGTTATCATCTATGGTGACGATAAAAAGTCTAAATGCACTCATTCACATGAATGTCATATTGATTTTGGCCCATAAGGTGCATTGTGCACGTTTTAAAGTGAAATATTTATTGTCTTTCCCATACCTGTCATTACAATTGCCCAACATGTAAAACGAGTTCTCCTCTATTTACCCCAGTTGCCTCTATAGGCTGGATTAGTCAGTTGACGAGACAGTAATTGGGACCCAATCCTCTGTGCGTGCTCTCCATCTGCCACGTTCTTGAGTCTCTGACTTAATCGATGCATTAGCGAGAGAACATGGGCTAACTCATATTGTAACAAACTAAGCAGATGCTTTTCCTCTTCTCACATGCAAGTGCATAACATCGGCGTCATTTCAACTTGTCGCCACTGGGGGCAGACGTCTGCTAAGATCCTGAAACTTGCACTATGCTCCTTTAAGGATGCATCGGAACCCTTCTTTTCCTAGGGAGGAATAGTCATACTGTCCAGATGGAAACACCCAACTGGGTCAGACTTTCAACCATGTGACACCAGCTGTCACCCTCAGAGAAAAGTAAAAGGGTTTTGATGGAGCCTCCAAAGCTAGAGCACATGTTTCTAACTCCACACCCAGAATTTGCAGCTGCTCACATGGTCATGCTAAATGGCATCTGGAGAAAGGTTTTATGATTGAGCTATTCAGTGTGTTTGTGGCGTCAAGGAGAGCCTTTCAAACTAAATAATGTATCAAATTTGAAGCATGGTGGTGGTAGCATCATGCTAAGGGTCTACTTCACTACCAGTGGTACTGGTGGATGGTGCAAAACAGTGGAAACACACTTCAAACTTGGTCTGGGAATGGACAAGGTTGCTAACACGCTTCTAGCTCCTGCTCCTTAAACTTTCATAGGGTCAAGAGTAAGAACTCTATCGTGGGAAGGAAAGGAGCTTCAGACTGCTGTGCTGAATTCAGACAGCCTTTAACTCCCACGTCATTACGTGACAGAGATGCACATGGATGCAAAAAGGAACTACAAAGTGCGTGCTCTCTTCTCTTCGGACATTTCCGTTGATTTCCTTGAGGGGGCTGTGCTGATAGGTCATGTCCCGCAAAGGATTGTGGGATACTTTAAGGCAAGGGATCTCATGGGGTTCTTAGCCAAAACTAGCCGTGGGAGGAAGCATACAGGCTACTTTTCCTACCTCCTTCCTTACTGACTGCACTATTTGGACAGCACTTATCATGGTGACCGCTGAGACACTTTCGCTTTGGCTGAAGAGTCCTTGCTCTATGAGGGTATTTGGATGGACCCCATGCTTATGGACTAGCCCTGGCTTCAAGCCTTGTACCAATTTACGTACTATGCTTCAATGCCATGTCCGTGCCAGGAGGCCAACCCAGCCATGATCAAGAGTGGTCAAATATCCAGGCTGAATAGCTGCTGGTTCATTTTGGTGCCTACTCTGCAGTAATACGGGCATTACTCCGGTCTGTCATGGGAAAGAAAGCTCAGGTCTCCAGTTTTTAAAAATTAATTAGAATCATTTTTCATATAACCATTCAGCACACAAAAGGAATAACTCAAAAGCATCCTTAAAGGGTTAATATGAATATGACATTGATGTGCAGGATGAGTGTACGACACATGATGTTGTCCCTTCACAGAAGGATGAGATGCTCACAGTTTCAGCAGTCTCCTCTCCCTCTGTGTGTTCACTGCCAGGAGTGAACGCCTCAAAGTCAGACAAAGCGCTTTCCACTGCCTCCTCATCATAGTCTGTCTGGTACTCATCAGACAGCTCCTCTGAAAGCACATGAAACAGCGTGAGGGCCATCGGAACACAACACTTCAGCACGGAGACGGTAACGTTTCAGAAAACTGCCGATAAAGGTTTCTCTATTTATCTCCTGATGTGATCGTTTAATGCATTTAAAAACTGACTGACCCTCTATCAGTGCGTTCTTCACTGGTTCAATTCTGGACACTATCTCTGCCAGGTCGGTGAAGGAGGCGTTCGGACATGTGACCACCTGGAAGACAAAGTCATTTCAGTCAGAAAGTCCTCATCAGTGGCTCAATGATCATAAGAGGCTGGTGAAAGGCCTCTTATGAGTGTTGCAGGCAGAACACAGAGGCTTCTTCTCCATCTATCTGTGCAGCATCACGTTTTTAAACAGGATGCCACCTGACGCCCGTTTCTGCATGCATTCCCCACACTAACACAGACTCCTGACAGAGCAAAAAGACTTTACACTGTTTTAGATGTTGGTGCATAGTGATTAGATCCAGATGAAATCACATCAATTTTCTCTGTATTGTGCTGCTAGGACTATTGCAGATGAAAGGCCTGTTAGCTGGATCGTCTAAACTCTGAGAGGTTCGACTGCAGCGAAGACGGCTTCAGGACGTACAAGAGTCCAGCGGGCGCCGGGACCCGAGGAGTGTGCTGCAGAATTATGTTACCGCCAGTACAGAGCTTGTTTGATCCTGGCAGCAAGGATAAATGCGTCTGCATGCAGCATAGCCACTGGGAGAGAAAACACTCCAGTAAAATGGTCCTGCAAAAAACCATGTCAGGAAGAGGAAAGTGGTGAGCTGACAGCAGACGACCAGTGCAAAGGTGTAAATGGAACTGATTTTATACTTGATCTGCGCTGATTGGGGATCAGCTGGACACTAAAAACACAACCTAAGGAAGAGTCCAGTTCTATCTGTCCTGGAGCGTGCTGGATCAGGAGATGTTGCCAGTCTTTTAGCGAGCTCACAGTTAAGCTAATGATGTGCTAACTCTTACTGGGCTACAAGGGGACGGCTGGTAGTAATGCTAGGCTTGGCAACCACACTAATCTGCTGAATACTAACGTCAGATGCTAACGAGGTTGAAATGGCGAATGTGTGATGATTTTAGTCTTTGTTTTAACACAGTAGCGGTTTAACGTTGAAAGCTTTCCCCCTCTGACACACAGTGTGACCCATCAGGTCTGTAGCTTTGGGATGTTTGCCAGAAGTCACACTTTTCCTTCGATATGTCTCAATATTTTCTAGAGTTCTATATTCGGTTTATTCAGGGAGCAGAAAAAAGTATGAAAGTTCTTAAAGAGAGATCTGAATCGGCTAAAACCGCTCTAAAGCTGTGACCAGAAATCATCCAGTTTACCTCTAACTCAAATTTCTGTGTTTTTAATATACCATTAAAAAAAGTCAGAAAAATACTTTATAAAAACACTACTTTGTCACGTCCAAAACCTTTGACTTTATTTGACAGAAACAAGAGAAAACAACTAGAAAAACAAGATAAAATGCTTATTGACATAATACCATCACATCAAATAGAAAACACATAAATGTAAAATAATCTTTAAAATGCAAAGCACAGCCGTGACCTGCTGCTACTCACATGTCCAGTTTTGGTTTTATGAAACTCCTCCTGATGTCTGTCTTTCAGCATGCTGTCCACCACTCCGCTGCGGTGCCACACGTCAAACAGGGTCTTTCCGTGCTGGTATCCCACCTCCTACAGTCAACCAGAGCCAGGTCAGGTCAGGTCAGGTCAGGTCAGGCTAAGCTTTCATATTCAACGCAGCACCCAAACAGTGCAGGAAGAGGAGGAGAAGCTCACCGCAATCTCATCAAATTTTCCAAAGTCCAGCGTGCCGTAACGGTCGATGGGCGGCCGGATGTACTCGCAGTAGTCGCTGGTTTTCACCACCTCCAGCTGCCTTACGCAGCAGACGTAGGCCAGGCGCGTCTGGATCTCGGCCATGTTCAGGACCTGCAAGGATGAGGCCGTTCATGTCAGAGAGGCGTCTCTTTAGACTGGCTTATTTGCAGGTACAGGTTTGAACCAGCTACAGAGGGTGTGGGACAAGGCCGGAGTACCTTGACTTTTTCTGCTAGCGGGTTCAACCTCTTCCACAGCAGCCACCAGCCGCTCAGACTGTCGCCGTAGTTGGTCAGGCTGGTTTCATTCCGGCTACCAACGTCAATGGCGATGACGACCTTGGCCCCCATGGAGCGAGCCACGTCAGCTGACATGAAAGAGAGAGAAACTCTCCCTGATACCTTGTTCCCCAATGTAACTTCCTGTTATGAACTCACCATTGTGTTGTACTGAATATAAATGAGTCCTGAACATGTTAGAAACTCAGACGTGAAGCACCATGTGCTCATCCTTCACTTGTCCTTTTAGCTTCTTTATAAACAGACTATTTTTTCTTTTGCAGACGGGGGCTTCATCATAGGTTCAGAGGTAGAGCCGTTGTTCTCAGTGATAGATGGCTCCCTCTTCTGAGGAGTAACGGTAGCATCTTTCCAATTATATTTTCAGGCCTAGTATAAGATTCCTTCCTCCATCACAGCTGAAGTTGGCCTGCTGCATCTTTGCCTCCAGGCCACCAGGGGAGGCAGTCATAGAGCGGACAGTGTGAGTATGTGTAGAAGAAGCTCTAGCTTATAATGAACAGCAGTCATTAAAGGCCAGTTTAAGCTGTGTAAGCATACAATCAAAAATGTTCTGTTTGGAGGAAACTACGTGTTCACACACCAACCCCACTGTGGAACATGGTGGGGGGAGCATTGCATTGTGGGAATGCTCCTTTTTCAGCAGGGACAGAGAAGCGGCTCTGAGTTGATTGGAAGATCAATGGAGCTAAAGGTAGAAAAGACACCTTCCAAAAGGCTGGAACTGAAGCAAAAGGCCAGCTGATTACACTTTAATGCCATAAACATTAAAACCATGCATCAGTTTCCTTTCACTACAACTATCCACGACTCTCTATTGCTCCGCCACAGCCGCGCTTTTGCAAGGAGCTGCGCATATTTGTTTTCTGCAGTCATTAGTTAAAACGGTGCCTACACTATGCAGGTCACTACATTTTTAGATAGGACATTTTTTTGACCAATCTGTATAATCTGATCGAATTTGACTTTAGAAAGTGCCTTGAGATTACCTGTATCATGAATTGCCGCTATATAAATAAAGTTGAATTGAATTGAATTGAACAGTGTGGCGTAACAGACTTGAGTAAAAGCCCCATTAAAATCCAGTGGAAGCGGCAGAGCCCGCTACCCGCTGCATGATTCTCACCAGGAAGGTTGTTTATGTAGCCTCCATCCATGAGTAAGTGTCCATCTTTGGGGTCACAGAGAGGCGGCAGGTAACCAGACAGTGACATGCTGGCACGGACATAACGCCACAGCGAACCTAAGCAGAAGCCGAGTCAAAAGTGAAAGATTAAGAAAACGCAGATAAAAAACACAAAATGTTTCTGGCAAAAAGCTATGGAGAAAAAAAAACAAGCATGGAGGATGCTGACTCTAAAGAGGGATTTACTCTTTATTTGGTAAATCTGAGATTTTTCAGTCAACAAAATATAGAAGCTTTCCATAAATAATAAAATAGAGTCGTTAACTATTATTTATTATTTGTTTTTGATATCTTAGCTTTAAATCGTACATTTCTAAGGCATACTGTCTGTCTAAATGTTGCTGTTTTATAAAGGTGGTGAATCCAGCTTCAGGAAATTAAACCCTGCCTGGTTTTCCTTCATCCTGTTCACTTCAAGTGATTTTAGTCCCTGCCTCTGCTGTGGAGCTGGAAATGCAATTGGTTGGACCTAATCTTTTTACTTTCTGAACCTGGATCCCCACCCCTGCTGTCCAGACAGCAGACTGGAGTTTTACCTAGAAACTGGTTACCCCTAAAAAGTGAACTAAAACCTTGGTCCAGCTCTTTTTTTGGGGGGCTCATATTTACTCATGAGTTAGTTCTGCTCTCACTCTCCTTTAACGTGATTCCACTATGAAATTACCACATTAGGGACTCATCCTCTAATAAAAGTCTTTTTTGAAGCAGATTTTACTCCAAAAGAAAAAAGTAGCTTGTTTTTAAAGAACCCATAGGAGCGCTGATGTCATGATTTCACACACCGTCAGTGTGAACTCTCATAGAAGAAGCGGTGATATCGGTTGTTATGGTGAAGTATGGTAACCACAGGTCCTTGCAGTGGAGAGGTGACAAAAACAGAAAAAGAATTATGAGAAGAGAAGTCTTATCAACATGGTGCATTAGAACATGAGTATTTATAATGAATGCATGGTTTACAACAACGTTCCTAAAATCTTTCCTAGTGCATCAATTGAAAGCAGGATTTTGTCCATAGGATGCAAAACACATCTCAGTCTGATCTCCTTCACATCTGAAGCCGGGTCTTTTACAGAACTCTAAGCACCTTTTCATGTGTGATCACTTGACAAACACATACTTCAATGCGTTTCATGTGGACATCTGTGTCATAGACCTTCATACCTGTAAATAAAACCCAGTGAACACAACTGCATTCAGCTGTGTGTAATTTAATCTCAGTCTAAAGCCATCGCTTCTGTTTCTGGCCTCAGAGGTTTGTTACAGAACTTTAAAGAGCAATAGGCAGGAAGTCAAGCAACACACCACACCGATGAGGGAGAAAGCTGTGAAGACGTTTAAAGCAGGTTACATGAACAACACCCCAGTCTTTGCAAAGAGAGTAGCAAGCAGAGATGGGAACTCTGCAGACGTCCTCTGATAAAAAGCCACAAGAAGCCATGGTTGCTGTTTGTAAACAGCTGGATGATTGGATGAGACCAACTTTAAACTATTAGGTCTACATGCAGACGTGTGGAGAAAACTAACGGAGCCCATCACAGTGAACATCCCGTCTCTACGATGAAATTAGGAGGCGGATGGATCAGGCTTTGTGGAAGCATCTCCTCTGAAGGGACAGGAAGGATGGTCAAGTTGACGGGAGGATGGATGGAGCCAAGGACGAGATAATCCTGGAAGAACAGCTTTTAAAGGCAGCAGAAGACTTGAGACTGTGGCAGAGGTCCAACCCCAAGCAAGAGACTGAGCTCACATACAGTCAGAGCTACCATAGAGTGGCATAACCCTGTTTTAGAATGGCCTAGTCAAAGTCCAGACCGAAAACCAATTAACAGTCAGAGGCAAGAGTCAAACTGAGTTTCAGAGCCTCTCCATCCAGTCTGGCTGAGCTTGAGATATTTTGTAAAGGAGAACGGTCAGAGGTGTCAGTGTGTAGATGTGTGAAGATGATAGATTCATAACCCAAAACACTTGCAGCTGTAACCGCAGCAAGACATTGTTCTATAAAGCAATGACTCAGGGTGGCTGAACCAAACACACCCCACAGTTTTAAGATTTTTTTTAATTCCTATTTATGGAATACTTTTTGTTAAGCTGTCAAAATAAAATCCCTATAAAACACATTGAAGTCTGTGATCGTATCACACCGTATGAAGAAGTTGAAGGGGTGAAAATTGTTTTGCGACTCCCTCTAAGTGGTTTGAGAGACTAAAACCTTCCAGTCCCTGCCATCCCTGTTCCTTAGCTGGGCAGAGGGCAGGGCTTCAGAAACCTACCTCTATCTGTTTGTCCTTGAAGACAGAGCTTATGCTGTAGTTAAAGGAGGCTCCAGAAAACATGGAGGTGACGGGGTAGGTCAGATCCAGGATCTTCTTAAAGTAGGACGTCATACCCTGAACAAAGCCGGAACGAGGCAAAGGAAGTCAGGAGAATAGCAGCAATAAGGAATTTCTCTTTTGCTAGAGAAAAAGAACCTAAAAACATACAAGCAATCAGGAAATAGCAACGTTTTGATCATTATCAATAGTTGAAGGTATCAGAAATCTGAGATAAAGACACGTTAAGGGAACCCACCATAGCCCACTCCCGAGCCCGGACCCTCATCCGGCTGCTGCTCTTCTCCTCAGCATACAGCGCCCCAATGAAGGAGCCAATAGAGGTACCGCCCACCACGTCTACAGGGATGCCCGCTTCGTTCAGCGCCCGCAGAATGCCGATCTGAGAGCAGCCTCTGAACACACACCCACACAGGCTCAATGTGAAACTCAGTATTCAGAGTCATATTTGTCATTTATTCAAGAACAACCTCTACGATCGACTTAAGCAGCGAGAGAGGGAAATATGTATCCTTATCACTTTATTTAGTTCTGACTCCACTGAGGAGGAATCTTAGCACAGCGTTCAGTCCCATGATGCTCTGGGATACGTCTAAACCGCTGCAACGCCTCAGATCTTTTCTTTGTTGTAGATTTATCACAGTCGGGTTTGAAATCATCGTCCTCACAGAAAAACCTTTGTTTCAAGGTCCTGTGGCTGTAAAGCCAGGCCCAAACCATTACCTCTCCAGCACCATGCTGGGCAGCAGCCATGACTTAGTGCACTGCTCCCTGGCATTCAATAGTTGTTTTGGTGGAGAGTAATCACACAGCAGCAGAATGATAACGTTTCAGCTGAAGGGTGCTCACATTTGGTCATGATCTGTTAATCAGTGCCTTTGGCCTGCACAGCCAGTCTCACAGTCTTTTAAATCTAGAGGAAGCAGCGACGCTGTGTGTCCCTCCACATTGTATAAAGAGCCCTGTACACTCCTCACACCTACATGACCCTCTAGCATGTGGCTGGACCGTGGCACATTTTCAAAAACCCTCTTCATCGACCATCGCGTTGTCAGTACCTGCCAAACAGGTTTCTTCCCGCGTATTCTCCCATGATACCCCTGTGGGGCGGCCTTGGGACATCTGTGAAACACCTGACCTGTCAGGCTGCAACGGATAAAAACTCCCTTTGCATTCTTCCATCGCCAGTGCTGCCAAGATTATACACGCAACTTCACGGAGGTTTTTATGGACGAGCGGTCGTCTCCACCTTCAGAATCGAAACGCCTGTTTTGTTAGGAATGGATCTGCTGATCTGACCCTGTTTAAATTTTCAGCGAGAATGAGAAAAGATCGCTGGATGTGTCACAGGCATTTCCTGCGCCTCAGTGTGCGGACCGATGCGCTGAATATTCTCAGCTTACGTCTGATTGAGGTTGTTACCATCATTTTGGAGGTGTGTTAGATTTTTGTACGAGGCTAGATGTGAGGCTATTTCTTTGTACAGATTTATACCATGAAAGTAATGAAAAAACTATGAGTTTTCATGCTCCTTGGGCAAAATAAAACTGAATGGAGTTATATTTAAGTGAATTTGGGTGAGCTACAGTATTTCGTGATTCCTTATTGCCAGTTGGAGAAGTTTGCGTTGCTGCCGCAGATTTTCACAGCAGGCTTTTCGCACACTTTCACACAACATTCATTTTTGGACATGCCTCCTTTACTCAGCTTATCTTTGACTGTTGTTACAATTTGCTTGAAACGTTTAAGAGTAACAAAAAGGCAACAAGCTAAGCGATCGGTGAGGAGGCAAATACTTTTGGCAGCACTGGAAATATCCCAAAACATCTCAAGTATACTTTGAGGAGTGTACGTATGTGAAAGCTTAAGGTTGTCACTAAGTAGAACAGAAGCCCTACCTTGTCAGAGCTCCAGGACAAGCCAGAGCAGTGAAGAAAAAAAACACATTAAATATTCTTTAACTCTGGCAGAAACAGCAGGAATAAGCAGAGGGTCAGGAAAAAGAAAGTAGTCAGAAAAACGTTTTTGTGAAGGGAAATGTGTTTAATGTAGCAGTACCTGGCGCCCCCTCCACCCAGAACCAAGGCGATGCTGTTTCCTGTCAGGATCCTGGCCAGGCGAGAGAAGTCCGAGTGACGATCGGGATATTTTTCAAACACGCGCTGGTACAGCTCTCTCTGCAAGACAGAAGCCGCCTTTAACAGAGAAAAAGCACAAAGGCTGACCGGCTCAGTGCGCCTCGAAGCCACCGGGCCTTTAGTACCAGCTTGGGTAAGCTCCTCTTGGAGAACACTCTGCGGGGACAGGACAGGTGATGGTGTCTGGAGATCCAGCTGCGCATGTTGAGCCACTCCACCGTCCCGCTGGGCGCTGGGCCGTCCTCCCTGTGCAACAACACCAGCTGCTTCTGAGCCCGCACGGAACTGCTCTCCAGC
Organism: Fundulus heteroclitus; assembly: GCF_011125445.2. Classification (NCBI taxonomy): domain Eukaryota; kingdom Metazoa; phylum Chordata; class Actinopteri; order Cyprinodontiformes; family Fundulidae; genus Fundulus; species Fundulus heteroclitus. Next base: position 46,205,945 of record NC_046372.1, read on the forward strand.
ATTCGCTCCAGCTACAGGACGGGAGAGTTTTTATCAGCCATGAAACAAATGCACAGATCAAACACTTAACAACAAACGCTGGCTGATTTAACATCTACAGTGAACTGATGCTGAGAGTTTCTGTAGTCTCACACCAGAAACGGTCTTTCAAGAGTGGAAAGAGACCAGAGTGTAATAAATCTCAACAGTTCCAGTGAATGCATAATGCTTAGACAGCGGTTTCAAAGCACAGTTTTTACTCCAGCCCATCTTTTTACAACCTACCACTCCTCTCTGAGACTGAGCAACAACCAAACACTGCAAAAATGGAACCAAAAGCAAGTCAAATTTTCTTGAAATTTGTGAAATTTTCCTTCATTTGAGCAGGTAAATAAGACTATTTGCCAATGGAATAAGATTTTTGCACCTAAAATAGAAACAATTCATTGCCATCATCTTATTTCAAGTGCAGAATCTGGTTATCTTAGTTTACCATTGGTAAATAGTCTTATTTGGCTGCTTAAATCAAGGGAAAACGTGCTCATTTCAAGAAGATTTTACTTACTTTTAGTTCCCTTTTTGCAGTGAAGGCCTCTGCTGCAGCAGACGCAGAGAGTCAGAGACATACACCGATGATGCATAACACTGTGACCGCCGGTCTGTTGGCCCCCATTTTGCTGCCAAAAAGCTCTGAGCCAGAAATCCAAAGACCCCACCAGACATCCCAGGAGGTTCTGTGGTGACTTGGTTCCAGAACCACAGCACAACTTCAGGCTGCGCAACAGATCCTTTATGTTGTAAGCTGTGAGGGGGGACTCCATGGATCAGACATGTTTGTCCAATATATGCCACAGATGTCTGAATGGACTGAGATCTGACGGAACTTGGAGGCCACACCTCACTATCCTTGCTATTCCTCATCCAACTATTCCCTACACCGCACACGATCTGAAAACGTGATCGGCAGGTGGTATACGTCAAAATAACATTGACATGGCATTTATAACGCACCAAAAAAACAAATTTTTGTAGTCTCAAGGCAGTTGTTTAACAAGTACATTTAGTCCAATCAGAACGTTGTCCAAACGGTCACACTGCCTCCTTCCCATAGTGCACCTGGGTGCCATATGTTCCCCAGTTCAGCGATGAAGATCAGCGTGATCTAAAACAAGATGATTCAGGAGACCAGCCCCCTTCTTTTACTCCATACTCCAGTTCAGATGCTCACATGTCCATTGTTGGAGATGTTGGTGGGAAAGTGATCAGCAAGGCACCGTGACTGCTGCTTTAACTTTTTCAGCTATCTAGGCTACAGCTGATGTCGATGGATTGGACCACATGCAGAAGGCGCGGTGCCATGACAGGGAGCCAATCAATGTTACTCTATGAGCGTACCGTATGAAGATGGACGGGGATCACACTGACCTCACCCACAGTGGGCTCCTGCTCACCCAGTCCCACGATGATGATGCAGTCGGCCTGGCGGATGCAGCGCTGGGTCCAGGGTGTGAGGCTGCCGTCAGACTGGTAGAGGACTATACGGTGTATGTCTTCCTGCTGGCCGAGCCAGCTGGACAGACGGTACTCGTGGACACTTTAAAATATGTGAAGAAAGAGTTCGGCTCTGTGAATGTGGCCTGGAAGCGTTACACAGGCAACTACCTCTGGCAGAAAATGGATAAGAATCAAACTTATCTGCTCATAAAGCGACCAGAGAGCTTTACTCCAGCTTTGGATATGTTACACCAGTCTGAGTGTTCATGTGATCACTGGCTCACCTGTCCAGGGCAGCAGAGCCCAGTCTCTGTTTGATGATGTCACTGGTCAGCAGTAAGGTAGGGCCTGGTAGATGACAGACGTTTTTATGTAGTAACACCCTTCAACTCTTAAAGCAAATGTTAATGTGCTGGAAAAAAACATTCAGTATGTTAACATTTGCTGACAAAGATTTGAACTTCCATTCCCAGTCTTGCTGTTGCTCTCACAGCAAAAGGATATTTACTTCCTGTTGTGATCTATTTGCAGATTTGCTCACCAATCTTACTTTTCACCCTAATAACACACTAAGCAACGGTATTACATCAAAACTCAGATGTTAGGTAAAATCACATGATAACTATCTTCTCATTGGGGCGCCAGGTGAGATTTCAGGGAAAGGCATTGCCTTGCAAAGGTTTTCAGCTTTAGCATTTTGTGCTCCTCGTCTCATGGAGCACTATATGGCATAACTGCTTCAAGGTGTGGTTGTTTTTTAATTTGTGAATGTGTTTAGAGATTTGTTGGTGTGGTTTGCACTTCAGGGCCACCGTAGGATTGTGATGTGACAAAATGTGAAAAAGTAATGGGGTCTATAAGCACTTTATACACATTACTTCTTTTATCTCCTTGTACCTGTTCACCACTTTGTATGAAAGGGCTTCATAAATAAAGTTATTATTATTATTAAAGAGGCGGTGTGTGGGTATACCGATGCCACCGAGAGCATGCTGGAGCTCCAGAGTGAAGGTGGTGAGTGGAACCTCGTCCGACACAGGCAGGATGGCTACAGTAGACAAGTTCGAGGCCGGATTCCCAGCATCCCACTTGCTGGTGGGGGTGTGAAGGGCCAGACCGCGGCCTGTAGGAGAGGGAAAAGGATATATTTAGACTGAAGGGAAAACATTTTCAAATAACATCTCAAATAAATATGTACAGCAAATGGCATTTTTATACGTGCTTGCCGAACATAGAAAGAAAACTGAGGATTTAAGGGCTGCATGCCATATCAAAATAAACCCTTGTTATTCTTCTGAGCCTGGTTCTGCTGGAGGTTTTTCCTTCCCGTTAATGGGGAGTTTTTCTTCCCATTGTCCCTTCATGCTTGATCAGTATGAGGGATTGCAGCAAAGCCATGTACTATGCAGACGACTCTCCCTGTGGCTCTACACTTCTCCAGGAGTGAATGCTGCTTGTCGGGACTTAAAAGCAATCAACTGGTTCCCTTATATAGGAAATTTTTGACCAATCTGTATAATCTGACCCAATCTGTATAATATGATTGAATTTGACTTTGCCTTGAGATGACATTTTTCATCAATCAGCGCTATATAAATAAAATTGAATTGAATTGAATTCTATTGCCAAAAACCTAAATGGCAACATATTGATTACAATGAACCTTTCTGACTCCCTCCTTTCTTAACCATTAAACAATGTTGTCCCCGCTATTCTCTGTCCATCCAGCTGGCCTGATGTGTCACTGATTTGCACAAAGCAAAAGACATTGACATTCAGAAAAACCACTTTAACCAAAGGCGCCGTGCAAAGTCACCTGAATACACGGTTATTACGGTGATGAGTGGGTTTAAATTACTGTGGGGCTCACGCGGGTCTGAAATGAACTTTTGGTGATTACCAGACAGAGGCCCGTTGACCTGCTGCATGTTGCCCAGGATCTTCTGTCCCAGCACGTGGATCAGCCTGGTGACCACCTGAGGATACCTCCTCTTGATGGAGTTCAGAGCTCCTTCGGGCAGCTTGGCCAGCTCAGAGTCCCGCACGGCGTGGACCGTAGTGGCTCGGTTCATGTGTGTCAGGGCCTCCACCTGGTTAGACACCCAAAGATCTGCCCAGCTCTCCACTTTATTTAACATTTCAAAAGGTGCTGTGGACACCGACGGCTCACCTCGCCTATCAGGTCCCCGCGGCCGTACTCCCCCGCCAGCTCCTTCTTGCCGTTATCCTTTGCGATGACGGAGCGCAAACGACCACTGAGGACGATGAAGGTGCTGTCCGACTTGTCTCCTTGTCTAAAACCAGATTTTTGGACCAAGCAAAACCCCACATTTATGCGGACTGACTGGTCCGTGTTACAAATGTGTTTTGAAGAACCTTTACTGTCACTATGTAAGCAGCTGGCGCTCCGGCTGAACATCTGTAGCCTTTTAAAGCAAAGCGTAGACTTTTTTTGGTTGGCAGAGGGCATACCTGTAGACGGCACGGCCGGCCTCCACAGCCACCCAGTCCAGGGCGAAGTCAATCTGCCTGACGAACGACGACATCCTCTTCACCACGGTGTGAGCTACGTTCAGCACCACCCTTGGCTCCGCACGCATTATCCTGGGGTTGTGCAGACAAAATATAGTCACACGTTGTGCGTTGAAAAGAAGCGCCCAAGAAGAGCAGTAGAAAGTAGCGTCGCCTTTGTCCTACTCATAGAAGTGGGCCTTGGACACGGAGAGGAGGGTGCAGTCTCGGTGGGCTCGCACAGTGAAGATGAGGGGCTCCCCCGTGAGGACAGCCAGGTGACCCACCATCTCCCCCGGGTGGGTGACGAACAGCAGGCTCTCCTCCTCACGGTCTATCATGCGCTGGTAGACGTGGAGCAGCCCAGAGATGACGAACGCGACGCTCACGTCCTGAACAGAAAGCTCTTTCTAGGTTTGTTTTCCTAAAACTCCCGCTTACGTCTAAAACCCGTCATGTCAATAAATAGGAAAACTTTTAAAGTACCTCACAAACAAACGTATTCACGCCCCTTGAACTGTTTTCCTTTTCTTTTTTTATTTTTGGAAATTACAACCACAAACTTCAAAGGATGGCATGTGGGCGGCCAACACAAAGACAATAAACAACACGGCGTGGTTGACCAAAGAGCAGCACCAGTAAAACACACAACAGAGATCAAATTTAAAAGCTGAACGCACCAACACAGCCCAATACAGTCTGACTAAAAAGCACTATTGATGTCAGCGGTTAAATTCAATCCAATCTCACAGACAGGTTGTAAGTTGATTATATACATTCCAGTTTGATCCGAGTAATAAAACAGTGCATGGAAGTTCAGATTATTAGTCAAAGCTGTATGAGGAAGCCCAGCCGGTTGCAGGAAAACCTGTGAGCCAACCTCAGCATGTTCTCATCTGGACTAAATCCAGTTGATCAGGAACATTTATCAGGTAAGATGGACCCTGAACCATCGACCTGAGGCTCTGCTGCGGTCATTGCCGTCATCATTAGAACGTGGCAACACTAGCTCTGCGATTTCAAACCAAGCCTTACTGTTCATAGTGGTTACGTGTTTGAAATCTGAGCAGAATTTAACAACAACGGGTCGACCTTAACTCCCCACTAATCATCTTATCGGGACATTTCAAATGACTGCGAGGCACAAAGAATATGGGTAGAACCCAGAACAGGAGTATGAGCCTAAAAGGGCTGTGGTGCTAAAATTAAGTTAAATTTTCTTGAAATTAGAGTATTTGTCGTTGATTTGAGCAGGTAAATAAGATGATCTGCCAATGGAAAGAGTACTTTTACCCGTAAAATAAGATAATTAGATATACTGCACTTAAAATAAGTTGATGGAGATGAGTTCTTCCTATTTTAAGTGCAAAAATCTTATTCCATTGGCAGATCATCTTATTTACCTACTCAAATAAAGTACAAATACACTCATTTCAAGAACATTTTAACTTATTTTTATTTCTGTTTTTGCAATGTACAAGAAACAAAAAGAAAACCTCACAAATGCATTCCAACTAATTGATGGAGACAAGTTAATCAGTTAGACTGGATTAAGAAATGTGTGACATGATGATGAAACTTATCAAAATTACACAGCATCAAATGTTTAAATGTACCTTATTTACATCCTCATCATCATTTTGAGTCGCTTATAGTTGTTTACTCGCTATACTGGTCATTTTACAGCTTTATCTGTCTGATATTAACGTGCCCTCACCTGTCAGTATTTTACTGGGATCGGCTGCTTGTATAAAGCGATTGGATTTGGCAAAATGACCGACATAAAATGAAGAAAACAAGGTGGTTAAAACAGAACTGGACAGGAGCGGTGCCTCTGTCTGCACAGCTCTGGGAGGAGAATAGAGGAGTTTTATAGGTAAATTGTTCTCAAGATCACACTGCTGCAAAGAGACGGACTTTGAAGCTTATTGCTGCAGATGGATGATTCTTTTTTTCTATGCTCCTTGGTGCTTTTACACAGCCTGGAAGTGAGAAAGCGATCAAAAGCCAGAGAGGAAATGGCCACACACAAGCAACCTTCATATGACCATTTAGGCTGCTCACATTATCATGTACGATACAGAAAATACTTTCTCACCTCTTACATCTTGTCTAGACTGTGTATTTATATATTTTTCTGCAACTGTTTCCAATTCATTTTAAATGTTTATTATTGAGAGCATTTGTCCACTTTTAATTCATGATTATTCAATATTTTTCCTATTATTCATTCATCCTCAATAAAATTACATTAGAGCTGCACCTTTAACCCGTCGGGCCGCTGGAACTAGTGAATCTCCCCTTATAGGGCTGATAAAGTTTATCTTATCTACATATTAATAATTGTATGATTGCTGAAGCACTTTATGTGCTCATTTCCTCCACTGTGTAGGTGGTGGATCAGCCAATCAGCTCTCTCTGTTTCCATGATCGTTCCTGCTTAAGACATTCTTAAGCAGGAAAAAAAAGTCTAAAAGTCCTCATTACTGCTTTTTAATTTTTTCACATTTAGGAGCTCTCTTATGGCCTAAGGTGCTTTGTGAATAACTTATCTTACCAACGTAAAATTCTAATTTTAAGAATTTTGATGCCGTGACAATTAATCATCACGTCACAGATTTCTTCATCCAGTCTAATCGCTTAATTTCTCTCCATTGATTACTAAGATAAACATTTCTGTCGCCTCCTTTCTCAGAGTCGCACTCAGCAGCATCTGAGTCGCTCTTAAGCTAAGACTCCTGGGCAGGAATTTTTAGGCTAAGATAGAAGCTCTGAGAATCGTTGTGAACACGGGCCTAGGTTCATTAGTTTTCTGTTCATTTTGTGAAAATAAGACTCAAAAGACATTTAGCGAGCCTTGGTAAACATCAGCCATCTAATTCCAACAGTAAAAGAATGAGTGTGTGTTAAATTCACCTGGTCTCCTTGGTGGGCTACAACGGTTCCAGCTTTGACCTGGCGGAGTGTCACCCTTCCTTCCAGCAGACTGGGGTCCTGTTGAACAACACCGCCAGATAACATGTGCTGCTTTAAAAACCATGGGAGCACATCACAATAAGCAAAACTGTGAGAGTTTATTGAAAGATGCCAATCTTATCATAAAATGATTCCCAGTCATGCCAAAGTATGAGTTATAATACAGTTTGCATGGCCTCAACCTTTTCTCTGGCTGGCACTAGTGGAAAACATGCAAATCAAAGATAACTGAAAATAGTCCCAAATAATTTCACCCATTTTCACCCATCATGTAAAGAAGTCGGCCCATCAATCCACTTCCTGTAGCCGGTAAATCCTGCTCAGCAGTCATCAGGGAAGACCTTCCGCCCGCCAGAGGCCCAGACTCATGAGGCCAATGAAGGCAGAACATTTGACTCCACACTGAAAGGTGGGATTTCAAACGGGGACCTGAATGTTGTGAGCTGCAAAGCAGCGCAGCACCGTGTTCAGCTCACAGCGTGCCTCCGTTTCATTTCCAACAAGGCTGCTCTTCAGCTTTTGCACAGAATTACGGCCGAGAATCTCTCTCTTTTTATGTCACTTATATATATGTAATTTGTAAAAGTTGTCTGGCCACTTTTGAACAACAAAGCTTGAACTATTACACTTTTAGAGAATAACAATGTGCTTCTGGGTGATGGCTTAGTTGGTTTCAAATGAAAGATAGATAGAGAATGTAAAAAGGAAATCTAAGCCTTTCTACAGAAAATTAAGGAGGGCCTTTTTTTAGACTTTTTGGATTTCATCTTTCTGCAGAGAAAATTATTTTTCACTCAAAGGAGAACAATAAGAAGAGTTGGTAATCTTCCAAGGAGTGGAGGCACCATTAAGATTAGCCTCCTAGTCAGATTATGCACTGAGAAAAAGCTACAGCCCAAGACCTAAACCTGAGAGAAACTTTAATGAATTTAATTCCTCATCTGAGACCCTAAATGCCTCAGTTAGCATGTTAATAGTACACTATTAAACAGGGCTAAGCTTGTTTGGCTGGTCTGGAAGGCTTCCCTGGAGAAAGCCTCCTCTTGTTAATAAAGAACAGATCATTTCCTAGGTGTGTAAGGTCAGTGATCAGCCAGTTGCTAGACCTTTGGTATAATGTTCTTTGGACAGCTAAGACCAATTAAGCGAAAACCAGGTGCAGCATCTTAACACCTCGTGCCAACAGTTAGGCACGGTGGTGGAGGGCTGATGATTTGGGCTCGTTAGAGAGACACCAGAGCTGGAAGCCTTCAACCACCAGCTCCTCTACATACCAAACTGTTAAATCGAAGGCTGTGGCAGGACTTTAAAAGAGCTGTGCATTGATAGGCACCTGAAAATCTAAAATAAATGAAGTTGTAGGAAAAAGTGGACAGAAACTCAACAAATGTCAGAGAAGCAGATTATTAAGGACTTAAAGGGAAAACGAGTATTATGTATCGTTTTTGTTATTCTGAGGTTAAACATGATCAGTGTTAACACGCTAAAGGATGCATAGCGTGTGTAACTGGTCATATGACAGCTTATTAAGGTACCTTGTGAATGCATGGAGGTATATCACAGATGTAGCAAGATAAAACAATGAAGGCTAAGATAATATTGATTACAAGCTAATGCAATCCCCCCTGAAGAATAAAGGCTGGGCATTCAGCCCGACTTTTATTATCATTACTGATAATTAAGCTATAACACGCGAGGGACATTTCTTGCGCGCATTCTTCAGAAATCCCTGATAAATGTAATACCTTTGCACCATGAAACATCACTTCAGTGTGCATCTTTGGTGTGACTTCACAGTAAACGGCTGGCCTCTGAAAGCTACCTGTAGCTGGATGACCTGCAGCAGGTCCTTCTTAGCTGCCTGGAAGATGGCATTGACTTTGTTGTGGTAGATGGTTCCTCCTCCAGGCTCAGAGTAGTGATAAACAGCAGACGGAGTGTGCTGCATGGTCACGCTCTTCTTCAGGATAGACTGAGGAGACAAGGACGGACCCAACACACAAGGCTCGTCAGAAACAGCAATGTGTGAGCCTACAGAGGGATGCTGCGGCTAAAACGACAGTCCTCCCCAACATCCAGCTCTAAGCCAAATGGAATACAGAGAGTTGTTCTACAGAGACCTTTACAGAGCCTTGGGCCGCCGCCTCTTCTTTGGCAGACTGAGCCTGATCCAGCACTCTGTTGACCTCCGCAGGTACTTCGCCTGCAAAACACAAACAAGTTATTATAGCCAAAGGGAGCTTTCTTCCTGCTCTGATACCTGCTAGAGGATTTATTGCAGAACTAGGATTATTCACAACAGCAGACTTTAAACAAACTCACGTGGGGCAGATTATATGACAGAGAACGTTCTATGTGATTTGAAGCTGAAGTGGCCTACAGGCACAACAAAATATGTAGCAGAAAAGCGGACCTAAATGCACCATCGCCACAGTGAAACAACAACATAGCGGTGGCCTTTTTACCCCGCAGGGACAGGGAAGCTGACCACTGTTGATGGAGTTAAATGAAGGACAATTTGCAACAGACTTGAGGCTGGGGTGGAGGCTCACCTTCCAGCAGCGGAATGGCCATAACCAAACAGCCAAGGCTACAATAGGCTAAATGGTTTTGATGTGTTGAAATGGACCAGTCAAAGTCCGGATCTAAATCCAATTAAGAATCTATGGCAAGACTTGAAAATCGCTTTGGCAAAAGAAGAAATATTCTACAAAATGTGCAACGCCGCTACAGAAAAAAAAAAAACATGAAACTGTAACTGGACCAGTTTTTGGTTTAAAAAAAAAAAAAAAACAAGACAACAAGGCTGCCTAGAAATGCAAACCACATTTTCAGACTTTGTTTTTTTGTTTTTTTTTAAACATATACTTATATTAAAAGTATTCTTTTATGACCACGTCACAATCTATCACAGAGTAATCTGGAGGTTGTCGGTTGAAACATGACAAGATGTGCAGTTGAAGAGGAATATGTGGTTTTCTTTTTACGGTCAAACACGTGACTAGGCCCGTTTAAAAGGTTAACAATACTTCTCTATATGCACCATACGTCCGGTCTCAATATTCATTCACATAACTGCGTCTGTGTTTGTTGCTGAAACAACATTACATGTGCGTACCTGGACCAGAGCACTGAGACTTCTTGTGTTTTGCTGTAGACATGTCCGAGGGGCTGAACTTTTCTGTCAAAAAAAAAAAGAAGAAAAAAGTGACTTCAGAAAGGATTAGCGCAACCTAACAGACCCTGAGACTGTCATTTCTGACCTCCATCAGCTTTTTCAGGGCCTGCGTCTTCAGAGTGGGATGGCTGTCTGCGAAACCCTTTGTGTTGATGAGCCTCACCCAGAGCATTTGCCACGGACACCAGAGATATAGCTTGACTTTCCTGTTACATAAATAAAAGTAATAAGTCTTCAAAAACTATTCCATTTACTCTCACACATTTACTCTCAATCCAAAAGTGTCTGAACATTTCTAGTGAAATTCAGAGTACCGGGTTGAAAAGCTCAGTAGTAAGGCCGAGGTAGTTGTGTAAGGCAAGGAAGGTCACTCTCTGGAGACGCACCATGATGATCTACAGAGGGAGCAAGAATCCAGACAGTATGCAGTACGCACAGCTTTTTAAAACAGTTTGTACCATTCGGCAGTGCCAGATTGGGTCTCTGAAACGCCTGCAGCTTCGATTTACCTGAATGACACGGACCAAAGTCTCTGGGTACTTTTCAAAGACTAACTGAAAGGCCACTGCCGGAAGACGCAGGATGGTGGAAGGAACTGCAGCCCTCGCAGACACCGTTTTATACGGCGCTGGGTAGCCCTGAAACGTACAGAACACGCTGCTACTGACAGGAAACTCCGCTGGCAACAAAACGTAGCAGGGTCTGTGCGCGAGCCAGAGAGAAAGAGAGGGAGACTGTAGACCTACGGTGATAATGTCCAGGATGCTGAGCAGGCTGTGGACGCTGTCTCCTGGTAGGACGTCCTTCACAACAGCATCTGTACCATCCTACGATGACAGAGAGCCAGCACATACTGGATGAAGGTGAGAACAGGACGACAGGCAACATCTTATCTACACTTTTGATGTACCGATTGAAAACAGAGAAAAAAGCTGTTTTAGTCTCTGGGACTAAATTGTCTTTACTTACAGATTTATTCTAGGTTTTATTTTTTCATCACACGTGTGTCGGATCATGAAACCAATTTTAATAATAGACTAATAATAGACACCCAGGCATGATTACTGCCTGATCTGTAGAAGAACAAATCACATAAACCGAACCTGTCAGGCAGCATGAAGTAGGCTAAAAAATCTCAAATACCAACAAAGTGATCTAAAGAAATTGAAGAACGGGCAGAAAAGAAAGCTAAATACATCCATCAGTCTTCATGATTCCACAATAAAAAAGCGAGACGGGGCAAACATGGGCGCCATAGGAGAGCTCCGAGAACTAAACCCCTGCTGACTAGACAGAACATAAAGAATCAGTCTCACGTTTCTCAGATAACGTCTCCATGATCTCCAAGACTTTGGAGAAAATATTCTCTAGATTGATGAAGGTGCCTTAAAACCAACACAGCATTGAACAAAAGAATCTGATAAAAACATGGTGGTGTTAGTGGCAGTAGCTTTCAGGACCTGGATAAGGTGCTACAATCGATGGAACCGTGAGTTCTGCTCTCCAGTACAAAATCCAGACGCTCAGGTTACGCAGCACAACCAGGAGCCAAAATTTGTTTGATGACCGGAAACATTTCAATGTGAGAAAAAAGTAAAACCAGATGAAATCCATCTGGGGGTAAATTGTTTTTGACTCTACTGTACCTCGTAGTTTTACTATTTACCGTTTGCAGTTACTGTAGGTGGAACTGCACTGTTTTCTATGAGCTCTAAAGGAAAGCTGGCAATTTTAGCTTCATTTATTTGACTTATTTATTATTATGTATTTTATTCAAACTGAAATATACACATATTTTCTCAGTAAAATTGAAGCAAATAATGTTAAAGCAAGAAATAGTGTTTCTAAAAAATATATTTTTGGGTTTACCCCCCGGACACTTTATCTGTGTTTTCTACCTGTTCTCTATAGCACCATTTCCATCTGCTGTGAGAGTGTCTCTGATACTAACGCTCTCCCTCTCACGCAGCAGCAGGTTTCTTCAGGTCCCAAACACTTTCAATGGGATTGCACAAAATAAAATCCAAGCTAAGCAACTGAAAAGCTTTGACTGACCTAGATTATTTTATTACAATGTCCAAATATTTCAAAGCCTTACGTTGTTGGCTGTTTACACAGACTCACAAGTAGTTTATGTTAAATAAGGTGGTTTTTAATTGGCATGACAGAATAATATGAATTTTTTAGGGACCTATGAGCCAGCCACTTTACCTCTACCCTGTTTGCAGTAAATCTCCAGCTCCTACATTCAAATCTGTATCAAAGCCGAGTCACATGCTTCAGCATAAAGCTTCTACAAGCCTACTTAGGGACTGCAGCAATGCTTGTACACTGGTTTCAGAACAGCAACACCATTGCATAAAAATGGAAATGTGGCGATCAAACGAGTGATGGTTGACATCGCAGATTTTCCACAGTGTTAGCCCAGATTGGTGAGCATGAGGTTAGAAAGTAAAAATAATCTGTTCCTCTCTTCTCAGTGAATGCACCACGTCTAAGTGCAGCAGAGCTCCACTGAAACATCCCTCTTCAGTGTGGGCGCTGTTACAGAGGGAGGAAGCCTCAAAGTTTATGTTTAGTTTAAGTGAGGTATTAAAAATAATATAAAGGAAGACGCTTTAAAGAAAACTGTTGTCTGATACATGTTTAGACATGTCCTGAGCTCAATCAGGCTGCAATTGACAGCACTGCTTTCAGCAGATAACAGAAAGGGAGAACGCAGTACAGCCAACATGCTCCGCTTTTTCCTGTTGAGCTTTCAAACTCTGTAATGAAACACCCTTGACTAGAAAATGAGGCTCCAGAATAAACATCAGGAGACCTCAAATGTTTGTAATGCTAACCAAGCTAGTTGCAAATATAAAATGCTAAAGCTAGGTTGAAATGTAATCATTTGTTTTTCAGAACAGCTACGGTTCTCTTACACAGCAGATAATACTAAAACTAATACTTAAAAAAAGGCCATTCAATGGCTAGTAAGAAATATATTAAATAGTTTTCCTTTTTTTCTTGGATTGTCTAAAATTGGTATCTGCAGGTCAGGGCTCTGAAAAAACAGATGATATAAATAAGCCACAAAATTCTGATCGGTACATGTAAATAGAAAATATTTCAGAACTGAGACTATTAAGCAGCCCACTTCTTCATATGACATGTTAAAAGTCCCCAGATAATAAAAACAGCAGTGAATAATGTTGCTCTAACTAAAAACATATCAACAGCGCTCAGAAGACCTGACAGCCATATTTTCTGTGAAACTTGGACTTTCCGTCTTACACTCTCATGGATGCAAAGCTCCAGGCGGCCATCTTGAACAACATAGATGCTGTCATCAGTGTCTCCGGGTCGGAAGAGTCCCTCTCCCTGGTGCAGCTGGATCAGCACCATGTGGCGACAGAGCTCCAAAAAGAGAGGCTTCTCAAAGTGGCCGAGCACCCTGGATACAAACCACAGTAGCGGATTACTAATAATTCTCATGCATGATTTATCCATAAATCCTGATGAATCCAATCAATTACTTCGACTGCAGTCATGTCTTGAAACATGGTAGTTAAATATCCTGATTATTCCCATCCCAGATCTTTGGGTCAGGTTCAAATCTCTCCTCCTTTTTGAATGCTAACTGGCCTCTTAATAAAAAAAACTGTGTGCTTTGGCCAGACATGTCATTGTCTATACAGTTTCCAGAGTTTCCTTTTTTCACCTCCGGAATATCGCCAAAATTAGAAACATTCTGTCCAGGAGTGATGCTGAAAAACTGGTCCATGCATTTGTTACTGCAAGGCTGGACTATTGTAATTCTTTACTATCAGGAATTCCACAAAATGCAGTTCAAAGCCTTCAGCTGATCCAAAATGCTGCAGCAAGAGTTCTGATAAAAATCAACAAGAGGGATCATATTTCTCCAATTTTAGCTTCCCTTCATTGGCTTCCTGTTAAATCAAGAATAGAATTTAAAATTCTTCTTCTAACGTATAAAGCCCTTCATAATCAAACTCCATCATATATCAGAGCTCTGATTACCCCGTATGTTCCTAACAGAGCACTTTGCTCTCAGACCGCAGGTCTGCTGGTGGTTCCTAGAGTCTCTAAAAGTAGAATGGGAGGCAGATCCTTTAGCTATCAGGCTCCTCTCCTGTGGAACCAACTCCCAGTTTTGGTCCGTGAGGCAGACACCCTGTCTACTTTTAAGACTAGGCTTAAAACTTTTCTTTTTGACAAAAATTATAACTAGTGACTCATGTTACTCTCAGCTACCTTTATAGTTTTACTGCTATAGGCTTAGGTTACTGGAGTATATCAGGATCTAATTTTCTCACTATATTGAGTTCTACTGTTCTTCAATTATGCATTATGTGTTGTCATTTCTGCTTTAACTTTCTGTTCTCTCTCTTTTCTCTTCATAGTAGGTACACCTGGTCTGGCGTTCTGTTAACTGTGACATCATCCAGAGAAGACGGCTCGCCCGCTATTACCATCTAATGTAGAACAGATTACTAGATCAATGTGTGCTTCTGTGCTTTTTGTTTCTCTTGTTGTGTCTCTGTTCTGTCTTCTGTAACCCCAGTCGGTCGAGGCAGATGACCGTTCATACTGAGCCCGGTTCTGCCGGAGGTTTTTTTTCCCGTTAAGGGGTGGTTTTTCTTCCCACTGTCGCTTCATGCTTGCTCAGTATGAGGGATTGCAGCAAAGCCATGTACAATGCAGATGACTCTTCCTGTGGCTCTACGGTTCCCCAGGAGTGAATGCTGCTTGTCGGGACTTTGATGCAATCAACTGGTTTCCTTACATAGGTCATTTTTGACCAATCTGTATAATCTGACCCAATCTGTATAATATGATTGAACTTGACTTTGTAAAGTGCCTTGAGATGACATGTTTCATGATTTGGCGCTATATAAATAAAATTGAATTGAATTGAATTGAATAATATTAACGTGTCCTTTTCCATTAGCCAAATGCAAAGATTCAAGTAATTTACTCTAAGCTACTGATAATGGCAGTTATGAACTGATCCGTTCCCAAGTATTGGTTCAGGGTTCAAATCATGGCCTTTTTAAATGCTAGGTACTGGAGTCTCTGCTGGGAAAAAAAAAACAAAAAACTGTGGATGCCTGCTGGTGGCCTGCTACTATGTTTTGTACGACAGAATTATAGGAATCACTACCTGTTTCTGCAATAGTTCTGCAGTTCAAGCAGAACTATTTAGAAACAATAATGGTTCATGTGCAGTTTTGAGGCTGTCCAGCAGATAGTGTGGTTGGAACAAAATATATGTAACTCCCTAAAAAACACTGCACAATCCAGAACAAACTTTTTATGCTTATATAATGTAATAGTGATATAATGCAATGAGTGATTTTACTATGAGTTGTGAAGCAAATGCATTGCATGTAAGGCTCATTTATAAAATCTTAATCTAATTTCCTTAAATGATTATTTTCATTGCAGACAAGAGTCCCACAATATTTATCTCTAATAAACCCCATTCGGGACACAGTTTAACAATATGGCGTTCCTGTGGGCTTCCACGTGTTACGAAATAAGTCCATGTCTTGGATATGGCTTTGCAAAGATGTTCATGAACACAGCCTTTCAAAATAATCTGCTGGGGGAGAGGTAGAAAGTAAATGGTTCAGAGGAGAGTGCATGCTTAGAATGACTGCATCCGTTTTGAATCATTCTCCTGGGGTTTTCTCTGCTTAGAGCTCAGAGAGACACACAGAAGAAAGGAACATCAGCACTATTTACTGCTCATCTTTTTCCTTCAAAAAAGGGACAGTGTGTAACTAACTTGACTTTTAATGAGCAAAAATCAAGTAGCGTACTGTTTTATAAATACATGTTTTGGCAAAGACTAATAACCTCACATCAAAAACAAAAGCATTCTCATAACTTACAATTAGCAGTGTTAAAATACATAGGCACCAACTGGGAGGCGCCATGTTGGATCGCCATTTCTAATTTCAGAAGCCGAAAGGGGTCAAACATGTCAGCCTTATGTGTTTTCCCTATTTGTCTTCTATATGAAAGCGTGCTGTTGGCAGAGGAGGAGTATAAAACAAGCAAAGACAACTGTAGTTCATTCTATTTGCCGTTTCCTGTTGAAATGGACGATCATCCATTTTCTTTGCCCAGCAAGAGGGAAGAGCAAGTAACCAAGAAAAGAAAAAGAAGCAATATCCGGGAGAAAACGAGAGTCTATATTGGCTCAGCTATTATTACCAGGTGGAAATAATTCATGAAGGATTGGGGCTTCAAAACGGATGTAGAGATTTCCGGCTTTCTGCTGGACAGGTAAGTTAATTCAATATAACAGTGACGTTTATTTAGGCGTCATGTTAGAAACAGGGCATTGTGGTCCAGCAACTACTCTGTCCTCCCGGCAGAGACGGCTCGTTTGTTCGTCTCCCTCCCAGGAGTATGTGTGTACGCGGAGGGGCGGAGTGATCACATTCAATAGCAGCAGTGTGAGCGGGTCTTTTTACTTGTGTTTTTAGTCGCTTATTTGGGCTCTAAAATAAACGACCCAGAAACGAGCCCAGAAATTTGTGACTCACGCGACTTTAGAAAAAAACGCTGCCAAAAACCATTTCACATAATAACCGTAGCTATTAGCAGTAGCTTGGTACCAAATACATGGAGGACATGTTGACATTGTCACATTTATGACACACTGCGGCTCCTGTAGAAGTTATTATGCGCTTAACAGAGAGGTCGCTTGGAATTCAGTTAGCGCACCACTTTGACAGAAGTAGTACTCCGTTAACTTAATTCAAAATGTAGTAACTCCAATAGTATCCCCATTTTTACATCAACGCAAATGTTCCAAGTTCTGATCTTTGGCTGGTTGATTAGTGCATCTCTACTGGGTACTATTAAGAGCAACAACAAGTGATCATTGAAGGGACTTTTTGTTTTCCTTGCCTTTCAGGAAGATGGGAATGTGTGTTCTCTACAAACCTCACGTTCTTCAGCATGTACAGCACCTCCGAGGGCAGGTGGGAGTTCTGCACATCGAACTCTGTGAGGTCAGCTTCCAGCAGACAGGGAGGGGGCTCTTTGGGCTGCAGAGTGGGTGGTTCCCTCCGGATGCGCAGAATCCTGACAAGGAGATCAGGAAAATGCTGAAATGAATCACTGAACCAAGTGTCAACAACTGCAAGGCATGGTTAGCGCTAGCAACTTTGGTCCAACTGAACAGCAGAATAAAGATTAAGCTCTTGCTGCTATGATACGATAATTTCTCTACACCTTTGACTCCTAGAAACAGCAGCTTAGCTTTTGAATAAAAGATCTACAGCAAAGAGTCTCATAAAATGGATAAAATCCGACCAGCTCTTCCGTCTGAGAGGTATCAGCCTTTCACCACAACAACAGGTTTGGGAAAAGCTCTCACTTTCGAGCTATGGACAGAACTTTAGTCCTCTTCCTTCCTCTCTGCCGTGAGGCTGAATTTGAGTTAGATGCAGGAGTTGTGGACAATGTCTGAACCTGCAGTGGGAAAAAGTAAACACAGTTATTTACAGATGGCAAACCAAGTTTCACATCAAGACAAAAAAAACGTAATTTTCTGCAAATCAGAAACGTCGTCTTTCAGCGAGCTGCCCGTTTCAGCCTTCAGAGGCAGGGTCGCCTGTTACCCCGAAGTCCAGTCTGTGCTAACTAGCAGACTGATGATGCCTGACATCTTTCTCTTGCCGTGTTAGCAGCGATTAAAGAAGAATGTCCTGCTTAGTGAGACCAGATCTGAAAACAAAGGTTTAATAAAGTTGTTCCAGCTTTATCAGAAAAAAAAACTTCAGAAGGTTATAAAGTTGAACCCTTTTTTATAGTTTATTAGAAAAACTTTATTCAAACTTTTGTGTGAAGTTATATATTGTGTGAGTTCATCTTGGCTGCTGATGCCTTGTCTGTCTAGCAGGGATCTTTGGGTTGGAGCAAAAATGAGTCTGTAGATCAGCAGAAGGCTTTGTCAGCTGTGCGTTTCTTGTGCGACTCACTTTTACAGTGTTGCTTTCCATCCTGCTCCTCTTAGTGTAAAACTGAAAAATAACTCTGGCTAACTTCCCAAAAAAGCTTTCTGAGAATCACCTTTCACTGGCTTGTCCCCATTAAAAAATCATTCCCCAGTCTTTGTAGCAGCATTTATTTTCTTTAACGTAGTTCCTTAATCTTCTCTATGCATCAAAACCTGTTTTATTTTCCGAGCATCGGGTGCAGGTTCCTCATGACATGGGGCGAGCTTCGCAGTTTGACATCTGTGGCGTTGACTGCAGCTCTGCTTTCTTTACGCTTTAAAAAAAGCGTGTTGAATAATGTTCTCACCTTTCAGAATCTGACCCAGACAAACACAGGACACTGTTTCCGTTTGTGGGACAGGAGTGAGAAATGCAGCACAGTCCCATAGAAATCAGGACGCCTGGTCTCACTGATCCAGCTCTCAATGCTTTGAATAAAATGCCTCATATGAAGGAACTGCTGTTAAGAACATTGCAGCTACACACATTTCTGGATGAACAATGGCTTAAGGGTGGGAGACTTGGTGGCAATGAAAAAACTCGGTGGGATGGGGGGGGGGGGGGTCCCTGTCATCCAATGAAGGGGGCTCTACCAAGCATCCCTCCTATGAACAGAGTTCACAACATCATCCAACGGAGAGTTCTCCAAACAAGCCAGACCCAACCTGTGGATGATTTGTGTAACCTCCAGCATGAACATGTTGGACATGTGACCAGGACAATTTATAGATCTGAACCTCATTGTGAAACCTAGGGACCCTTCTCAAAAAGCAGAAGAAATGGAAGCAAGCAAATAGAGATCAACTTTAAACACCAGTAAAGCAAATGGCTCAGAATTTGGCCCTGAAGCGAATATCCATCATATCAGAGAATGTTATACAATTCAGGAAGAAAAACACAATAAATCTGAACCTTTGTCAAGTAATTTGTTAATAAAGAGATGTGACACGTATGGGAGGGTTGTTATTAATGCCACAGAAACTTAAAATGATTAAAAAAAGCATCAAAGAGAAAAATAAACAGCTTCACTACCCAAACTTTTCAGCCATGGCTGTATTTGAACTTTTACAAGGCACCACGTCTCCAGCTGTAACTTTTACCTTTAACAGGTAGGCTAGAGCTCCAAGACTTTGATCAATGGATTGAACCTACTGAACCTCGCCTGATTGTGAGTCAGGGTAATCTGCTTTTGGTACAAGGAGCTGAGAGACATCAATACTACTCAGCTACATCAGTTTGTCAAAATGTATAGTAGGAATTTACAAAGTCTTTCTGGCTTTTAAATGGTCACATTTTCTGACCATTTTCTACTTGGCATAAAAATATAACAGCTTTTCATTCAAATGTGGATATAACTAGGTAGTTTACCAACAAATCCCATGCCCAGAATCACTGTGGGAGTTTATTAAAGGGAAAGTAGGCTAATTTGATGTTTCATTTTACAGGAACACAATCAAAGAGGATGTCTTTTGTATCTCACTTAGGAAGTAGCAATACTGATGGTAGAAGGTTTGCCAGAGAAATTGGTCTTTGTTTTTCCTAAATACAAGCGTCAAAGACGCTCAACTTATTCTCATCATTGTCATCTGATTATCATACTCACAATGACTATAAGCATGTAATGATGGTGGAGATAACAAAGATATCCATTAGACTGAGCAACAACAGAAAGCTATGTGAAAAAATTGAACCCAATCTTAACATTAAAACATTAGGTCCATGATGCCCAAACCGGGGGGGGATGTGCTAAAAGAGTGAGAGAGAGAAAAAAAGAGATCTTGTTTTGGACGATACTAACCTTTCTCATGATCTTTCTGCCGTAGAACATCACCTTGTCCCTCTTTCTGAAGCGGTAGTGAGGAACACCGGCCTCTTCCTCTGAAACAATCAGATGTTCTCAGTGAGCGGGTTCCTGCAGTTTAACTCGAATGTTGTTCTGCTGCTTTAAACAACAGCTAACGGGCTTGGTTCCTGTCCGCATAACCCAAACCAATCATGGAGAACCTCCTTTTTACTTCTTAGTTCTTTAAATTAGGAAACATAATCTATGTTTTTAGTTCAAATTTTAGAGACTTATTCATTATATATATATTCATATTTTAATAATTAACCATTTCTGCACTCAGAGAGATGGAAACGGTCCTAACCTCATCCCTCTCTTCTTCCGGGTTCTCCTATTACAGATCAACAGATGGATGTCAGTGATACCATCGTCAAAACCTTACATCAGAGCAGGTCAAGTTCCCTTGTTTTAAACCTTTCCTTAGACTCTTATAGCTATTGTTCTCTACCCTGCCAGCTATCTGTTCATCACCTTGGATTGTACTTGAACTCATATCTCTACTACTTGCAGCATCCCTGTTTCACTTGTCTTTCCCTAGAAGTACCTCTGGATCCCCTTTAAAATCTTAGACTCAGATCTTCTCCCGGCAACCTGAAAATACCAGACAAAGTCACTCGTCTGAATGAATTTAGCATCGGCTGCTGGCAAAGGAGAGCCGTCGGTTCCAGCTCAAAGTGAGAGTCTAGAGAAGCAAAAACCAACCTTCCTATAATCAAGCCAAGAACAAACACTTTGTCAACTGCTGCTTGTTCAAGCATAACACATTTGGAAGATGTTACCTACATTCGCTATTCCAGAAGAATTCATACCAAACCCAGCACAAGCATTACAAACATTACAAAGCAGAACTGTTGGCTTTATTCCAAATGCTGGATTCATGCTGCCGAGACAGCTGCTGCACAGTTTTAACCAAACATCAGGGCAGAAAATGTGACCCGCTTCGTGAGTTAGAGAAAAGATTAGAAGAAGCCTCATGATTCTTCACAGACAGCCATTTTGAACTTTATGCTTCATACTAATGTTAGCATCAGTGGGTTGCGTTTATGTCTTTAGTTCACATCAGTCTTACTTATCATTTAAGCAGTGGTGGGCACAGTCGCGATAATACGAAAATAGATAATTGCGGCACTAACTTTTTGTTCATCGCATTATCGCTAAGCTAGGTTTAGAAATTGTTTGCCAACTGGTTATTGTCCATTTTATACGGTTTCGATAACTGTAAGTATGATAATGTTCACAACAAGATATTCATCCACCATTTACTTCACATCCAGGCTCTCAATAAACATCCACACAGACTTCTCTACAGCAGCAAAGGTGCGTTCACATCGAACGCAAATCTCGCTGTTTCTTCTACACAGCAATGATGAAGGTAATCTTTATTTATGCTTTTCTAGGTAAAAGTAGCACACATTAAATATATGATATCA
Source organism: Fundulus heteroclitus (assembly GCF_011125445.2). Taxonomy (NCBI): domain Eukaryota; kingdom Metazoa; phylum Chordata; class Actinopteri; order Cyprinodontiformes; family Fundulidae; genus Fundulus; species Fundulus heteroclitus. Next base: position 46,227,377 of record NC_046372.1, read on the forward strand.
CTGATGTAACAAGAATAAGCAATCCCTAAAAGTCATGATTTATTTCACATTTGTTAAAGAATGATGATAGAGAGGAAAAATGACCTCCAGAAAAGCTTAGTGCTGTGTTCCGAGCTTCCAGCAGTGTTGCCACGTCAGCTTATTCTCAACGACTTTGGGCTTGTACGTTGATACTGTTTATAAAGGTAGAGGTAATAGAGTTGGTTGCTTGTTTCTTTTGCAATAACTGGTAGCACTGGAGCGGCATCCCGACTTGCACGCAACGCAGGCTTTTAGGTAGTAATACATACGGCCGTACATTGTACGCCCCCTTTACTAAAAATATTTTTAAAAAGCATACACCCTGTTTTTGGGATGCACACCTTTGGTATGCCTTCATCTTTCCCTGAAAACTTTGCTCAATGTTTTAAATTCGCCAATCCGGCCTTCACCGAGCCGCTATTTTGAATCTTCCCTTCAAGTTGCGTGTAATCTCACTCTAAGCTCACATCTCCCAAATCACGAGAGTAGCATGTAATTGGCCATTTTTACGCAGGTGGCCGCTGTTACTGATGGAATATCTAATGTCCCTACGAACAACTTTATTCACGGGAAGAAGCTCACAGCTTGCAGGTAAGCTTGAAACTTTGACAATGTTTAGGAAACCTCATCAAATGCCTGATAACTATAAGGTTTTTTTTGTTGCTTTTTTGGGACAATACTGTCGGCTGAATGGGGAAAAACAACAGCTAAAGTCAATGACTATACTGGGGAGAGGGTGCGATTGGCACTGAATCCGTAGCAAATGTCAAACGGAGGTGACAACTTTTTTCAAGGTTCTTTGAGATATTAGAGTCTTTATTTCCAAAAGATCGATAAGAGTTGTACAAGCTGATGATATGCTGTCTGACTGTGCTCATCAGCAATGCATATAGCAGTCATGTCGCGAACGAGCCGAATGTTTTGATACCAACATTTTTTAAATCAGTTGAAGTATGCGGGAGTAGTTAGACGCAGACGGAATAATAATAATAAAGAAAAACAGTAAAACAATAAGTGAGAACGCTGACTCAGCATTCTCACTGACAATGTCCCGCTCCCTCCTCTCCATTGATCAGCTTGATAGGTTGATCAGGCTAAGCTATGCCAAAATCCATATTGCTGACTTTGACTACAGGACTTTGCTGCCAAAGTCCTGTAGCTACAGGCCCCCAGGCACTTGTAGTTTGTGTTGAAGTCATGACCTCCAGTTGCTTTTACTTTACATCCCAGCCCCCTGGCACTTCTAGTTTTGTTGTTTTAGTATCTGAAGTGAGCTGTAGTACCAGCACAGTCTCTGGCAACTGAAAATCAGCAAGGGACATCTACCTTCAGACCCCAAGGCGCTTCTAATCTTGTTTTAGGCACTACCTCATATCAACTTGAAGAAGAATGTTGCATTACCTCAGTTAATCTTATTGGTGCTTTTTTGATAGAAATAAAAGGGTTATATCTTCTTTAGTTTATCGAGAATTGGCAGCTGACAATGATGTTTGTAGGTGACAATCAACTTTGACCGTTTAGTATAAGAAATAGTTTTAGTGCACTCAGGGTCAGCTGTGTTCTTAACTTCTTATGCTATCAAACACTATATTGTTGTTAGACTAAGACAAAAAAAAGTTCATTGAAGTTGGAAAAGAAAGTGGCAATGCTTTAGTTGGGTTTGTAGAACAAGAAAGTTGCAATACTTAAGATGACATTGTTGAACGAGAAAGTTACACGACCTCAGTAACATTGTATAATTTGCACTTTATTTTGAAGTTTTTTGCAAGTTCCTGCCAGAAGGCTCATTGCGATTATCTATCTAACCGTGACTGTATCTGTAGCTATATAGCTGGTATAATCGCTCTACAACACAACAGCTTGCATAACACACCAGCGTACATGTACTAAGATACGTGAAAATGTGACAATCAAGTTTCAGATATAGATTCAGTACACCCTGTGTCAGCTGCGTTCTTAACAGAGTAGATACACAGAAATGAAAGATGTACCTGAGAGTCCTGGCTACACTTTCTGCTCTGTTGGTTTGCAGATGTTGTTGCAGACTGCTTCAGTTAGTTGTTGTTGTTCAACTTGTTGTATATGTAACAATCAAGTTTCACCATTAGCAGTAAGTTTAAGTTACACTCCCTGTATGTATTAACCTATGAAACATTATGTTGTACCTACAATTTATCTAAAACAGCTATCCCCTCAAACATATAGCACTGTGTGCATATTATGAGTTTGAAAAGCTAACCTCTTGGTTAGCTGTGCCCACCACTGCATAGAACAATGAGGTTGCTTTTCCATTTTCTTCATTTAATGAGTTTTTGTGTTTGTTATAATAGTTCATTACTAAAAAAGCCCATTATATACAATGTAAACTTTAGCATTTGGAAGTGCTACAGCGGTGTAATAGAGCTATAAGGTAAAATTGTAGAGACACTTACTTGATTTTTTATATCTTCTGTACAGAAGCAGCAAAACAACTCCAAGGACAGAGACAGTGGTCACAGCTCCAACCAGCACAAAAATCCACTGTAGAAAAAAAAAAAAAACACACACAACGGATGCTTCTTTAGTAAGACAAAAAATAGACTTTAAACAATCTCAGTGAGGACCAAAACTGTGTCTCTGGATGTCTAACCATACTGTTGATCCAGCAGGGTATTCAGGGCTCTGCAAACTTCACAATGTTAAACATTTCCTTTAAACAGGAAGCTGCAAACAACTTCACCAAATTAGTGTGAAGTCTCACTGCTCACCAAACTGGCCTCCGTCCGTTCCTCTACAAACTGCTCCATCTTGGCTTTGATGTCACTGGTAAAGGGACTCAGGTTCTAAAAGATTCAGCAGAGAAACAAATCCCACAGATGAAATTAACTCAACCTGAGGCGGACTGAGTCTAACAACTCATTTGTAGTATTAATCCTACATGCTTAATAATTTGGGTGAGTGGGCCTAAAAACTGGTTTAACAATGCCACCCCAGGAAGTTGTTCAATATCATGATCAATAATAGTAAAGGAAAAATGTTGTTAAAATACTGTGAAGAGGAAACCTTTTTACTACTTTAGTTTACTAATTTATTTATTTATTTAAGTTAGTTTTGAAGTTAAGTGAAGCCTGTACTTAGCTAATTGTGTAATACCTCTAGCAGCAAACATAGCTTACAAGGATGTTTCACAGCTTGTATTTAGTTGCACTTTGAATTCAGATCAAATCCCAGACAAAATGCTTAAAGTAAAAGCAAGTTTTTATAATAATTTAGAGGGGAAAATTGATAAATTGCATTTGGTATTAAAAAAAATTGGAGATTTAGATTTAGAGAACATGAGGCTACGATGTTTCCAATGCGGACAGACACAAGGTTGGTAGCTTCTGTTGCTAGCGTATTTAGCCGGGTCACTGAACTAATAATGAACAAACCCTACTGGGTTTGGAACTGAGTAGGTGAACAGTTGGTTGGGTTTAAAGTCATTCCCAGATCATTGTTCCACCTTCAGTTCCCTGGTCACTGTTGTCCACCTCAGTCCAAACTGGGTCATATAGACATTTTCTCCTCAGTAACTTTCTTGTAAAACGTTTTTGAAGAAGCAAAGATCAATGTCTTTGAACAACTCTTTGCTTTTTGGGTGCTGATCATATGAGTTCTGCATCATGGTCAGACACATGAATGGCACGCCTTCTTCTCTAACCCAACAACGATCTAAGGTGGCTGTAACGGCAACATAACATTGAAAATAACATGTTGTTTTTCGCACTTTCAAATATGGATTAAAGGTTTCGTAAATCCCAAACAAGGGATTATAAAGGATATATGACTGGGGTAAATACTTTAATTCAGGTTTAATCATTCTAAAGCGATTAAACTTTAAAAAAAAAACAATAAAAGCTTGTTCTGGGCACAACTGTCAGAGAAACACTGCTTAAAATAAAAATAAAAAAGGTAAACCGCTCAGGATGCCCCCAAGTCTGTGCCCCTCCAGGCAGATCATTACCAGCCACTGATTACAGATCATTCATTGTTATTCAAAAAGTGACTAATCAAATCTCCTCTGAGTGCCAGTAAAGGCAGCAGAGTGGTACTTGGGTACCACTTCCATGTAAATCTAGGTCAAACATAAGGCAGTGTTGAATATTTCTGGCCTACATGCTTTTTCTAATTTATAATATCTAAAGTATTGAGAAGAAGAAAGAAATCATGCTAAACGATTTCGAGTGGAGACTTACCGGGTAAACACAGCTTTCCTCCTCCTTGTGGCCCATGGCTGCCTGCTGGAATAAAACAGATCACAGAGAAATAAAGCTGACAGGTTATCACCTGGAGCTCGATCACACAGAAACACGTTCTCCCTCCGTCTTCTACTACAGTGATTTGGATTGTAAGCCGATACACCCTGCTGGGAGCCAAGAGAGAGAGAACTACATAGAGAAGAGGTTGTGGGAAATCTGGGTTAAAGATCACCTCCATTTCTGCGGCTGGCTCCTGAAGTTAAACACGGGGCCCCTCCAGGCTCCGGATAAAGGCCCCAAAGGTCGCACCGTCGGATAAACAGACTAGCGACACATGACTGTCAGCTCGTTGTTTACTCGGTTCTCTGTTCTCCTGTCGTGTCTCGCTCCAACACCTGCAGGTTCTGCTCCGGCTCGGTGCTCAGCTCTGACCGATCCGAACCTGACACGAGACTTTTAAACCCAGGGAAAGCAGCGAAGCGGCACAAACTGGATTTATTCCGCCGAGGAGCCCGGAGAGTCGCGCGGCTGCTGGCCAGGGTCAGAGCCGGTGTTCAGGTGAACGCCTCCGGCCGTCTGACTCCCGCTAACTGGGTCAGAACCGCGCTTCTCATCTAAAGAAAGTTCAGTTTCATGTTATTCTCAGACTGCAGAAGCACTGCCCTCTACGTGACATGCCGTCGACTAACAACAATAACAACTGGGAAATAATGCCAAAAAGTCAGAGAATAAAAACCTGAGTGATGCTAAAGTTAAACTATTGTCTGAAAAAAATCAGTTTCTGACACAACAAAGCAAACCACTTCCATACGTACCGTGCTTTGCTTCAAACTTATTTTGTATACATGCCTTATTATAGAGAGTAAGGCCACGGTAGAGCGGTGTGTGACTTCCTGCCAACCTTTCAAAATAAAACCATACTAGCTAACCCACTGAGCTATATAATACACTGGAGTGCTGATTTTGCCGAAAAACTGAAGTCACTGGCCGCCATCTTGCTACTCCCTACTCTCACAGAATCCCATAGGATTTGCTTGAAACAACAAGCAGTTTTCTGGCTGAGTGAAAACGTTTTACAGGTAATTCTACAGTCAGTGGAAGTACTAACACTATCAACTACTAGGAAATTAGGTGCTGAAATATTTTACATGTTATTCATATTAAATATATATATATGTATATATAAGTATGTGTATATGTATTTATGTATATATATGTATACACATATGTAAATATATGTTTTTGTATATTGTTATTTATATATTTATAAATGTTAAACATATATATTTAAATGAATAAAATGCAAAATATTTCAGCACATGACTTTCTCAGCACTTGATAGTTTTAGAACATAACATAAAAGTATATGGCATTTGACATTTTAAAAGTCTTAAGCCCCCCCTGAACATGAGAAAATCCTCGTTATTCGATGCTGTAGCGCACATATTCCATAGTTACTGGGGGGAAATAGGGAGTACCAATATGGCGGCTGGTGGCTTCAAAGCGACTCGTTCAAACAGACGGTGATTAGCACTCCAGTGTATAATATAGCTCAGTGAGCTAACCCAGCACTTAGCGTTGCTAGTTAGCATTGGTGGTCTCTTGGATGAACAGTGCCCTGGAGGAGTTCCTCCATCTGGCCACGATTTATAAAACTTTTATTGTATTCTAGCTTGTTTACAATAAAAGTTTTAGAAATGTTAAACAGAAGCTGCTTTCTGGACATACGTTTGTTTACGCCTGTTCTTTACACCTCATGACAAATTGAAATGTCCTGAGAAGGAATGGTGGGTTGAAGCCCACCCACCAGGATTAAGTCCCTATTCCACCTTCTGAGATAGTAACAAACCCCATAATCGCTAGGAACTGTAATACGATGGCTAATACCCCAGAACAGACAGCAGCAGCTAAAGCCAAAGATCTTCCAGTGTCCCTTTAATCTGCAAAATACATTGATCAGCAGAATGCGACGCAGATAAAATGTTGAGAATGCTGCACAGCAACTTTGTTTGCCTCTATTTGAAGCACTAAATGTATATGAACAGCCTCAGGCCAAGTATACAGGACATCCCCCACACATCATTCAGGTAAATGTAGTCTGTCAGAGAGCCATCTTTAAGCTCTGAAAAGATGTCTGTGATCTGAGTATATTAGGGGTCTGCAACCTGTGGCTCCAGAGCCGCATGAGGCTCTTTAGACCTTCAGCTTTGGCTCTTAAAAACTTAGACCAAAAATGCGAGGGGAAAAAAATTGGTAAATGTTTCTAAATGTAAAGGTAATTTAAAATTGCTAGTTCTGCAATATATGCATAACATTTCCAGAAAGAAAGAAACTACTAGTCTATAGAATATTTTACTATAGATAAATGAAGTATAATTTTGTCAATAGGTTGCTTTTTCATCATTTTGATGCCATTTGCTATAAAAATCAAATGTCCAATTGAAGAAAATGCATTAAACCTAAACATAAAATACTGTTGGTTAAATAATAACTGTTGATCTTTAATAAATAAAAAAAAGTAAACTAATTTCCTGTAGAATAATATAAAAACAAGCTCTTGTTTCAAACAGATGTGTAACTTTTGCGGCTCTAAACAAAATTAGTTTAGCTGGACCAAGGGCAAAAATGGCTCTGCGGGTTGTAAAGGTTGCTGACCCCTGAACTAGACCGATGTCAACAGACAGAGTGAGCTGCAATAGAATAGTTGTTGCATAGTTTTTGCTGTGATTTGAAGGATGCTTGTGTTTTTACAAATCTCTGCTTTGTGCAGATGAATCGTCAGGTTCAGGTTTGACCACATTGAGTCTTTTATGTAATCCGCTAGAGATGGTCAAAAGTGCTCCCAAGTCTTTTAAAACCCTTCCGTTCTTTGCCAAGTCAGAAGCTGTGACTAAGATGCTAACTTAGAAACAGTGCTATCAGTCAGAGTAAAAACATTTCTTGGACCTCTGCAGCTTGAATTCTTCAAGGATAGAAGTTCAATGATGAAAAACAACATTCTTCATCAATCCGGTTCTAATCATCTCACATTGAGATAGATTGGTTTTGCGGGATGGATCTTTGTCACTGTGTTTTTCACCGTAAATGTTCTTTTGTACTGAAATCTGTCAGTTTGCCTCCCATGTCAGTTGTTTTGCTCGGGGAAAACATTTGATGATATGATGAGTTAATAATTGTTTCCGTGCAATAGTTCAGAACTTAGGCAGTGGAGGAGTTTGTGCTGTTGTAGACATCGTCCACACCTCTCACAGAGAGCAGGGGACACTTACGGACACAGCCCACGTCTCCAGATGTTAGCCAACATGCTTTCCTGAGGGATGCCACAATGCACTCAGCACACTCTTTTGCTTTAATTAAATCATCGTCATCATCCATCATTAACAGTGACCAGGGCCGGATTATCCATAAGGGCCAGTGGGCCAGTACCCAGGGGCACCAACCATGGGGGGGCACCACATGACACATGCTTTAAAAATATGTTTTTCATAAATTGTTATATTATTTACTTGAAATTGTTGAAAGACCATGCATTATTCGTTTTGTGAACACTGATGTCACAATAATAATAAATGATAAATAAATCAAGATTTTTTTGATTTCAACATTTTAAAATGAGATATTTGAATATTGCTCACTGCTCATATGCCTACATGTAGTTGTGTAAGTTAGTAAATAGTAAATTACATTACAGAAATCCCCTTGATTATGTCTGATGTTTTTGACCAAAGGACAGCACGGGTAAGGGGGGGGGCTTTGAGGCCCAGGGGCCCCACATTGTCTTAATACGGGCCTGACAGTGACTATACCTTTTGTTAATGAAAACCCTATTTATTAATTTATTTTTTAAGGTTTAATCACTGACTAAACATCCCCTGGAGCATAGAGTGTTTTTTTAAGAGCATGTTTTCCACACTATATGTGATGAAGGGGTTTATTTTGAAGAACATGTCGTGGTGGTTTCTGAAGTTCAGGCGATACTGGTTCCTAGTTTTACTCAAATTTCCCTCCAATCGCCAACAGCTCGTGCCAGTATCTTGTATTCTAATTGGTGGCGATGTTTGTTTTTGTCGGCCAATCACCGCGCAGTTCATTGGGCGGCCGAACACACACTTGTTCCTGTACTGTGGCGCGTTCAAGGTGAGAAGGCCTTTATGTTTATTGTGATCGCGTTGTGAAAGTTTGTCCGTCTCTCTTTGGGGCATGAACATCAGAGCTCAGCGCGTCGGCGCTTCCTTACCCTTGTCTTCGTGTTGTGTTGCTGCGGAGCTAATGCTAACAGCTGTCCTCTCCTGTTTCCGGATCCAGAACCAGAACCAGCAGGAACCATGGGGGTGCTGTCCACGCTGATGAGGGGTCTGGTCCGCGGCGCGGACAGGATGTCCGAGTTCACCAGTAAGCGCGGGTCCAGGACGCACAACAAGGGCAGAGGCTCCCGGCCCGCAGGCCTGAGGCTCTCCAGCGGGAAGTTCCTGTCCGTCCGGGCCATGATCCCTGAGTTCGTGGTGCCCCATCTGGAGGGATTCAAGCTGAAACCCTACGTCTCGTACCGGTCACCGAGGGGGACGGAACCTCCGCTGACTGCCCAGGGTTTATTTGATCAGGTTGCTACCCCTCAGATCGAGAAGGACTTTGAGGAGGGCGCCTTCAGCAGAGGTCAGCTGGAGAAGTACGGATTTGAACCCACGCAGGAGGGCAAGCTGTTCAAGCTCTACCCTAAGAACTATGTGCGTTAATGTTGGAGGACTGGGGACATCAGCCTTCAACACATGTGGGACTAAAGCTGTCATTTCTAAGAAGTGTTAAATAAAATGTGGAAATAAATTCGATGAGCATCACTGTCCATGGCAGAGGTTATTTACATGTCAGGGTTTAAGTTGGACCGTAAAACAGCTGGTAAAGCTTCAGAAACAACTTCTGGAGGATGTTCATGGTACATTTTGTAGGAAAAACAAATGCCTCAAGTGACCCATTGAACTGGATATTCTGGACACAATAAAATTGTTTATTTAATGTCAATCTTTTTTTCTGGTGAAATAATTTAAAACTGAGTTTCATTTCTAGAATAAATGCAGCTGAGATGGTAAATCTAAAATAGAATGGGGTACAGTTCCAGACCTTCATCCAGGAGGCTCAATGAAAAGAACGGGGCTCTGACATGTCCATAGAAAGGATGGAAAGAGTTTTCATGGGTAGGCTTCATGCTCAGTGTTGATCGTTTAGTTAGCGGTGTCTAAAGGGAAGGAAGAGGTGTTTTATTTTATTTTTGTACACAAAGGTCTGTCAGAGAAATCTGAAAATGGGAAATGCAGAGTCAGCAATAAATGGGCATAAGCATGTAATAACGTATGAATCAGAGTGACAATCATTAATATACTAGGGAAATGGATTGGGCTGAAGAGATGCATTCGTGGAATGTAGACAGATTTCAGGTTTGTGCTGTGATAAAACAGCATTGAACAAGTAGATACTGGAACTTTAGTTTGGTGCTGGCCCAATGAAACGCTTAAAGTTTACTGAAGAAATCTGCACATTCATATATTTTTGGTTTGATGTCAGGTAAACAAGCAGCACCGATGGAAGTCATTTCTCCGGGGGAAACAGACACTCTCCTTATCAATAAAATGTTTTTTTTATGATCAACTTATGTTTAAGGATGGTTTTAAATGGGGAGAGGGGGCATTACGAGACCCCCAACTCAAGCCCATTTCCACTGTAGTATTAATCAGTTGCTTTTCACTGGTGAATTTGGTCACATACTTTCAAGATGTCAGAAAGCGTAGATTTTTTTTTCCATTTGACTGAAAATATTTCCACTAAGTATTATTTTACTTAAGTCAATGTTGGGCAAGTTAACCTGAATGTCAGTAAGTTTTAACATGTTTTTTGCAGCAAAGCTGCTTGATCAGCATCTTGAGGATAGTACTTCCACTTTTAGTTGGATTACCTACCAAAAGCACTTTGGAAATGAAAAGTCCCATTTTAGGAACTCCATGTTTGAAGGGCGTTTTTCCTGGCATTACTACTAACTACTGGTTGGTGTGGTTCATCATAGATATTTTGGTCAATGCCAGTCTTTGCTGCAGTTCCTGAAGTGAACTTTTACCCCCTGCTTGAGAGCTTGGGTCGTGAATAGTTAGAGGAACACAAAGTCATTGATTACCATTTTTCTTTTGTGGCACTAGTGGCTAGAGAATACGCTAGTATATTCATATTTACAGGGCACCAACAATTATTCCGGTCTGCATGAAGAGGTGAATTTAGTGTTGGGGTGGAGGCGTGTGTGTCATCATTACTGCTGCAGAATAAACATGGAGGATTATAACTGAATAATAAACGATTATAAAGTGTTTATTATCAAAACAGTGTCATCAAAATAGCAGTAAATATGTTTCGGTGTAGGAGACTCATCTACAGGACAGTTGCAGTTTTAAGCAGTATTACAGCATGGATCTATAATGCCCTCCAACATTACTCCAGCTCAAAGTTGATCGCACTCCTGTCCAGTCTCCTCTGGAGTCCAGTCCCAGCGCCACACATGGAGCATATGGTCATAGAATGAGCAGCTAGCTAGCAGACAGGACAGTGAGGAAGCATCCTTGTCCGGGTTGGGGGCTAGAGATGCAGCAGAGCTGGTGGAGGGGGTCACAGTGGCCTCTGGGATGTAACGTCCCGCGTCGTCCTCCAGGGAAGTGTCAAAGCTGGCAGTAGGAGACTCGTACTGGATGCGTAAGTGTCCTCGGCTCTCTGCGAGGCTTTCCTTTGGTTCTGTGGCAGGAGGGGACTGTGGTGCGGGGTCCTCAAGGGGCAGCCTGGACCAGTCAGCGCCGTAGGCCAAGGAGTTGTGGAGGATGTAGGAGGCAACAACCGGACAAGCTCCTCCACCGCCCTCTAAGCAAAGACAAGCAAACAATTCTTTACAAAGCTAAAAGACCTCAGGCTATACATTTTATGACAGGCATTTGTGTGTTAACATGGGAAAATATGATAAATCATTTTAAACTTTGTTCCTAAAGGGACATTTACTGTGCAGAATTCAAATAATAAAAAGGAAATTAGTAGGAAAATGTATAAAAAGCTCTAATGACATTGTTATATCCGTACTAACACTATCTGTTCATTCAGTGTCAGCATTCAGTCTTGTGGAGTTTATACCTAACAACGCCTGAAGGGAATCCAATGAGTCTGAAATAAAGTACAGCTGTCTTAGTTAGCTTGTCTAACGTCTGGCTCCTGGGCCATTTGTGGCCCTTGGAATCAAGATGTAGGTCCACAACCACACTCTACAAGTCTGCCTGCAACAGATGATGCCGATCGATGCTTGTTACACGTTTAAAGTCGGAGATATTCGTTAATACAAGGCCTTAAAAAATACAGAAAATTTTATATCTTGCAAAAATCTTAGTTACTAGGGCTGGTTGATAATTCAATAACAATATATAACGATCGATAGACGTGTGGCGCAATACGAAAAAGGGATCAATAAGAAGTTCAACAGAAGAACAGTTTTCCTTCCTTTTGCATTCTAGCCTATCATGTAGGTTAACACTACAGTCATTACTAACTTCCAACCAATCACAAACACAGACACAGGAATGTCCCGTCACCAAGCTTCAGAGTTCAGAGAGCACGTGTTTTTCTTTCAAGACTTTGATAAAAAGTTGGTTGAATAAAGGGTTGTGTTTGAATTCAGAGTCCTTTATTTAAAATAGGTCATTAAGCAACAGCGTAAAATGGCCAAAGCTGCACTTAAAATATATGCTTTGAATTTTCTGATAATTATTGACATCGATCAATGTAATTTCAATTTGATCAATATGCTTTTTTTCCCCTATATCATCCAGGGATGGACAAATAGGTACAATACAATTATTTTCATTTACAAGCCATGGTAATAACTTTCATTTAACAGTGAACAGGACCACAACTAACCAGTAAGTGTTACTCAAAAGCAGACTAGGACACATCCTCCAGCCCTTAAACCTGACTACAGAGCACGCGCCTCCCAAGAGTGACCCCCATCATGCTCATGTTGCCCACATAGGACTAAAACTATCTTCCAGAACAAGAAAAAAAAAAAAAATCATATAAACTAGATTTATAGCTTCCTTTTCCCCAAAAATCACACTTTGTTCATTTCATTGAAATATTGAGCATTTAGTTTATTAAAAAGGAGCAATAACTGAAATTTCTTTATTTTAGATAGAAAATTGATTAAAAAAAATCTACCCTGATTAGACTAAGGAGTTCATGATAAATTCACTGTCCAACTAAATTAGCCTTCCTTAAACTGTATACTATTGGTGAGTTGCTTATGTCAGCTGTAAATCCTGCTGTAAAATGAGCTAAAGCCCGTGACTGGATGCATAGCCAAGACTAGGAGCAGTGTTTCCTCATCCATCTCCTCATACTAAACAGATTACTAGATCAATGTGTGCTTCTGTGCTTTTTTGTCTCTCTTGTTGTGTCTCTGCTCTGTCTTCTGTAACCCCCAGTCGGTCGAGGCAGATGACCGTTCATACTGAGCCTGGTTCTGCCGGAGGTTTTCCTTCCCGTTAATGGGGAGTTTTTCTTCCCACTGTCGCTTCATGCTTGCTCAGTATGAGGGATTGCTGCAAAGCCATGGACAATGCAGACGACTCTTCCTGTGGCTCTACGCTTCCCCAGGAGTGAATGCTGCTTGTCGGGACTTTGATGCAATCAACTGGTTTCCTTATATAGGACATTTTTGACCAATCTGTATAATCTGACCCAATCTGTATAATATGATTGAACTTGACTTTGTAAAGTGCCTTGAGATGACATGTTTCATGATTTGGCGCTATATAAATAAAATTGAATTGAATTGAATTGAACTAACCCAAGGCCTGCTGGCAGTGAAGGACATGGAAGTCATTGTGCATGCAGGCAGCCAGCAGCAGGTGCTGATGGGTCGGGTGCCACTTCAACCTCCACACCCCACCACCCACTGCGCTCTCCGCGAGGGGCTGCTTCATGTTCCTGCCGTCCCACAGCAACACCTGCTCATCGTAGCTGCCGGGCACAAGATGGAAGCACAATTACACCATGACCAGACACCACAGATCGCCCAGCGGTACACTGTACTTTTTCTGATCCTGACCTGCCGGTAGCCAGGACGTGTTCCACGTGAGGGTTGCTGTGAATACTGCACACACCCATCGAGTGCCTTGAACACAAGGGGCCAGAAATTACCAGCAAGGTTAGCCAGTTAGGACAACAGCAGTAGCACAGAAACTCAGGCGCTGTCTACCTTTTACTGGTGAAAACGGGGCTCGACGGACCAGCTCTCAGATCCCAGCCTTTGAGTTTGCAGTCATCACCCCCTGGGAAGAAAGTACAAATATCAAACAATAACTGGACAAATGAATAGCCGATTATGTCGTGTGTCGTTTCTTGTCTGAGGTTTTAGCATCTTCGTTTTAAGGCCAGCTAGATCCTGCTATAAAATCAAAGGATTTTTTTTTCAGCTAATGTTCTGAAACAAACTGAGTAATACTTTCAATAGCTGCGGCGTAAACAAAACCATGATAAGCAGTTGGAATATAATCCTGACTTGTGTTACCAGAATAGACCAGCTGTGTGTTCCAGTAGGAAAAGGCTGTGATCCAGGCCTCAAAGTCGTGGGCTTTCCATTGGGACAGAGCCGTCAGAGCTCCTTCTGCCAGGGAGAATACGCCGACGCAGCCTAAAGAGTCACTGCACACCACCCGTACGTCGCTGCTGCTGGGAAGAGAAGGAACAGGCTGATACAGCCGCTGAATACTCAGGGACGGCAATTTGGCTGAGGATGTTTTTAGGAAGGAAAAAAAGCAGCAGGGTCGCTGTTAGCATACACTACCTGTCCATTCTTCCAGTGGACCAGTCCAAAGACAAAGCCAGCCGCTGCGCCCCCACCTCCAAACTGCACATAGCCTTCAGGCTCCGCCCACCTTCCTACTGGATACACATATTCATGAGCACAGACCGCCACACCCGCTGTGAAACGCACCCCGACAGGAACTAACAGAAGCCCGGGAAGTGAAAAGCTCCGGAGGGAAGAACGGGACATGTGATAGCTTAAGACTCGGTCCTGGAGCACATTGATGTCTGGAGTTAAAACTCATCCTACTGTCAGCTCCAACCTGGCAGGCTTTTCCATTTTCTGGATCAGAGAAGCTCATTTAAGCCCGTTCAACCCAACGCTGAAGCTACATTTCTCACCTGATCATCCATCAGCGTGTAGAGGTGCAGCTCTCCCGTAGCAGCAGCCATCCCCAGCACCGGCCTGCCTGACACAGGGACGTGGCACCTGACGACGGGACAAAGCAGTGAACACAGACGGAGAGGAAATGACGACTGCGTCCACGCCGGTGAGGCCCGACCTCTTACCATTTCAGATCTAAGATGGCTGCTGTGTCCAGACGCTGTAGCTCGGTGAGAGGAGGGGTCATCGGGCCCTCACGCCGAAATTCAAAAAGGTACAAACGACCGATTCGGCTGGCGGGGGCATCGTCTCCACCTTCCTGCGGCATGAATGAAAGAGCAGCTTTATAAAAGGTCAGGCCGCAACATTTGTCAGGCTAGGTTACGACTTTGATACGATTCTTGCAACCCCTTGATCGCTGGATGCGGTGTGATCAGGGGCACGCCAAGATTTCTCATCCGCAGCAGGAGCATTTTGCATTTGGGCCAAAAAGTTACATTTCCCCTTATCTGAACAGAGCACATTTATTTCCAAATGTTCACTGTGTCCTCCACAGGGCTTGAGGCAAACCTCAAGTGAGACTTCTTATGACTTTATTTCAACAGCGGCTTTCTTTTAAGCCAGCTTTCAAGTCCAGGAAGTGGAACCACTGGCATTTTAGTCTTTTTTTGTCATTATTTATTTTAATTGATTTTATTTATATATATATTTTTTTGTTGCTTTTCATGTTTTTATTTTTAATTGTATGTCTGTTAATATGGACCTATTTGTATCTCCAATAAAGTCATGATGATGATGATGAATAAAGTCCATATTTGTAGGGTGAATGAGTAATAATTGTCCTGTCAACAGATTCTACCCACAGAGCTGAGCTAACATGGAGCTCTTGCCTGCCTGTAACAGTTTTTCAAAATCAGTTATAGGGATATTAGAGGGCTGGCTGCTGTGTTCCCAGGTTTTTAATTAAGTTCTTTGTTTATCATGTTATTATGTATAATATTATGTATAATGTTCTCAGAAAAAACAGTGAAGCTGTATTGAAACTGGGATTAATTATGTAATCTCACAGACTGGATTAATTAGGCTGCGTTTGAAGGGAACAGGTTGCTGGACTTTTTTTTTCCAGGGGCCCCCAACTAAAAATGATACACCCCTCTTTCCTACAGAAGAGGATTAGGGCCATTCAAAAAATAAAGATAAAATTCTATTCAATTCTGACTTTAATCTCAGAATTCTGAGATTAAAGTCAGCATTCTGATATTATTCTAAAAAAAGTCAGACTTTTTTTTAATTGCCCTAATCCTCTTCCGTACTTTCCATTGCTTTTTGCTAAAAACTAATTCATACCACGTTTCATATTCCCTCTGCTTTGTGTTTATACGCTACTTTGGATTGGTCCACTACATCAAATCCCAATAAAATGCAACATGCAGCTTTTAAATAAAGGATGTAATTATATTAGACCGGCGTGCAGCAGGACCGAGCTCAGTTGGCGGCAGTCTCTCGGTGAGTGCTGGGCCGTGTTCGTGCAGCAGCTGCAGCCGCGTTGAACCTCACCGCTTTCTGCAGCTGGTACGTCCCACATGCCAGGACGTCGTGGCTGGGGGGCAGCGGACACCACTCCACCGTATCCGCACTCAGCTCCGTGTCAAACACCTGCAGACTGCGGGTCCTCGACTTCCAAGCCATGGCCACCTGGTCCGCATAACGTTGCCCTGTTGCTTCTGCTGACGCTAAAAAGTCACCGTAAAAAAACACACAACAGAACTCAGACTTATTTAGCTGGTAGTATATTACATCCCCAGCTAACCCCTCGATAAGCTAACTGAGCTAACAAACATGGACACAACAGGCAGCTTAGCTTCACATGATGGCTACTCTGTCGAGTAAGACGATGTGTGGCATCGGGGAGACGTTTAACTCAGTGCATTTGCTAAATTAACTTGACACTAGTTAGCTATACGAAAAGCAGCAACAAAACTCACACGTCTGCCAGAGCGGAGTAAACGCTGTGCGTGATTACGTCATCGATGTGCGTAATGACGCATTCAGGGACTAATGTTTGCATGCCATTTGCCTCGGAAATCGAAAATAGAAGCTGGGAACGCGGTAGTAGAGCCGAGTTAAATGCGTTCCAGAAGAGTCGGAGATTTTAGGATTCCAAAATAAAGTAATAAAATAAAAGGTTAGACAGGAAAGCTGTTGTTTTGTTCGCAGTACCTCTTATAAACGTCATTTAAAGCTGTACTTTCCACATGTAAACGCCGCATTTGATTTGTTCAGTTCAGAGTAGGGTGACCAGATGTCCCCGATTTCCAGAGACAGTCCCCATTTTGGATGACCCGTGTCCTGCAAAAGCTGTCCCCAGAAATGTCCCTGATTTCGGGTGTATGATGATGGAGTAAAAGATTTAGCGCAACACCAGGACAGTCTGCTGTTCTAGGGAGCTAAACCAGTAACAGCTTGCAGTGATAGTGAAAAAAGATTAAGCATTACATCCCCACACCGTCCTCAGCAACACTGTGTCTGCTCACTTTTATTCTCAGTGTCACAATCCGGTTGACTGGCCATGACAAAAAAAACAAAAAAAAAAACAATCAATTTAAATAATCCCTATAATTTATTAATTAAATTAAATCAGCATAATATATGAATGGAAACGAAAATATATGAATTTTTCAAAATCTCAAATTTTGAAACAGAATAGAGTATTGCTTTTATTCTGTGTAGTTAAACTGTACTGAGTGCAACCGTAACATCACTGACAGCGCGACAAACAGCTGCCTCTGAAATACTTTCTTCTTTTTCTACGTTATTAAAAAGCTGCTGTTGCATAACAATGAAGAGCAGCACGAAGAAATTGTTCAGAACTGAGAGCGTCCCCTCGTTTTAGAAGAGCGAAATGTGGGCTGATAATATTAAGATAAATCAATTACAGAGGCGAAAAACTGTAACACTTGAAAATATATTAATCCAGAAACGATCTGACATTTAATCATGGTCTGATCAGCCTCTCTGGAGGATTTTCCCTCAGGCTATTCCAGAAACAGACACACCTTTTCCAACACTTCCTTTTGCAGATCTCAGTTTAGAAGTAAGAAAAACTCAGAGTTTACCCAAGCAACTCTGCTCGGTAGCAGGGTTGTTTCACAGAGTTATTTGTGGTCATAATTTGACTCAGGGTAAAGGCTTCTGAGCTTTCTGAAATGGGAAAGCCAGAGTATGCAGGAATTTACCCCAGAAATGACTTTGACTAACCCAGCTTTCTGAAACGGGGGATGGGCCCTGGTGCTTCCAGTCAGGCTGAGTGCCACAACTTATCAGAGCCTGTAAAGAAAAACAGCAAGCACAAAGCAAAGAAACCCTCTTTCTTGGGACCTAAGATGGCCCTCTCACCTAGAAATTGCTCTGAAGAAGAATCTTGTCATTGACAGATTGAGGGTCAGGCACAGGTAATCAGTCCACAGGGTAGAGGTTTCCAGAAGGGAGTGAAAAGAGGCTAATTCGGAGTCCAGGTGAGATCCAAGTGAGGCCGAGACAGGAGGCAGGTCCGAGGTCCAGGCTTGGTTTGCTACTAATGATCATTGGAGTCCAGACAGGACTGGATCAAACAACTATGTCTTTTAGACCTTTAGCTCTACATTTACAGCTAATTGCCGTTTCGCATTTGATTGTACCACATGTTGAGGATCATGGTGTTAACACAACCTTCAACAATAGGAGGGAGTATGAGGAATGGGGGGGGGGGAGCATTCTGGTACTAATTCTTAAGGAAAAGGTACTCAGCTCCAGAAATATATTAGGATAAAGTTGACACGATGAACAATGAAGATATGGGAGAGAGTTTTTGAAGCTATAGGTAAAGAAGAGAGATGATAATTATGCAGCAGTGTGGTTGATTGCTCACAAAGGGCAGCAAATATGGGACGTCCACTATAAGAGTGCTGATAGAGAAGTATCAGTAGATTATAAGGAGCATGCTGCATCTTTTGACATCTGGAGAAAGCAGATGATAGTCAAGATGGGGATAGTGAGCCTCGTATCAGTAGGCTACCTCTAACTTAACATAGAAGTTTGTGAGAGTAGTGCAGATCATACATAAAAGCAGCAGGACCGCGGTGAGGTGTGTGGATAGGGGTGACACATGGGTCCAAGCTTTGATCCCCTCCCTACTCTCATGAACAGTTTGATAGGTGACAGTGGAGTTGGTAATAAGTAGAATAGCCCAGAGAGATGGAGGTAAACTCAACAGCAGCAGAAGGAAAGTCAGTGGAAGCTACACAGGAAATATGTTTGAATCGGAGGGGGTCAGAAAAACTCCTTGGAGATGCAAGGAGCTGAATTATTAATGGTGGCGTGTGCAAGAGGAAGAGAAAGGTTTAGAAGATGGTAGTGAGACTTGATGTATCGTTAGAAATAACACTACTAAAAGACCAGGGGCAGAGCCGGAGGTGGCATAGTTGAAGATGCTATAATCCTTTAAAAGGGACAGAAATGAGTGGGATTGGTAATATTATATCAGAAGGATAGCTCAGATTGTGCACTTTCAACACTGGAAGAGGCAAGGCTGAAATGATTTTGACATTTGGAAAGGATGGATAGAGGAGATATTGGACAAAGGCTTTCGACTATTTATCAGTTAGGGAGAGTGGAAGAAACACACCATAGAGCAGGTTCAGATCATGATGTAGTGATGAAGGGTGTAACAGAGGACGGAGGATACGGGATGAGGTTCAGTATCGACCCCTAAGGAAGCTGAATCGAAACACTGGACAAAAAAAGTACAATTTCCAACTTGTGACATTTTTTTAGGACTTTATACTTCGGTGTCATCACAGACCCACAGTTTAAAAGTAGCCTTTTTAGCACAACAACCAGCCGGTAAAAAAAAAAAAAAAACATCGCTCTGACGTAATGAGAGGCTACGTCCGTGATGGTCACGTGACTGTTTTTTGGGCTAAAGCCATATTTTTGTAGCTAGTTCAGTTAGAAGCTGCCTCCAAAGTAACACCAGTGGCTTGAAGCTCTGCCTACTATCGCCATGGATTTCAACGTGAAGAAGTTAGCCAGCGGCGCGGGACTGTTTTTCACGCGAGCTGTCCAGGTATTTAAAGGCTGCTGCTGCTGCGGCGGCGGCTGGGCTCGCGCTTCCTTTCAGCTGTTACGCTTCAGGACGTCTGACTCTGCTGCTTTCCTCCTCGCGGACAGACAACGCAACAAATGACCACCAACAGCCAGTACATGTTTTAAAAAAAAAAGCAGGTTTAGCTTAGCCCTGCGCAGCTGTAGGCCGACGAAACAGAGCTGTCAAAATGTCACAAGCGGTGTCGTTAGCTAACCCATGACTAATTCACGTCGAGTGTCAATTTTGTTACCTTTATTTATTTATTTTAGACTTATATGACAACGACAGTAGGATAAACTGCCAAATATCAGCACAAGCAGGTGGAGCTAATGGCAATGAATGACGTATATTGGTAATATTGCTCGAAGCTGAGCCTAAATCATTGTTAGCATATGGGGTTAACATGGGTTCACCCGTTGTTTGTGTGTGTCCTCCTGTTTTAGTACACAGAGGAGAAGCTGGGCCAGGCGGAGAGGACGGAGTTAGATGCTCACTTTGAGAACCTAATGAGCCGCGCTGACTGCACCAAACACTGGACAGAGAAGATCTACAAACAGACCGAGTACCTGCTGCAGCCCAACCCAAGTATGATTACTGTGTGGTGGAAGTCTCATTACAGAAGGGTCCTCCAGCAGACCTGATGGAAGGCCAGGAGATGTTTACAGCATTAGCTTGATCAGGGTGACACAGTGACAGCCATGGGGCTTTTGCTTTTTAGCTTACTCCTAATTCCTAATAAAGGTTTCCACCAGTTTGTAAATATTGTTTAAACCACGCTCTGCTATAAAGATAAGAATCTGAATCTTCTTTCAGATGTGATCATTCTATTCTTCAGGACTTACTAAAAATAATCAGGTTGGATATTCCTTTTGAGCTGATCTCAAGTGTACAAAAACACAGCACAGATCCTAGAATCCTTTATGGAACAGTAAGACTCAAATTGGGATGATGCGGCAAGTTTTTCCATCTATGTTTGGCGGGAGTCAAAACAGTTTGGTAGTCTGGACTATACAGGTCTGTGTTAGCACATAGCCAATGAAGAAAAACACCAGGAGTTTCCTTAAAAGAGCTGTTGCTGCCCATCAGTCTGCAAAGACTTATAAGGTCTTTCCCAAACATTGCAGAAAGCATAAATGTTAAAGTTGAAAAAGACCAAACATATTTATGTATTTGGAGTGTTACCTCTGCTCTCGACCAAGAATACAAAAACCTTGACTCAGATTTGCAAAGCTTGCATCTTTGTAGACTGCCAAGCCAAAGTCGAGATGTTCTTTGTATAATGTCCAGCTCCGTGTTTGTTGAAATCATATCAGGACAACCAGTTCTTACCAGGTAACTAGCACGGTGGGGGAGAGGTGACGATGATTATGCTTCGTTTCCCATTTGACCATGAACTCCTCTCAATTGTATCCTGGTTTCAAATATGAGATTCACAGATAAATGCTGCCTGAAATGAGTTTGTGCAACAGGACAACCATCCCAAGCACAGTAACTATCTGCAACAGAATGGATATAATAGTGGAGGGCTTTAATTGGCCCAAATGCAGCCCTGAACCTGACTCAAATGTTTTGGGCTGGATTTAAAATGCACATATAACGTGGCTCTACAAGCTGTTGAATCCCGAGGTTCACTAGATACTTTTCATATACCGCTTTTCCATTTTGGCTTGATCTTTGTTTACTAATTATTTAAATTCTGCTATGTGCTTTTTTACACTTGAGGTTTGATTTAAATGATGCTAGAACCTGTTAGAGACCACAGTATGTTATCTTGTCCTGATTGGCTTAAAAAAAAAAAAGTAGGAATGAAAGAAAATGGACCTTTTGGCCTGTGATTGTGGGAAATGATTTAGATTAAACTGTATAGGATAACCTATGCAAGGACAGAGAGCTCTAACTTGTCGTTTTTCTGACTCTCCATGCCACAGTTGATCATACTGGTGAGTATCCTGCCTCCCGATTCCCCTGTAGTGCTCTGCTGTGGAAACCTTTCATGCTTTGCATCATTTGCGTAGAGGAGTAATTAAGACGTTTGTAGTTGAGATAAGGGTGACTTGACATTTAAGCCCTGAAAAAAAGAGACGTCTGTTTCACACAGCTGATCAGGTTAGATGCTACCTCGGGCTCTTTTCCTCCAGACCGCTACCAGTGCTTAACTAGAACTAGGGTTAGTCCAGCACCAGTCCGGCCCCAGATCCTGATGATGGCATCGGCCCACTGTCATCAGGAGCTAGGGGCGGGCTCACAGCCAATCAATCAGTTTAAAACTCCTGAGTTCAGTTTTGTCGTTGATTGCTCCAGTTTGAAAACAGCTTCAACAGTAATAAAACTTTGGATTAGCATCAGGATCACAAAAGGGACTGCCTCCCATCTTCCCCAGTTAGTTTTGAAAGCACATGTCGCCGAGTTAAGTATGTCATTGTGCTGATTACAGCGGCGTTCACCGCTCATTATGTGACATGAAATCTATACATGTTATGTACGACGTTATACTTGTTGTTCTAATAGCTGTGTTTAAGAGCCGTTTTTCCAGCTGCTGGGGCTGAGCAGAGATCGGCTGATCGGGATTCTGAAGGCAGGCACTGTTTGTCTAAAGCAGCGTGTGTTTGCAGAGCTCCTGGGTTATGTGATGGGAGAAAAATAGGCCTTTATGTTGTGGTCAGGACATGGATTGTAAAGACCCAAGTCCCTCTCCTTAAGAAGCTTGTTTGTGATTTAAAGAGAATGTTTGCAACACGTCTGAACGTGAGGCTAATCAGAAAAGGAATATAGGAATTGGGATTAAATCACAAAAGGAAAAAAAATGCTGTGGTTTTAGTCAGTGACTAAGAAGACAATGGCTTCTTACAGAAAAGCAGACCATGTGCTGGAAGGTCATGTGAAGAAGAGATGTATTTTAAAGGATTAAAGCATGTCTTTAACAAGAGACGCCATTTTTCTCACCAGACGACCCAGTTTCCTGAGATCTTAGAAAAGTTCTCTGCCTTTGCCAAAGTGTGTTGGGATGACATGATCACAGCGCACCATGTGGTTTCCGCTCCTCTATCATTTCTGGTGGCCCGTGTTACGCCCATCCTGATTACACCCTGTCATACCTGGTAAAGGCATTAACCTGCGTAAGAGCTCCTGTTGGAACACACAACACTAGCGAGGTTACGCTCAAATAATTCTAGCATCAGAATAACAAAGGGGGCCAGTTAATTTTGAAAGCAGGCGTCGATGAGTTTCAGCAGGTCAGTGGACTGGTTACACCCAGCCTCATCTCAGTCGTCTACACAGATATGCAATATATGACCATGACGATACAAGTGATGAGAAGTGTTCGGTTGGCTCTTAGGACAAATGAGAGATGATGATCAAACCAAAATCAGTGAGTGACCCGCTCTTTTAAACTGACAACATGTATACATATAGCATCCTAAACAATCCAAAACATATTTCTTATTTTTTAACGATATTCTGATGTTTGACATATTAGCTAAAAACCAACTAATGCAGATTATATTATTGACGGGAAGTTGTGACTTGGAAAATTAGTGGAATGGTGTCTAAAGGCCAAAACGTCCTCTACAAGAGCAGAGAAATGTATTTATTTATTTATTTATTTTTACCTGAGGGGTCAAAAACAGGAACAAGGTTCTGTCTGATCAGCACATTTCAAACTTCTCAGGAACTTGGCTGCAGAACTCTGAGGAAGTCCTCATAGGTCCTATTATTTCTATGTAATAGTTGTCTGCCATGGCAGAAAAAAGGTTGTGCCCAGATGATGCCTAAACCTGGGCTGGAAGAACAGAACGCCGTCATTTGGTTTCTGCGGCTCTGAGAGAGACTCATCAGGCAGCCTTGAAACACAGAGGTGGGATTTGAGCGTTCATTGGAAGATTAGCTCCAGCCTTTTCCCCAGGTCCACCTTCACCCTGGCTTTCCATGTATTCCTCGCTTCATCTTCCATATTTAAGCTGCTGTTCTAATGTGGGGCGATTCCACCCTTCACACTGCCCACTGCCACAATATTTATTTTGCTTTTACTTTCTAATCTGATCCACCTTAGTGGGTGATCCCAAATCAAAACTAGTTTCCTTTCTAAGGTGTCATTTTCCACAAGTGCACTGAGTTCATAATAATTTCTGGCTAAACAATAGGTGTCACTAATCATTTAAATTTAAAACGGTTGCTATTGTGACATGCAATCATATTAATATACTTGGGACTGAGCACAAGGCCTCTTTATGTCAGTGGACAATTATTTTATAGAGTTCCAAACCTACTGAGAGCAATATAATGAACCATACTGGTGGACTAATGTGTTTTAGTGTATAGTTGTGGAGATTTTAACTGACTGAACAGAAAAACAAAAAATATCAGTCAATTACTAATGAATTACTTATAGTGAAGTATGTTTAAATGTTCAGCTTTTAAAGACTGCTATAAAGATTATGGATAAGTGATTAAAAAGGTGATCAGAATTATAGGAAGAGTTTGAATGCTGTAATTCCAATGAAGCATTTTCCATTCAGAGTGGTATAATGAATGTAAATATGGATCCAGCTCGTACATCATTTTCTTCTCCTTTGGGAGACGACATCTAACTCGCTACCAGAAACCAACTTGTTGGTTGAATAAAAGTGGCCTGTAACCTAAATCTGCCAGCGACATCTAATCTGCCCACCAGACTCCCCCATGCTTCACTACGTCACTGTGACACGGGCAATTAAACCTGCGGCAGAAAGACCGTCAACATACAGGAAATGTGCCGAAGAAAACGGTCTTATCTGGGCTGGATGTAATTCATTTGACCCTGTGTTGTATTGAGATGACCTGGATTATTTTGTTTGTATTCTTCTATTTAATTAGGTATAAACTAAGCCTGTTTGTTTTGTAAAATGGCGTGAGATGCGTTGAGAACACACTCAAGTGATTGGTTCTGACTAAAGTCACAGCTGGTGTGACTTCAGCTTCAGTGAATGCAGCCGTTTGGCTGAATGCTGAGAGAAAGAAGATTTGTTTTTAAAAGTAGGTTGGTGTGAAGACGACAACCCCAGCCAAGCCTGACGCATGCCTGCTAGAGACTGAGAAGGTCTCATGCATCCTGAAACGTTTGAATTACTGTGGTGCAGAAAGTAGTCTGCGCAGGCACAAACATTAAACCTTTAATCTACAGCATGAATGATGAAAGTACGGTTTTCAGTCTTGGGCTGTGATGTTTTAATGCGTTTAGCCTTTGATCCGAGAACCCACAGAGCACAGGAAGCACAAAGGGAGGAGAGATGAAGCAACAATTTAAAGTAACTGCTATAAAAATTCTTCTGCATTTCTGGGTCTAACTCAAAGCTTCATTAACAATATTGCTCTCAGAATAAATAACACAAATCAATGTACCAGCTTTACTGCTAAATACCCCAAGATACTTATACTGAATCATGTCTTGAAATATAAGTACTATACTAATAAGATCATCAGTTGTTAGTTATTATGTTGGGACTAAGTGGGGAAAAAAACCTCAGCAGTAAAACCAGCAGCATTATTTATCTCTCAGGGTTTAGAAAGATCCTGTTGACTAATTACATTCATTTATTTATCCCGCTCTTCAAGAAATGCTACGATATTTTCCGTCCGTCTCTTTCAAACGTTTTTACAGAAGTCAATTATGCCTACGCGTGCTTTGCTAGGTTGTGTAGCTGCTTTAGTTGAATATGTAGATGTGTGGCCGTCATCTTGTGAAGAAGCATGATTATTTGCAGTAAAGCTGAAAAGTTCCTCTCTTGTCAGGCTTTAGTTTAGACCCGCGTGTCCAAGTCCCACTGTTTGAAGTCACTTGTATCATAAGGGCCAAATAATTCTTTACCAAAGTAGTGTTTTTTTTTCTTTCTTTCTTTACCATTGCATACTCTGAGTTTTAGCATCTTAGCCACCCAAAGATATTTCTGGGTTGTAGGCATAGAGGACAGTCGGTCCATCTAACTCACCAAATGCCATGACATGAGTCTGAATGTGGGCCACTTTAAATGTCCCATCCCAGTGGAAATGGTCCACTGGGATGTTGCACACGGTAATATTTTTCAGTGTGCTCTGTTAGGCAGCTCTAACTGAAAACATGTGCTTCGGTTAGCGTTGGTTATTTGACTTTGGCTGTTTGGAGCCGACTGAGCAGACTGGGGAGGATCTGGGCACCATGTTAGAGGGGGGTGGGGGTGGGGGGGCTGTTTTCTTTGCCGTGGCACCTCTCCGTGGGAACAAATAGCAGTAGCTCTCTGTTCACCTTTCAACCTGCAGCTGTCTGTCATGCACATAGATTTCTGGTGGATGTGAGTACTTCATGTGTAGGTGAAGACTCGGGTTGGTTCGTTGATACACCAGGGAACCAACTGGACAGAAACAAGTGGGGGCTCTAATAAAGTTGGTTCCTCAGTGTTTCGAGCGTCTCTGAATCTTCGCCTCACCGGGTCTTTGTCTCTCCATGCACCTGGGCATAGGTGGAGTCTTGCCTGAAACTTTTGGATCTCACTATTTAATGGGTAGAAATGATAAGGATAAATGGATAAACTAAAAAAAAAAGCAACGTTTCATCAATGAACCCCGTGACTTTCCCTGCAGGTGCCAGGATTGAGGAGTTTCTCTATGAAAAGCTGGACATGAAGGCACCCTCCAGAGTGACCAACGCAGAGCTGCTGGGTCAGTATATGGAAGATGCAGCAAAGGAGTTTGGGCCCGCTACGCCATATGGTGAGTATGGAGCCACCGAAGAGCACACTTTGAAGGGCCTGACGATCCTCAGAAGCCCCCTTTTTTTACTGTAGGTTTTCAATGTGTCCCTGTAGTAACACAGCGGCTTCAAAGGAATGGGCCGCTAAGATGGTCTCCCCATTCTGAACTGCTTGGCTAACACTTTAAATCTGTGGCTTGAGAAACGAGAAAAGCATTTTTTTCGTCAGGTGGTTAGTAGCAATCCAAAGTTCAAAACGCATTCAGATAGGAGGTCCTAAGCACAGGCTGAAAAAGATAAGTTGATAAAAAGTAACACTGACTCACAGTATCAACAAAATATTCCCGTCAGCTTCATTGAGTGTAATTTCATTGAGTCTAATGTTTAGTCACTGCAGCTCTAGTGCCATCTCTCTCAAACTGGAGAGCAGAACTCCTCAGGTTGAAGAGGCTCTGACCAGGCCAGGGTCTCCCAGGGACTCTCCCAGGGTGACGGGCGAGGCAGAGGCCAGGCCCAACTGATGCTGTGGCCACAAACCGCCTCTACGATCTGTTTCTGTAAAATGACTTTTTTCTTCAAGTTTAATTAGTTGATTCTTTTGTGAGTAGAATAAACATTTTAAAGCTGACCTGAGTCTTAACTCCAGCCACCTGGGGCTCCTATAAGCAATCTGCAGAATTAGTAGCTTTGTTTCTTCTCTGGCTCAGAGGAATGACTGCACTGCCTGTTCAATACAAATGCACGGGGCTGTCTGTTCTTCCACCGTTTTCTACAGGCTGTAAATAGTTTTTCCTCTCTGTGTAAGTCTGGGGATCAATACTGCTTGAAACGGGATCAGCTGCTCTCTGCATTATGCTGCAGCATCAATAGGAACAGCATCTATGTAGCTGTCACTAGGGAAATCCATTGGTCAAAGATTCGATAAGAGAGTGCGATTTATCCATGAGCTGTGTAACCCACTTCAGCCTGTCAGTGTCTGATTTAAAAAAAAAAAAGAAGGGTCGGAGTGTTAAAGCAGCTGAAAATGCATCTGATGCCTCAGTTTTGTTCTAGTTCTATTTAATTTTAGAGTCATGACGCTACTTCCTGCTTTAGATCAGCTGTTGAATACCAGGGTAAGCCTATAAAGAGTTTAACCTTGCATCTAAGCTTGGCACAAAAAGCAAGAAAACTCCTGTTTGGTCACTAGCCTTTGTTTGGTTTTACCAAAACCATCCTCAGAAGATGTCAGTGCTTGTCCTCACAGAGCGGGGTTAACGCAGACTAAGTTCAGAGATTGAAAGTGACGGCCAGTCCCGCCATCAACAGCGTTGATCACATTTTCACTTTCACTTTTGTGCTAAATTGTGCAGAAATATCTTTTTATGCATGCCAAGTTGTGCTATCATTGGTGTTTTTAGAAATAATATTTTACACAAAAGTGACACCTACTGGAACAACTCAGTTCCTACATGCATTTAGTGTCCTCAGGACCAAACAAGTTATACTTTGTACTTTCTTCCATAGCATTTTGTCTCATCAGTGTGACCTGTGAATTTGTTTATTTTCATGTATTTTTGATTTAGCCTCTTCTCAAATATTTTTCTGTTTCTCTAAATGAGCAGCATTTATCTGTCACGTTTTGAGATATTATAGGTAAATTCATAAATTTAAGGCCAGGTCACTAGCCGGATTAAAACAAGATTTTATTTTTTAAATTGTTGACAAAAAAAGAGTTGTGCAGCAAGTGTGGAGACAGAGGTTTTATCCATCTCCAGTACCACTGAATGCAATGATGGGTGATGAGTCCTTGTGGTCTTGTTGTTGCAGGGAGCACGTTGATGAAGGTTGGGGACTGTGAGAGGAGGTTAGGAGCAGTAGAGCGAGAGTTCATACACACCTCAGCCATCAGCTTTCTCACTCCCCTCAGGAACTTCCTGGAAGGAGACTGGCGAACCATTTCAGTGAGTGCCCAACATCGTGACCTGCTGTCAGTGTGCTCACTCCAGTTTATCCCCGAGTTAACCAGGAAAATCAGCAAGTATTTAGATGGCAGCATTTTTACACTTACATCGTAAGCATGAAGCGTTTGTCCCATTACATCCGGCATAAAACTGACGGCATGTTAAAAAGTCAGAACAATCAGAGAACTATCTCAGCTTTTTTAAAGTTCTTAAGTTTGTTTTGGATAATGACAATATTTTATTTTGCAGTCAGAAATGTAATTATTTCACAAAAACTATAAACTGCCAGGACCTAAATGATTATCCCACTAAGGAAGTGACCTCTTAGTTAGCTGTAGCACAAACCCCTGTTGTCCAGCTTTACGGTTTAACTTTGTGATTGTCAGTGTTAAAAGCTGGAGTGGGCAGCATCTTTCATAAATGTAGAGAGTGTCACACAGCATCACAGTACAAACTGTGTAGAGGCTGAAACAAAGACGCTCGAAGGGAAAATAGCAAGAGATGTCTCTAAAGATCCCAGAATAATTGACAAGACAGC
This sequence comes from Fundulus heteroclitus, assembly GCF_011125445.2. NCBI lineage: Eukaryota > Metazoa > Chordata > Actinopteri > Cyprinodontiformes > Fundulidae > Fundulus > Fundulus heteroclitus. Next base: position 46,256,125 of record NC_046372.1, read on the forward strand.
AATGAAAGACTACTTCTGTAGAAGAGTCATCTCCACACCAGACTGAAGTATGGCAAGGACAGCATGGGGACCGATTTAGAGTCCATCCTTTGGTCAGATGAGAGGAAAGATGATGAGAAGGAGAATGTCCGCCCATCCATTAGGGATAGTCTGGGCTTAAATTCATTACATTTCTGTGACTTGACCTTAAACAGGCCGTTTATGCTTGAAAACTTTCCCATGTGGCCCAATTGAAACAAATCAGCAGCAATTCTACTTTTTTCCCTTGATAAATGAAATCGTTTCAAAACTGCATTTCATATTCAAGTTATGTTTGTGTCTTTAAAATCTGTGTGGTGAGGTGAAACATTGAAGTGTGACAAAAGAGCAAAGACAAAATAGATCTGAAAGAAAGCAAATATATTTCAATTCAATTTGGCTTATTGACAACAAGTCATCTCAACTCTACAAAGCCAGTGATATCATAGAACGCAGGCAGGTTTGATAAAAGTTTTCTACCTGAGGAAACCCAGCAGAATGCACCTGGTGGTTGACTTGCATCATTCACTCCCTCCTGGATGAGCGTGGAGCCACAGTGGACAGTTGCTTGGATTGGGTCAGCATGCATGTAGCGACAGTGGAGAGGAAAACTCCCCTCTAACACGAAAGAAACCTCCAGCATAACCAGAAGCAGGCTCAGTGTGAACGGCCATCTGCCTCGACCTTCTGGTGGTGTGAGAAGACAGAGCAGAGAAACGCTGATCCAGGAGTACTTTCTAGGTTAGAGAGGGTAACGGCAGACCAGCTCCATAGGAAGCTGTCTAGGAAGGAAACGCAGCTAAGCAGATCAGCTCTGAGCCAGTTTTCAGGTCTAGAGAATGATGGAGAGCACAAACATTCCTAGCTAAGGCTTAGCCTGTAGCTGTATCTGTCTGTTTCTGCTGTCTTGCAGCAGAAACTCTCTGCTAAGACCTTTTTATTATGTTTTTGTTCAGAGAGAGCGCCGCCTGCTGGAGAATCTCCGCCTGGACCTGGACGCCTGTAAAGCACGAGTGAAGAAGGCAAAGGCGGTCGAAGCCAAGGCAGCGGTAAGCCCCGACTCACTCCCACGACTTTACCCGTTCTAATAAAAGCTGCGAGCGCGTGCTACTTTCAGCCATAACTAACTGTCTGCATATCGACCATCTTTGCAGTGCGACGCTGCAGTAAGTATTAAACACTGCTTTGTATGACGCATACCTTGGGTGTTTTTTTTTTTTTTTTTTTTTTTTTTCCAGTCTGACTGACTTTAATGCTCAGTGCTGCTTCTTTGGGGAAAAGGGCAAAAAAGAAAAACTAAAAAAATTTAAAGCAGTGGACTGAAAAAATATCTGCAACCTCAAGTCTTTGAAGCCTGAGCTCATTTCACAAGTCACTGAGCAAACTCATCCCACGATGTTGGAATGAACTCTGCTTGTTCTTTATTTCTTCATATCTGTGTGCCTTCTTTTGTTTGTGGTCAGCTTTTTGTTTATTTAAACTACATTTTCAGATTTGGATTTAGTAACATCCTTAGGAGGAAGGCATGTGCTTCCCCTGCAGCCTAAAGGCAACATCATACAAACAGACTCCAAGTGTACGCTGGCCTTTGAATCTTCTTGCTGTTCTTCTGAGTCTAACTGCTCTTACTGGACAAATTATCGAGGTAAATTGGCTGCAGAACTGCAAGAGTTTGGAGGTACTTTTGACAGTTTTGATCCCTGTGACAAAAGATTGGCCGCCCCTAGCTTTGCACCCAGCTATAGAAACAGGACTCATGATCCGGCGCTTACTTTTAGCCTCTGGTGAAAAAAGATGAATGATAATTTTCCTCTCTGCATTTGGAGATTGGCGACGTTCTCCAAAGTTTCTCCGGAGATGTGGGGCTGGAGTTATGAACACTTTCTGATGCAAAGGTAAATCCAGAGGAACATAACTTTTCTTTCGTGTCTCGTCATTCTAACGTAAACAAAGCGGGAGAGGAAAAGTTGACCATTTGCTGCGCTTGCTTCAACAAATACATCGATACCAGAACCAGATGACAGAACGGATTCTGTATAAATCTGTACTGTGAACCTTATGCCTTTACTTTAACATGTAAGTGCATAATAACACTTATAAGAGTGAATTAGAAATCAATTTGGCATGAAGTGTCTCACACAGGTTAAATATAAATAAAGAACTTAGATGGCAAACCAAAAAAGACTCGCCTTAATGAGGCTCTTTGCAGCAGTCTACAGTTATTTCCTATTTTTCTATGGGAAGTGAAGTCACCATCAGCTTCAGATATTCAAGCCCATAATGAGTTCTGTGCTTTTAGATTTAGGTTTAAGTAATCTTTTAAATCTTGGCATCATGTCATTTATGACTTGTAGTTGAAACCAAAAGAGAATCTATGGAGGGAGATAAAGATTAGGGAGATGGCTAGGAGGCCTTCCAACCTCAGACTCACAGGCAAACATGCCAAAAGCTGCTCAGCTGCTGTTGGAAGAATTCATGCTTTTTGTTATTAATATCAGACATGTAATTATTGTAATACAATGTAATTAGATTTAAATAGTTTTGTTTCAAAGTTCCTTTAACAAGTGTAAAAATTGTTGCATTATTTTCAGTTCTCCCCCTTGGGTTTTGCAACAGATTTGCCTTGATATTACATTTCCAGTTGGAGAAATGGGTTCATATTGCTTGATAATCTGTCACTAGGTGGCAGCAGAGTTATTCATATTAGTAAAGTCTGGCCTTTTTGTTTTTTTCATAGAACCAGAAATTTACTAGAAAGAGCTCTGACTTGTCTTTGACTCATGAAGTCTCTCTGAAGCACATTGCCTCCGGCTGTTTTATTTGATGTAAAAATCACAAAAGGGATACAGTGATTTAATCAAACGGCCAAACAATTCTCTCTTTCATACAGATTAACCGCACGCTTAAATCATGAAACCACTTGTACTTTTTAAAAAGCACCTCCGCACAAATGTGTAAATGCAGGAGGTGCGCAGCTAGGAAAGAGATTAAAAAAAAGAAGAAGTTTAAACCATAATTCATTTTTCAGTAGTAACTGAAAGGCAACCAGGCCCCATAACAGTGTGTGGTGAAACATTAGAAAGCATTCTAAAACATGTTTAGGCAACCAGGTCCTGAAACCTTCCTGCTGCCAAGCGTCAGCCTGGTTAGTGTTTAATCTGCGCCACCTGATTAACACTACTAAAATGAATCTCACAAGTTCATGTGTGTGATTTGGCCAGAGTTGTGTAAGGAAGGCAGCATTATGAAGGAACGGTCCAGGCTTGTAGGAGGACGATGTCCTGGCAGCTACACCATCATGAGCAGGGCTTTTTAATCCTAGAAGAGTACACTGTAGAGTTGGCTGCTGATGCTTTGAAGCGCTTCTCCTCCTGGACAGCATTCTCACCTTTATACAGTTGAGCAGGAAGTAGAGAAGTGTTGCTCATTCTTAAAAAGTCTTATCTTGTTATCTGTGTTGATGCTGATTGTGTCAAAGCTAAAACAAAATGTGTGACCTGTGGAATGAAGCAGCTGCACATTCTTCAGGTTGTTTCAGAAGCGTTTCTTTGCGTGTTCCTGCATCAGCACCCAGACACCCACGGTTCTTCATGCAGTGTCCACTGCGTGTTAGGGAGGTGGGTGGCATTTCAGAGATCACTTCTGTCTTCAGCCTGTTTTAAAAGGAATACCCACACCTGAAGGCTACACTTAATGGTTTTTAGTCTGCTCCATACCTCTGAACCAAAGCGTCAGAAGTATTTGACTGCAACCATACGTGTGTGGAATCAGCGCAGTCGCCAATATCCTGGTGGTTATTGTCGTGTACAGCAGCCGCCATCCCAAGCATGCTCCAGTTACTGCTTCCAAAGTGGTCGTGGAGCCTTGCAGCGACATCCCCCGAACCTGAACAGCCTGGCTGTACGTCTCACTACAGACAAGGTTACAGTAGGTTTAAAAAAAAAAAGAAAAAACTTTCTTTGGCTTAGGTTGGTTGGATGAAAGTGAAATCCAGCGATTAATCATGAATCTGCATTAGACAATCCATTCTGCTGGAATGTTAGCCCTGTTGAAGTCCACATGATGGTAGAAAGATGACCGTGTGACAGAAACAAGCACATTTTCACAGGAACTGATTCCATGGGGTTGTATGTGCAGATGACACTCGGTGCTTAAAAAAAAGACGAGTTATAATTTTCAATAAATAATCGGAACTTTGTCATTTTTGAAGAATCGCCATTTTAAGTTTTACAATAAAGAAACAAATTATTCATTTCATTATTAAATTTTTTTAATAGCATTAGTTGGTTGTGTATCATTTTTAGCCAAAGATATTAAGAGCCACGGTGAAAGTTCCCAAGAGCCTCTTGCGCCTCCACAGTTTTCTCCTTCCTTCAGTGTCGTAGCTTTGTTGATGCAGGTCGCTTTCAGCATGGTAGATGTTGCCACACGCTAAAGGGTCTTGCTGAAATCGATGCCATCAACAGGGGGAAACTCACTGATCTGCCTCTGTGATGAGAAACTTGGCATCAGAATGGTTACAAATATGTTTTTTTTTTTCTTTAAAATGTTCAATTCAAAACCTTGAAGGATTCAAGCTATTAGAAAAATAGAAAAAAAGGCAGCAAAATGGATGTATGTTGTATAAAAAGCTGCATTTCTAGAAAATGTTTTTCCTGCACTTAGGTCTGCTGCTGAAATAAAGCAGCAGACCTGCTCTTCATATTTTTCATTTTATCTCTGCATTTCATTACTATTTCTTTTGTTTGCTTCGTTTGAACTTGATTTTCAATGCGGTGATGAAACGATGACTTGGCTGGCACGTTTGCATGTGCATGATAAAATCTCAGCTTGCAGCATTAAACGAACATCAACACTCTCTCACTCGGAGCAGATTAGAAAGGTCAATGAAAGACGATGACTCACTGGTTTCAGTTATGCGGTGGCTCTTGTTTACATACAGTGATTGCATCACCTGTCTGCACCTTTCTTTTATAACAGGAGACACACCTAATATGAAAGTATGAATTGTAAATTCCCCTCGGTAGTTGTCTGTAATTGGGTAGGGTAATTCCTGGCAACTGACATCCCTTTAAGTTATGTTGATGTGCCGTGATTTAGCAGGTACAGAACGGGAACCCAAATCTTGTTTTTATGTACAGTGCTTTAAAAAAAGTCTGTAGACTGATTGACCAACACATTTAGAGCAGAACTGTGGAGTGGAAGGAAAATCATACAGGGTTTTTATTGATTTTTCACAAATCTGTAGCACACATTCATATTCAGCCCCCTTTACTCTGATGCACATAAATAAAACTAGCTGAAACCGATTGGCTTCCGAAGGCACAGAACTAGTAAATAGGCCCCATCTGTGTGTCCTTTAACCTCAGCATGCATCTGGCTGTTCCATGATGTCCTCAGATGTTTCTTGGAGGACAGCCAGCGTCATGAGGACAGATCACTGAGCTATATAATAAATACACCGGAGTGCTAATCACCGTCTGTTTGAACGAGTCGCTTTGAAGCCACCAGCCGCCATATTGGTACTCCCTATTTCCCCTCAGTAACCAGGGAATGTGTGCGCTACAGCATCGAATGACGAGGATTTTCTCATGTTCAGGGGGGGGCTTAAGACTTTTAAAATGTCAAATGCCATATAGTTTTATGTTATGTTCTAAAACTATCAAGTACTGAGAAAGTCATGTGCTGAAATATTTTGCATTTTATTCATTTAAATATGTATGTTTAACATTTATAAATATATAAATAACAATATACAAAAACATATATATATATATATATATATATATATATATATATATATATATATATATATATATATATATATATATATATATATATATATATATATATAAAAAAAAAATAAAGAAATATAAAAAATAAAGAAATAAACGTTTTCACACAGCCAGAAAACTGCTTGTTGTTGCAAGCAAATCCTGTGGGATTGTGTGAGAGTAGGGAGTAGCAAGATGGCGGCCAGTGACTTCAGTTTTTCGGCAAAATCAGCACTCCAGTGTATAATATAGCTCAGTGGGACAGACGGACACAGCAGTCAGGCCAGGGAAAAAGCTGCGGAGAAGCCCAGAGCAGGGCTAGGTTCTGAAACAGTATCTTGGGCTTTGGACGTCTCGCAGAGCTCTGTTCGGTCCGTCATCTGAACACGGAGGAAGAAAGAAGAAGAAATACGTTGCTGAAAGAAAGCTAGCAAAAGTCCTGTTTGCAGAATGCCATGAGCCTCGGAGGGGAGAACTCAAACACCTGGAAGGAGTCACAGTGCACTGAGTTAATACAGAAAGAGGCTGTAGCTACAGTGAAATGTGGTTCTGAACAGTAGTGCTAGCCACACGTTCCAGATTTTTCCTCGTAAATAAACAAAAAAAACATGTAACATTGTACTTCCGTTTCACGACTAGGCTCTACTCAGTGTCTGTTTAGCACATAAAGCAGCAATAGTGTAGTTTGACATTGTGACTGTGAAAGCTTTGCACGGCGCTGTCTGTGCCGAATGTTGAATTTAGCACAAATACTAAAATATTAACGTTGACTTGTACAGGTGGGCCCAGACTTCCAGGAAACCAGACCTCGCAACTATGTCCTCTCTGCCAGCGCCTCTGCGGTAAGGAGACAGTTCTGCCTCGCTGAACAAAATACACTTCATTCAGGTTAAAAAGAACTTCTATTTAATTTCTATTTGTTTATAATACCTGCTGTATGTAGGCTCGGAAGCGCAGTTTCAGGTTTTTTGTAGGGAGTGTGTCCAAAGACGGTGATTACGTCCCTTTGCATACCAGACTTCCATGTAATGTTCTCCGTCATTCTGCCACTTACCAAGTTGTCATAACATTAAAAGAAAACAGTGCGGCAGCCGCCCAGTGCGACGTTGTACATTAACTGTACATGAAGTCATTTTGATTGTAGAGTCGCTTGAAAACTGCAGGACAGGTCACTTTTCATCGTCGACCAGAATAATCACATTAGAATAAACTCTTTCAGGAGCTGGTTCTGTGCTAGCTTTGTTTACCTGGTTACTCATTAGATTAACAGACTGCTAGAAGGTGCTCTGCACACCACTTGTACATCTCATTGAAGCGGTTCTCATAATGAAAATGAAAAGGTACTGATGCAATAAATCAGCATTGTGCTGAAAGTGCTACTGTAATTATTTCTTTGTAACCACTGAATGCAGTATCTCGTTTCAAATTGTAGCCATACACCATTTTATTCAGAGCAAACACAAAAAAGTCATCTGAATGTTTATGTAACCACCTGTCTTCCTGAATGGTAAAGGAACTGCGGGGTCTTGCTCAGACTTGTTTTTCCTTTTTCTTTTTGATTCGCCGTGTTGCTCCATCAGCTCTGGACTGAGGAAGTGGAAAAAGTAAGTTCAGCAATTAGCTCATTATATACTTTTCCCACCCTCCCCCCCCCCCCCCCCCCCCCCCCCAAAGTGTGTGTGGGGGTGGGGGGTAGTGGAAAGTGGGAATATATTGCATTGGACTTTCAGACTTTGTGGCAACACATTTGATATTTCTAACAACTCGGCTGATGATGTTTTATGTTTCAGGCTGAACAGGATCTCAGACTGGCACAGTCAGAGTTTGATCGACAGGCAGAAGTTACACGGCTGCTTTTGGAAGGCATCAGTAGCACGCATGTATGCCAGCTGACCCCCCCCCCCCCCCCCCCCCCCCCCCCCCCCCCCCCCCCCATAAACACACACACACACACACACACACACGTATCAATGAGGACCTTGCCTAGACATCCATTCATTTTCAACCTTTTCTATCCACCTTCTCGCCCTCTCACTTCCTGTGAGAGGGCGAGACTTCCGCCCGCTCACTTCCTGTCAGTGTTTAGCTAGCTGAGAAGCGGCTCATACAGCTACTGTGTCTCAAATTACTCGGCATTATGACTTCGAGGAAGATCGGGGTCGTTTGTCCGGTTAGAGGCTGTCATAATAACGGGTGTAAAAGGTTTACGTGGAGCAGGAGTGTTTTAATCATCGACCGTGTACAAGAGCTGCGGATACGAGGCGCCCTACTTCATTCACCCCCAGCCGAAGAATGAGGAATCCCTTCGCCTGTGGTTAAAAGCTTAAAATCTGAAGAAACCACCGAAACGACCGTATGTTTGTTGTTTTCATTTTGTGGACAAAAGACCGACAGAGGAGCACACGATTTAAACTATTAATTTAAATTTAAAATTTTAAGCCAAAACATGAAGTGGGCAGAATGTTTAGATGTCCACTTATAACATCAGTTAAATCCCAAACATTACAAAATTAACTGAGCAGCAATCTAATCACAACGAGCCAACAGCCAGTATGTTTCTGAATCAGATAATTCATTAGCCTACTGTCCATAAGATCGCCGCTGCATGACTGAAGGCTTCCCCTGGAGCCGCAGCATCAGAGCGCTCTGCTGGATTCTGACTGCATCAATCGGCTCTACGAGACCTCAGAGTGAACGTCGGACTAGTTTTGGCTTGAACGGACATCAGCCTCCATGAATACCAGGTCATCCATGTTGATATTTATTAACACCGATCCAACTCTTTCACTGCGGACGTTCGCTTCGGTAAAGTCCCACTGCAGAGCCGTCCGCACCAAGTAACGACACAAAACAGGTTAAAATGTCCTCGTACGTTATATAAGTCCACTTCTTCATGTCATCCTCTCACTCATGAATAGTTTGAAGCTGTGGCCCTGACCTACCACTTCGATTGCTCTGCAATTTTTGACAGTGTTGCCGCGATAGTTGATCATTCCAGTCAAACTAATGTTATTTGGCCGAGGGAAGCGTTGAAACGGAAGTGCGGCACACACAAACGGAAGTTGGACCCATAGTTACTTCCGCGTTCGAAAATATGGTGGATATAGCCAAGTTATTTTATGACTACAGTTCTTTTGGATGTTTCTAGATGTTGGGATATGGGTCTTAAATTTCATTCACGATGGGCTTAAAATGTAATCAGAGTTTGCCACCAGCAGAAACCCTGTTATAGCATTCATTTTTCCTCCACTGCATGAGCAAAGCCAATAGCAATGGTTGCGTGTGATTTCAGCGCTGCGTTATTAGTCGCAGACTGTGATGCATGCGGCGGACCCTAAAACTCTGTTTTTGTATCTGTGTGTACATGGCAAAACGCAGTTTTCAAAAATATTCATTTTTAGTGATGTAACAGTTTTCTTGTGGATGAAAGGCCAAAACGCACAATTCTTAGATTAGTAGTTATTTTACATTAAAGGGAACATATCTTGCTTTTAAAACAATTCCTTTCCACATTAAATTCATTCAGTTATCTATATAAAGTGGATCTACAATCTGAATTCCTCGTTAATTTACCCCCACAATCCCCCTCTTTTACACCTATTCTGAGGTGTATCTGAGAGAAACTGGTTTTGGTGTGGACTTCTTAAATGCAAAGGAGGCGCTTAAAACCTGTCTTGTAAAACTATTATTATTATTATTGTTGATGTTACTGCTATAATTATATTTTATTTATAAGGCACTTTGAAAACCCTTAGAAATTGTTCACATTTTGCAGTCTTTTATGCCCAGATTTGCGCCTAACTGTGGCACACTTCAGTCGGAATGAGCGCACATCTGTCAAAAAAAAAAAAAAAACGAGCGTAGCTCCCTTAATTCTTATTCAGTTTTTATAAAATATGGCTCAAATTAAAAATGAGAACATTGCTTTAGTTACAGACAGAAAATGTCCTTTCCTTAAAGATAAATCCATAAGCAATGTGGGAACTGTCCAGTTGTAGGGTTGACTAGTATATCTACTGGAACAGCTCCAGCTGCATCATTGTATCACAGTTTGTTGATTTCTGGCCTTGAAGCTGAAATTTCTAAACCAATATTGACTAATGAAAGGCTTCAGGGGCAGGCAGGCCATCTGGACGTTTTGCAATGCCAGAGCCACAGGTTGCAGACCCCCGGTTTAGGGGGGCACCATGTATTGATAGGCTTACAGTAGAGCTGTAGTGCTTCCATGTATGGACGATGGATCGATTGAACAGAGCCCTAGGAGATGTTTTAAAACAGAACATTCTCCCTGACCGATCTGCTGGACATTGACTTTAATGTTATCTAATAAACATCTAAAGGCTGGTTCACACATAGCTCGATTTATGCCCGATTATCGCTGTGTCTCTTAAGATAATCATATTCCTGCCGTGTGTGGCGTGTTAAAAGTGATCTGGTCTGCTCGGTGGACCGTCGGGACCGCTCCACCCTCAAATCAGGGCTATTCAACGTGAGTGTCTTGCCCCGATATCCCAGCATATGTGATGTCCCCCAAGGACAAAGGAGCATGCAGTCTGGTGAATGTGAGGTGCAGCCAATCAGAAAGCGAGGTGAGGGATTACCTGAGAGAAGAAAAACCCCAACTCACCTCCGTATATCAATGCAGCAATATAACGTTGCACCGTCTCCACTATTTTTCAGAAAACAGAATGCTTTCAAGTCCCCCGGTGACATCCAAATGAAATTTATGCCACAGCTCTTCATAATCTCCTAGCTGTGGCTGAAAATACCTTTTTGTCGCTCCTTTTTGTTTATCTGCTTTTGTTTCATTTTAGTTTTTATCTTCTGTTATAAAGCAGTTGTGACTGAGAGAGGCTATATAAACAAAGTTTTACTTACATTTGTTGGAATCATGAATCTCAACTTGAACAGGTCCTGGTCTATAGTTACAAAATGCATGTAAAAGAGTTTAAAAAGAGCTTGTTTTTGTATGTTTGAGGCAAAGGTTTTTAACATAGACTGACATAGGAAGCCCTCTAATGTCTAATCAACAGACATATTTTTCTGTGCTTGAACTCTAATCGTCTAATAGTAAAATAGTTCTGCTTATTCTCTGACATCCAGAACTTGTAACTGGGTCGTTTTAATAAAAAACCTGTTCTGTTTTGTCTCAGGTGAACCACCTGCGGTGCCTGCATGAGTTTGTGGAGGCGCAGGCTGCTTATTATAAGCAGGGCCATCTTCATATGCTGGAGCTACAGAAGGAGCTGGGAAGGTGAGAGACGGTAAAGCAACAATGCCAATGGCTGGTTCCGTAACACAGCTGTTCCTCTTCATGGGAACGGCTGTCTGGTCAACTTATGCCCTTTGTACCCAGGCTAGGAGGTACAGGGGTGAGGATGTTAAAGATTAAATGCGGACTAAATCAGCTTTAATACGTTTTACAACCCTGAGGTAACATTAACTGAACACACTGGAAGAGGGTGTGTCTGTGTATCTGAAGACGTTTCTGTCATGACGGTAATGACGGATCATTTAACACTGCGTCTCGAGTACCAGCTCCATTATGCTGTAGGAGCTTAGGTGCTACCCAACCTGACAGAAAGTTACTACTTTTTATTTTTAATGCACTAAGTGCTGTACATGATCAAAACAAACGGGAAAGAAAGCATTGCAGAGACAGGAGAAACACTGAAAGAGAAAGCAGGGTGGGAGCTGCCTGGTTGTTTACAATAGTGCTGGAGGCCAGAGTAATGCCATCCAGAGTAAGCCACTGTGTCTGAATGTACAAGCAACAACTTGTCATCCTGCATCAGTCTTCAAATACCACTGGAGCTGAGGATTAGCATGTTAAATGTGGATATATTACTCATATTTGAGCAACTCAATTTAATAAGTGAAACATATATAAATGAATTACACATAAACTGATTGATGTTAATATTGAGGATTTTCTGCTTCTATCCATTGAATAGAATAGAAATACCTTTATTTTTCCACAATGGGGAGATTTGGCCAGACAATGGTAGTAACCTGTAGACAGGATAAACTCCACATTAAATAACAGGAATTTAAAAGAAGCTAATTTTCAAGTTGAGTTGTAACGCGGAATAGAAAGAACATAACGGAACATTTTAATCAGGCCAATTAAGTCACATTTTAATACAGAAATGTGGGCTTAATAAAAATAATTTATTTTCTAAAAGTGCTTTTAATCTGGCAAACAAGCCTCTTTGGAACGCATATTCTGATTTATTGTAGATTACTGTTTTTACTGTCCATTAAACATGAAAACTCCACTTTAGCAGTAAATGACAGCGCTGTGTTTCACTCTTCTGTTTATTTTTAACCCTGATCAGTTTTGTACATTTCATACTTTCCCTGCTGGGGGCATTGCGTTCTGTTTGGCTCGTTTACTTGGCGGTTTAGACGGTGTGGAGCACATGTTTGACTGTCATGTCTGACTGCTGTCCCCCAGGCTTCCCAACGCCTTCGCTCTTAACTCCAGTCACGCCGCGGCTACTCCAGGCAGCGCCTCTGAAGCCATCGACAGCCCAGGGGAGACCGAGACGCTGAAGATCGAAGAAGTTCAGGCGCCAGCGACGGGCACACGCAAGGCCAAAGTGCTTTATGATTATGATGCTGCAGACTCAAGTGAACTCTCCCTTCTGGCTGATGAGGTGAGGGTTTCTCATCAACTCACTGCAAGTAGTGAAGTAGACAGAAAGACGAACGCTCATTGAGCCTTTTTTTACTCTGGGTCTAGATAACCTTTTACAAAAAGACATTTTTTCTTGAAATGAAATTTTTTTTACTTGATTTGAGCAGGTAAATAGGACTATTTGCCAATGGAATAAGACTTTTGCACTTAAAATAGGAACAATTTATCTCCATCTTATTTCAAGTGCAGTTTATCTAATTATCTTATTTTAGGGGTGAAAATACTCATTCCATTGGCAAATAATCTTATTTGCTGCTCAATCAAGGGCAAATGCATTCATTTCACGAAAATTTTACTTATTTTTAGCTCTCTTTTTGCAGTGTTAGGACAGGGTTTCTGCGGGTCATTAAAAATCATTAAAAGTCCTTAAAAACGTTTTTTGTTTATTAAGGCCTTAATTGGCATTAAAATTAATTAAATGTGATTATCGGTGGCATTTAAAATGCCTTTTTTCTAAAAAAAAAAATACATTCATAAAAACAGTTTTGTCAATGTATTATATCAGATATAACTGATTCGGCGTGTTTGCGTGGAACCAAACACGCTGAACTGCTTCCGGTTGGTCGTAAAGCCGTATGTTTTTACAATGTTCTGAAAAGGAGCTCGAGGCGGAGAAAAAGCTAGAGAATGGGGAAAATGCAAATTTCAACAAAACTGGGTGGAAAACGAGGAATTCAGGACGTGGCTGCAGCCTGTCGACGGCAAAGATGATGAAGGATTTTGCCGTGTTGGTAAATAAAAATGAAGCTTTGCACAGTGGGTGTCAATGCTTCACGATCTCACATGAAGTCAGACAGCCACAGATCAGCTGCAAGGGGCAGACAACAGCTAACGATGTCAAGTTACTTTTCTGTAACCAACACAGTCACGTCCGCAGTAGCAACCGCAAACAGCACAGCAGCTGGAGCAAGCTCTACTGCCACTAACGTCGGGAATACGCCCATTCAGGGGCATATACAGCATGGTAACAGTCTTTCATTCATCACATTTATTCTCAAAAAAAACAAAACGCTTTTCTCTGTATTTGTAGTTGGAGCATAAATATTGATAAAAGTCACATTAAAATAATAAATTTGGGATTTACACAGGTTATCTTTTGATAGTAAATTATGTCTGAGCTGAAACTTGTACTGAGTAAACTCACAAATAGCAGCCTGTGTTTCCACAAACTCCATTTAACGACTCTGTCCTGCCTTGGTGCTAAACTCTGCTGACTATGACTTGACGGTAAAACATTAAATTTGTATTTAGGAATTTATGAAGACCTGCTGATGCAAATGTCGGCAACATTTACACAGCGGAGTAATGTGACCTAAATCCCATCTCTTCACCCGTATGCAACCGATTTCACACAGCAGTGTGAACGGCCCAATTCCGATCTTTTCACCCCCCGTTAAAAAAAATCCGATCAGTTCCACTTCCATATGTGGAACTAATTCGGTACATATCAGGTTTTTTTTTTTTTTAAAGCGTCCGCTGTCTGGACGGTCTTGTGGCATTTTATCCATCTTTCACGTCACTGTCCTTGCTCCAACTACACATCCACACACAGCAGTAGCAGTTAGCGCTCCATAAATGATCGCTGCTAATAGCTTTGCTGCTTTCGTCTTACCTCACTTCATCTTCCTATGATGTAATATTGTCGGGTGAGTGTCTCTTTTCTTCCTAACAATTGTTGTTGTTTTTTTACCACGCGTCAGAGGTGACGCAGGTCAGTGTGATTCTTTGAACTGAAGCATTCACAACGCTTAAGCGAAGGTGATGTTGGGCCATTTGTTTGCAGGGATACTGGGATAAGCAATCAAATGTAGTGAAACTGTCTCTATGCACTAAGATCCCTCACATCAACATGAAATGAAACAGGGAGAGGGTCTAAGATAAGTGGATGAGTTGTTTTTATTTAGCCACCTGGCTCCACCTTAGCTGACAGCTGCTGGAAAAGTGAACGGTTTCTTGCAGAACCAGTTAAGAACTGGCTGTGTCAGCGTGATTCTGTGAGTAGTGTAATCACTATAGTAGTGGAAAGGCTTTACATTCCAGTCTAGAACACAGTAGAACAGAAATAGCCTCCATTGTCTCGTAGATTAGGTGTATCAGCAGCCGAGCTGGTACACGTGGCAAAACGGAAACATGCAGATTGCCACAAAGGTAAAATCTAATAACAAAAATAAGAAGTGAGAGGCGGTACAGCGGGGGCAGCTTTACAACGTAAGAAGAGTAGAGATGCAGAGAACCGTGTTTGGAGGGAAGAAGGCATCAGTCAAAACATGGAACTTTCAAACACTGTGGGCTTGTTTCAGTCACAGGACCTCAACACCCTGCAGTTCTTCTCCCCGTTATCACATTATCACCAACCACCCCTGTACCCAAAATAGCTTTTGTCAAATATGCATCCATCTGTTCAACGGCTGAAATTTGGCCCAAACATGGGTCGTTAGCAGGAAAACCACCCCAAACTCAGCTTCTTTAATAAATGATGGAAGCGTGGAATGGCTTGACGTTTGACTTAAAAGGTGTTGGTCTTATGGATATGGTCTTACGTACGAGTTGAGCTGAATGGAGGTGAACTGGCTTTGCCTCTTGACTTCATGGTGAGGGCGTCCACATGGAGCTCCGTTTCTCATTAAGCTTGGGTTTGTAATGGTTAAGCAGCTACGCTACCAAACCTAAGGGCAGCATTACTCACTGCAGTATTTCAAACTAGTGCTGGCTACAGAACGTACCACAGCGTGCACCGGCAAGTTTTCATTGTCACAATACTGCTACATTACTGAGACTAACAATCAAAACACCGGATGACATCTAAACTTCTGCCGTAGTTTATGAAAGGACTGAAAACACAAGTCTTACCATCCGTGTCTTTTTTTTTTTTTTTTTTTTTTTTATCTTATCAGAGCGCCAAGTTGTTGCATCACCCCACTATGAAACCTCAGCTGCTTTTCTCTATCACTGCCTCCTGCAGATTCAAACCTTGTTTTTCTTAGCTGTAGCTGCAGACTCTGCGGGCCTGGCCTAAAAGCGTGCGTGTGTTCTGTGTTTCAGCTGATCACGGTTTACACGGTGCTGGGAATGGACTCGGACTGGCTGATAGGAGAGAAAGGGAACCAGAAAGGAAAAGTGCCCGTCACATACCTGGAGCTTCTCAGTTAGAGTGCGCACCTGGTGCATGTGCATGGGTGTGAGCAGGCACAACTGAAGCGTTACTTCAAGGGACAGCCCACTTGCACTAACAAGTAAGCTTCGGTAACACTCCTCTACTATCCGACTTAGCAAAAGCTGCAGATGCTCCTTTGACCAATGACGTAACGGCGGCGTGACAACGAGAGCAGGAAATTCCCAGGCTGGGATCAGTGACATTCCTTTGCGATGAGTTTTGGTGATTCATTACTATTGTTATAATAATGTCATTGATATTTTTCTATTTATTGATGTGCATCTCAAAGGTTTAATCAGGATTTCTGATGCTAATGTATTTATTTTCCAAGTGTTTTCTTGGTTTTGCCTTTTGTTTTTATAGTGTCCAGGGTGAGGAAAGACTTCCCTAACAGTACACGTTTCTGCTTTTTCTAATGTTTATTCTGCGTTAGTAGGCTGTTCTTCAAAGCTGTCATATTGTGTCTTTACATAGAGCGACAAATGATGTCGGTCATGCAGTTTCATGTCGTCAGTTCATTTGGTTTAAAGTGTGCTCAAAAGTTTAGGAAGTGAAACCCGATTGTGCTTGAATCATGCCTTGTTGACGTCCTAATTCCCTAAATCACCAATGGTCCCGCGATAAGGCTGAAAACGGCTCCGTTGTTTCACAGGAAGGCTGAATATTTTTTTTTTTTTTTTTTACCATTAAACACTGCATAGAGGGCAGAATTCACGTCTTTAGACCTTAACATCCACTGAAGAGTTCATGTGCAGCAGAAATTGGCAAACAACGCTCCTCTGGTATTCTTTTTTTCTATCTGGGACTGTTCAGGGGAAGATTTGCCTTAACTGCTGTGGGGAAAAAAAAAGAATGTTTTTCAGCAATATTGCTTGCTTCATAGCTTTCCACTATAGAGTGTGCATCCCTGTTGAGCGAATAAAAACACCTGCCTTACAGCGATAGAAGTGCGCGTCTCACAGAATGTGCTCTTCAAGCCTCAGCCAGCATGCAACAGCGTACCTTCCCTGCAGTATACCTGTGTTTGTTCAGGTAGTTTTAGCGTTTTCTTTTAACACCTGTTGGTGCCCCGTTTGTTTACTCGTACCTCGAAGTGTCCTGGGCCGTAGTGCTGCATGTGCTACAAACTGCTGTAGTCGCCTGTCTCGCTGGAAGTGTGAGGGGTGAATTAAGGATGTGAGAGCTAAACGTCTTTGCACCAAACCTCACATCCAGTCTGTGTATGCATGAGCCTTTATTGGTATTATTGAGTTTTTGTGAAATACGCATAAGGCTGTTTTAGCTCCAGAACACGACACACAGAGGATGCGGCGGAATGTAACCACCTTGCCTCACTTGTGTTTCTCCTTTTTAACAAATATGCTACTGATATACCTTTTTGTTTTGTTGCTGTTATTGGTTTCTGTGCCTGTTCCTACCTAAATCAGTAAAAAATGTAATAAAATGGATTATTTATTTGAAACGGTCTCCTGTTCTTCCTCTTTTGCTGCTACTGTAGCAGTAAGCGGTTTACACTCGCCATGGTCATGACTCATTCTTTTCTGGCCTTTAAGGATGGATTTGCACAGTTTTTTTTTTCCATTAGGGTGTACATATTCGAACTTGCATAAACTTCTGCTGAATGTCCCTCCTGCAGCACGTAGGTCTGGCTTGCCAGGTTAAAATGCTGCTGAATGATTTGTAACTGGTACAGCTCATTGAGAGCACACAGCTCTGGCTTTTTTAGGGGAGTGGAGATGGCCTGGTGGTTATAGCAGTGTGCTTGTGTCCTGAGAAGGGTGCAAGTACCCAGTTGGAACCCATGGTTAAGTAAGACCCTAAGCCCCAGATTGCTTAAAAGCTGCCCAGTGCTCCTGAAGGGATGGGTTAAATACAGAAGACACATTTCGTTGGAATGTACAATTTCAATGACAAAAAGATTTTTTTTTCCCCCCCCAAAGACTTTGGCTCCTAAAACGTGGAATGAGCTGGAGGTCAGCCAGGCTCCATCTCTTTTTCTTGTCAAAACTCATTTAAAAACACACCTTTTCTTCTTGGCTGTTCACCCAGAGAGCGTTGGCATCTGTGTCTTAATCTTGTACCCTTTGTATGTACCTGTACTTTTTGTAAGTTATAGTTGTTTAATTTGTGATCTTGTGATTTTTGTAGAGCACTTTGTTTAGCTGTCATGTTGTTTTTTTAGTGCTTTAGAATGAAAGTGATGTGGTATGGTATAGAGATTAAAAGGTAACTACCAAATTTTGAGGAAATGTGAGTGAAAAAGCCTCTAAGAATTCTCTCTCATAATCGAATATGTTGTGTGTAAATACCTGACTTTATCTCTAAATTATCCAGAAATGTAAAAGCTTCTATTTCCTGTTGAGTCGCCCTCCCTTAAGTCTAACACAACAAATACAACAGATAAGATTGGGGTAACAGGAAATAGACGGCTTCACATTTCTGGACCTCTGTTGAGAATCCGAGTCATTGTTCTGGAAAGGAGCCCGCCCATTAGCTGTGAACTCTATGTGTCTTATTACCTTAAAGAAAAGATAGATAATACTCATTGCAAATAACATTATTATTATTATTATTATTATTATTATTATTATTATTATTATTATTATTATTATTATTATTATTATTATAGTTATTATAGCCAGATACACTAGCTGTTGGGTAGCAATAGACTTGGTATGACTATGAATAATAATTAATAGGTGCCAAAGACAATAAAATAATTTTAGAAATGTTTAATTTGTGGCCCTTTGTACAGGAAATAGGTTGTGAGAGGGATTGTGGCACGGGTCCACACAGGCTGAGACTCGAGTCCGGGACAGCTGTGTTGATGACTGAGGCCTCTGAACATGGGTGTGTGCTCTACCCCTGCGCCCCTCCTTGCTCCAAAAATTGAGTAATTTCTACTAAAATAACCAAATCTGAGCAGCACATGATTAGCAGGAATAATAGCCAAGCAGCTCTTAGTCACTGTCAGTTACTGTTTAATGAAAAACCGTGTGGCCGTGTGTGGTAATATAGAACAGATGGAGGGAATTTGCACACTGGCGCTCTCAAAGAGCAAGCCCCACACGTATACAGAATATACGTGTGTGTGTGTGTGTACAGAATTTATTTTGGTAAGAATAGTCTTTCCAAAATACAAGAATTCATAAACAAAACATTTCAACTTCCAGTTAAATTACTTTAGCCAAAAAAACAATGCAACTAGGCTAGCAGCATCCACCTAAAATACAAAGTAAAAATAAATGACTGGGCATTGAATTTGACCGTCAAATTAGCTTTAAAACTAAATAAGAACAATGAATGGTTTGTGTTGAAAAACAACTGGTTCACTATGCAAAGCAGAAAAGTTGATGCAAAGTTACTTGGTAAAATGTTGTGAAAGTAATAAGCTGAATTCAAAAAGCAACCTTTTGGATGACTGATCCTTAATGTTTTGTTACACAATGGCGGCACATTTAATGGCGATATGGACTACCGATAAGGCAGCTAAGAATGGATGTAGATACTGGCAGCAGGCGTGTTGCTGACAGGAACTCAGCTCAACAGCAGAAAACAGCTGCAGCTGTGCTATTTTTGCGTGGTCAGCCAGACTGACTTACACTGTATGTCCACCAGTCTGGAAAGGAGCTCGTACGGCCCAATTTCCGGGAGATGACGTGACGCAACCACCAGGTGCCATATTGGCAGGACAAGCTTGTGACTAATTTTCGTGACGATGGTTGACTCATGTTGTGCCCCTGAATGCACAAACCACAGGGGGAAGTTAAAAGACATTTTATCGCATCCCTAAAGATCCTGTTAGGAGAGAAAAATGGATTTCTGCCATCAAACAGCCTTGGAGCGCGATGAAGAAAACGAAGAGCTGGATACCGTCACTCAATGGATGAAGATTTTTAAATCAGGTAACTTCAGGCGAACGTAATGTAATATCTGAATTTTATCTTTTAAAACAATATTGCTAGCTATTGCATTATATTTTTGTGTCTGCAGTTTTCATGGTAATGATCTGCCAACACAGGAAAAAGTTTTTTCCACGGCAGTGCAACAGTACTGTAGCCAGAACTACAGTATTTCCTAATGCTGGCAGGTAAACTTTTCCGTAGTAACAGAAAGGCCTGAATAGTAAACAACCAAAACTTTAGTGATCATGTACAGGGGTTGGACAATGTAACTGAAACACCTCTCATTTTAGTGTGGGAGGTTTCATGGCTAAATTGGACCAGCCTGGTGGCCAATCTTCATTAATTGCACATTGAACCAATAAGAGCAGAGTGTGAAGGTCCAATTAGCAGGGTAAGAGCACAGTTTTGCTCAAAATATTGCAATGCACACAACATTATGGGTGACATACCAGAGTTCAAAAGAGGACAAATTGTTGGTGCACATCTTGCTGGTGCATCTGTGACCAAGACAGCAAATCTTTGTGATGTATCAAGAGCCACGGTATCCAGGGTAATGTCAGCATACCACCAAGAAGGACGAACCACATCCAACAGGATTAACTGTGGACGCAAGAGGAAGCTGTCTGAAAGGGATGTTCGGGTGCTAACCCGGATTGTATCCAAAAAACATAAAACCGCGGCTCCCCAAATCACGGTAGAATTAAATGTGCACCTCAACTCTCCTGTTTCCACCAAAACTGTCCGCCGGGAGCTCCACAGGGTCAATATCCACGGCCGGGCTGCTATAGCCAAACCTTTGGTCACTTGTGCCAATGCCAAACGTAGGTTTCAATGGTGCAAGGAGCGCAAATCTGGAGCTGTGGACAATGTGAAACATGTATTGTTCTCTGAGTCCACCTTTACTGTTTTCCCCACATCCGGGAGAGTTACGGTGTGGAGAAGCCCCAAAGAAGCGTACCACCCAGACTGTTGCATGCCTAGTGTGAAGCATGGGGGTGGATCAGTGATGGTTTGGGCTGCCATATCATGGCATTCCCTTGGCCCCATACTTGTGCTAGATGGGCGCGTCACTGCCAAGGACTACCCAACCATTCTGGAGGACCATGTGCATCCAATGGTTCAAACATTGTATCCTGAAGGAGGTGCCGTGTATCAGGATGACAATGCACCAATACACACAGCAAGACTGGTGAAAGATTGGTTTGATGAACTTGAAAATTAAGTTGAACATCTCCCATGGCCTGCACAGTCACCAGATCTAAATATTATTGAGCCACTTTGGGGTGTTGTGGAGGAGCGAGTCAGGAAACATTTTCCTCCACCAGGATCACGTCGTGACCTGGCCACTATCCTGCAAGAAGAATGGCTTAAAATCCCTCTGACCACTGTGCAGGACTTGTATGTCATTCCCAAGACGAATTGACGCTGTATTGGCCGCAAAAGGAGGCCCTACACCATACTAATAAATTATTGTGGACTAAAACCAGGTGTTTCAGTTTCATTGTTTCACTGGATAAATATTGGCCTACATAGGCCTAATCCAACTTTTACACTATGTATGATCCAGTACAGTGCCTGACTGAATAGTCAATCCTACCGCTTCTCATTGAACAGTGTGTAGAAATATTAGCAAGCGAGTATTTTGATCTTATTGTTATTTTAAGGCATGTTAAGGGAGGGGTCATTTAATCTTTGTAAATGATTCACCTGCAACAAAAGTTGCCTTAAACTCACTATTTCAGCTACTAGTTGCTGTCTAATGTTATCATAGCCTATACTAGCATAACTATAGACTACTTACTCTAGCAGTAACAATGAAACAATCCTGTAATGGTGAACTCGACAGCAGAATCTCGGCCACAAGTCCAGTTATATTCCTCAAGACCTTAGAAAGCCTCCAGTGATTCTTCGGTGTGGTGGGAGGGAAAGTTAATTAGGTAGTTGTAAATGTCCGGGTGTTTCAAATTCAGGATTCCTTTGGCACCGGCTACCGGATCAATTGCTTTAAAAAGCACACTAGGAGCTAAATATGGATTACAAATTTTTAGTCTATTGAGTTTAGTTGTGTATGGCTGTATATCGCTATAAGAAAGTTGACTGCTCCCATCTATTCCTCTCGTTAATGTCTTTGCTTCCTGATCCTGGAAGCTGATAGAGCCCGATTTCAAAGGTGGGTTTAACAGGGTCAGGTTAGAACCAATCAGATAACTATGGATGTGACGCAAAGAAAACCTCCAAGTGATGCGTTCTGTTTTTTCAATTTGTTTTCCGTGAAACATGTCGTGCCATCTAGCAAACTCTCCAGTGAAATGCTTTTTGCCGCTTTTGTCTAAATAAATCTGAGGATACATGGTGTACTCACATTGCCCTTTCTTAATCTTCCAAGGCACCAAGCAAGAAACATTTCTGCATGTATTTTGACTGTTATGGTAGCAGAAAAGCGCTGCTGCGTTATGGGTAATTCTGCCGTTGAGAGTGACGCATCATAAAGTCCCGCCTGCCGCGCTGTGATTGGTCCGGTCTGTTTTGGGCCGGAGGAAATGGAGCCTTACCAGACTGATTTACCCTCTGTGTAATTCAGTCTGGCTGGGCAGGTTAGTGCTATTTAACAACCTCCCTAAGTCCCACATGCACCTGTTAAATACCATAAATACAGATATTAATGTGAGTCTGAACACTGGTGGTGTGCTACTGCCAGTAGAGTAGAATGAGCTGTGTAGTAAACAGCAGAACTAAAGGGGGCTTAGCATTAGCAGAGCTTTAGCTTTAACAGCTGAGAACCCACAAGCACCGTTTAGCACGTACTATAAGGATTATGTGGGCATATTTTATGCTCGTTAGAGGGGAAACAGATACCATGGAAAGAGCTCCCCGTTACAAGACTAAAACTACTCATAGAAATAAAGTTTAAATCACAGATAATTCAACTCTTTTTCCTTTGCTGGTTTCTCTGCTTTATTTGCGGTCTAATGCCACACTGATTCCTCTGTGCCTGATGTTGTGTTGGCACACTGTAACATCTGTATGCTCATTTTTAAGTCACAAGGCACGGTAGCTTCACAGGAACCTGCAATGCAGCCCCTTTCAAACCCCATCAAGTTCTGGTAGTACTGGTCGTCCAATGCATCTAGAGGGCATCCTGTATGACCTTAGCTGTTTGTTTTGGATGACTCTGAGAAAACCTCACAAATCACAAGTCTATTTCTATGCATCTCTACCGAACTGTTTGATCCCCTTCAGTCTGATGGTGTCACTACAGTTCAGCGATCTTTAGATCATATCACTAATTTCCAATCGGACCAAAGTTTTAGCTTCAACCTGGGCAGATCAACACGTTCAATCATATTTACTCAAACAACAACATTGCTTTTAGGAGGTTGCCTTAAGGGACATTGTCATGTAGTGAGGTAAACCTCCAAACGGGGGTCAATTCCTTAAAAGACTGAAACAGGACGTGTTCGGATCTTTATTTAGCACCATCGTTCCATCAGTTCCAACAAGTTTTCAAAACGAAAACCATTCCCATATCATGGTGCAGTTCATTTTCCAGTTCATTAGGGTTTTGGCACCAAGTTGGTACAACTTAATGAGGTTATTCATTTGCTTTGAGGGTCTGGTTTTCCCATACGCAGTTGTTATCATGAGTTACTTTGAGAAAACACAAAAGCTAGAGTCACAAGGCCTAACATGGACACAAACCAGAGAACGTTTGGAAAGATGTTTGAACATGACAAAGATGAAGCAATGGCTGACTGAATAAGAAAACAAATCAAATCCAAAGATGAAAATTCCCAAAACAGAATATTTAAACTGAAACTTGAATAAATTTGGATAATAACAAAAAAAATTGCTTCTTGTTCACCTTAGTGTGGTGTTGTTGTTTTTCTTTTCTGTCTGTTGTTGAAATCCCAAGAGATATGTTGTGACTTTTCTACAACACAGCCTGTGCTGTTTTGGAGCTCTGAGCAGTTTATCTTAATAGAGCTACTTGCACTAAACTGCGGGTTCACTGGCCTTGCACAAGTGATGGCCAAAAAAGAGAACATTTATTTGGCTTTTAATGTTATTTACCCAAAGTTTCAAGGGCTCCAATCAGCTCCTGACCAGCTGGTCTGGTGTTCTCTGGACAGAAACTTCCAGAGGAATCTAAAACTCATCCTAATTAGCTGTTTGAACCTCCTCAGATATTAGAGATTTTTCCCCAGTCAGTTTTTTTTTATTCAAAATAAAAACCCTAATTTTCCTTCCAACTCACAAGGATATTGAGCTTTGTGTTGGTCTGCCAAATAAAATCCCGGCCAAATGCTCTGAAGTTTCCTCAAGTTCTTTGAATTCTTGCAAGACAACTTGGGCCAAAATGTTTCATTTTGTTTTCAGCTGACCTGAGCACATTCCTCCACGTTTGCTGTGTTCCTGTCACAGTGTGTAAACCACTAACAGAACCTCGTCCTCAATAAATCCACTCACTTGAAATTTATATCCCCGTGGCTCTGTAGACACTGTGATTTTAAAATGAAAATAATAAAAAAAACATGATAAGGTTGTGGATACTTGTGTGCTGTATAATGGATTACAGTTTATGGTTAAAGTTTATTACTTGTACTTTTTCTGCTACAGGTATAAAACCTAAGCCTAAAGGTACCTAGAGGAGCTCTTGTTTATCAGTGGGGATTTATTGTAGTTTTGATTGTGGTTCTAGTCCTCTGTATAGAGATGATGATGATGATGATGAGTGTTTTGACTTGTGTACTCAGAAATCATATTGACCAAGGTAAAAGGAACCTCCTTGGCAGTGTAGTCAGGAATGCAGGAGACTAAGACAATCACACAAAAGCTAATTAAAAACAGGAAACGTCTGACTCAGAACTCTTAAAATGCTGGATTAATGGGAAGAAGATGAGGCCAAGTACACACACACACACACACACACACATACACATTTGAACTGAAAGCCCACATTTCGTCAAAACCCCATCGTTAGATCAGAGCAATGACTTGTCTTGCATGACTTGATCCCGTCACTTGCTGGCTTTATAACCAACCCCGGCGTCTGATTTAGGACCCGAATAAAGTAAAAGTTGCACTTCAGATTTTTTTTAATTTGTCTTTTTTTTTTCCTGTCACGGCCAAACAAACTTTATGGGACTTAGGAGAAACGGTCACAGGATCAGATTTATGGGATCGGCAGTGATAACATGTAAATCCCTCGCTTCATTCAACCTTGTTCGCGTTTGGTGTGAACGTACCTTTAGAGATTGCAAACGGATTCATATTTCAGTCTTCTGCTGCAGATCAAGTCTGAACCACAGAATGAGAGCTTAATTAGACTTAGAAAGAGATGTTGCTGCAGGCTCATCTTGAAAAGTCATTCTGACAGTAATGACTAATGAAAAGCTAGAAAAGACGACAGAAAACCCGACAGGCTAAAGCTCTGGTGTGTCGTGCAGCTGAGGGAAGGTTTTTCATACAGTGATGTACCAGTGAGCTACTTTATTCTTACTTATCTGAACATTGATAATAACCTCCTCTTTAAAAGACCGAATGCTATGCAACATACCAGGCCAGCTGACAGCTTTGCTAGGGCCCAGGAAAACGCAGTCTTTTTGCCCCCCCCCCCCCCCCCTCTACACCTGCCGCCACCACACACACACACACATACACACACACACACACACACACACACACACACACACACACACACACCAAAAAATAAGTCAACTTAACTGTATACTTCATGCCCGGGAAATCTCTGTATTTTATACTGAATATTTTCAACCCATCTATTGAATTTAGTGCACTAAACTGCTGCTGAAGACGACCACTCTTATCTACCTGGATGTTCTCTGGAGGACTGAAACGTCTCAGTCAGTAACGTCAGTCTGTGGGTCTGTTGGGGCAATGAGAGAAGTTTCGTCTCCTCTTCCTTTTCTGTCTCTCGACGTTTTCTTGCTCATGGTTTTTCACGTGCTTTGATAAATTTGTTGTTTCACTGAATTAAGCCGGCTTTTTACAAAACATACAGCTTGATGTCATTTACGGTACTAAAATAGAGCCAAACAGCGCTACTTTCCCTCTTCATGTTTTTCCGTTCCCGCGGTCTCTCTCTCTCCGAGTCTGAGCAGTAGCTGTATGGTTGTTTGTGAGAGAGAGCTGGACTCTATATTAGGCTGAGCCTGCGTGCTGATTGGCTGGCGTCGCTGAGACATGTACGAGAGGGGAGGGGGAGCAGCAAAGTGCCGTGATACAGACGGGGAGACTTTGGTGAAGCTGCTGCAGTCAGCCCGTGCTGGCTGACACTCTGACCATTAAAATAGTCAGTGTCAGTTTTGGGCACCCCCTCTGTCCTGGGCCCGGGACAACTGACCCGTTTGCCTCCCCCCACCCCCTCCCCCCTGTCAGCGGGCGTGCAACATACTACCAGTTGGTTGTGTATTATAGCCAAACAAACACCTGCTGGAGTTGATCATTATCATTCATAGTATTTGATTTATTGACTGGTGAAATTAAATGCTCCACCTAAATTGACTGAAGCACCAAAAGCTCTGCAACGCTTGGATAAGCTGACAACTTGATGACAGAGTATCACTCAATTAATGTAGCTCCAGTAATGAGAAACGGGGTCAGCCGCAGTATGTCTAACAAGTTCAGCAATTCAGCATTCCACAACAGTTTCGTTTCCCTTTTTGTCGCTTGTGGTTGATGTAATAATACAACGCTCCGCTCAAAGATGGGCGATCTTGTTCAACTTGATTGTCTCCTTCTACAAATCTGTTTAGATGCCTAAATGCTATAGTCAAAAAGTCTACAGACACTCACCAGAAGTAGTTTGGATATTCCCCTCCCTTAGGTTGGCTAACTCTGGAATGTTTCTGGATTGTCTTCTCCGGCCTGAGATGATTGACAGCTGTGATAACGTTTCATGTGCGGTGCTTTGCTAAGGTATTTATGCTGGCCAAACCTTTTAATTTGTCACGTTACAACTGCAGGCATTTAAAGGGATATATCAACAGAGCCAACAATATTTCGTAATTGTGAAGTCAAAAGAGAATTTCTTCCCCTTTTTTTTCTACAAATTTAAATATGAAAAGTCTGGATTGCATTTGCAGTGAGCCAGATTTACTCTGAAACTCTGGAATAATGGTATTATTATTATTATTATTATTATTATTATTATTAATGATAATAATAATAATAATAATAATAATAATAATAAAGCACTGCAACCAGATATGTTCAGAAATCAGACAATTAATATAGAGTCCACTAGTGTGTAACTGAATCTGTTATAAATCTGTATTAATACAGCTATTCTGTTTTGGGCCCAGCAGGTTTTTTAGAGAACATTTGTGCAAAGGTAAAATAATAATGTTTTGTTAAAGACTTAACCTCACTGTGTGTGTGTACAGATGGATGACACACTATCCAGTGTCATTATTCTGTTTCATACTTCTGTGCTATTTTGTGTTGGTCTTTCGCGTGTATCACAGCATTAGGGTTACTTTAGTAAGGCTTTGTAAGAAATGAAATGCTTCCTCCCCGGTCAGTTTGCTACATAGCTGTTAAATATTAATTTAATTTTTACCCAGACTGCCAAGGCAATTAAAGCCTGAAAGCCCAATGAAGCTCTTATCAGTTTGCAACATAACTCAAAGCCGATGTTAGGAACTCAGTTGAATGCGAATGTACCTTTGCCCATTCTGCAACTCATCACCTGCTACCACAAAACTCTGCTTGATAATCATTATTATACATCCATATTTCCCTTTATGCTTTCACAGAGGGGAACTGTGCCTCTGTGTTTAGCCCATCCCTTAGGGAGCAGTGTGCTGCTACACTGAGGGGTGCATTGAGAGCAATCTGGGACTTACTCAGGGACCCAGAGTGACAGACTGAGTGGCAAACCGTCGACCTTTGTGCCCAAGATGCTGCCCAAGGAACCTCAGTCCAAGCGCAGACCACAAGATGCTGAATATCACACAGCTTCAGCTACTTCAGCTAGAAACCACTGATCAGGCCCGAAATCTGGTTGTTGTGATGGAGACCTGAACCTCCAAAAGCATCTAAAGACAATTACGACCTGAGCCTTCTATCACCTGAGGAACATTTCCAGGATTAAAGGACTGATGTCTCAGCAGGATCTGGAAAAACTAATCCATGCGTTTATATTTAGTAGAATTGATTACTGCAACAGTGTTTTCACAGGCCTGCCTAAAAAGTGGATCAGACAGCTGCAGCTGATCCAGAACGCAGCTGCCCGCGTCCTCACTGACTAAGAAGATAGAGCACATCACCCCAATTCTAAAGTCCTTCCACTGGCTCCCTGTATCTCAGAGAATAGACTTTAAAATCCTTCTGTTAGTCTATAAATCCGTGAATGGCTTAGCACCTAAATACATCAGACTTGTTATCAGTGTATGAACCCTCCAGACCACTAAGGCCTTCTGGCTAAAATCTATTCTGCATACCTAGAACCAAACATGGAGAAGCAGCATTCGGTTGTTATGCTCCACATATCTGGGGCAAACTCCCAAAAGACTGTAAAAGTGCTGAAACCTTTAGTTCTTTTAAATCAAAGTCAAAAACCTATTTGTTTAGAGATGCCTTTGAATGTTAATGATGCAATGTGCTTTCCTCTGTAATGATTTCGTTTCTTTGTTCTGTTCATGTAAAGCAGTTTGAATTGTCTGTTTCTTTTGTGCTCTACAAATAAACTAGCCTTGTCTGGAATGAAGACTCCAAAACCTCAGAATTACATCACCACACGTAACTACCATTTGTTCCTGTGCATGTCTGTTCAGTCAGAAAGATCCGGCATGCATTTAACCAACATAATAATCTCTAAGAAAACCATTAATACATCCATCAACCTCGCTGGATTATGGGGCCTATTCAAAGTCAGATTTTGTAGCTCAGTGAGATCTTGTGAGGTGACTCGAAACAGGTTGGACAAGCAAAAAAAAAACAAAAAAAAAAAACTTCAAACATCTCATGGCTGACAATGAGAAATAAGGTAAACCTTATTTGTCTAATGCTACAAACTGGTAGAAGAAGCAGCTTCTCATTGAATTTATTTCAGCCAAAGGGGCTAAAGATAGCTAGTATGGTGTCCTAACTTCTTCCTCAGTTAGGAAATACAAATTTGTTTATCTGTGGTTTAATGAGTAAAATAAGGTTAATGATTGTTGTTTTAGTGTACAAACAAACATATATTAGGCATGTATTTGTCTACATAACTGGCAACCCAGATGGATAACGTGTTGCACTCTTCGTTCTACACATTATCAATCTGGGTCTGCTCCCATTGAATCTGTTCGGGAAAAGGAGAGAAATTACACTTTCCCAGCTGATTGGGAAAGTGTATAAAACATATAAGCTGGAGTCATCATAATAAACTACAACAAGTTCCATTGGTCAAGGCAATTCTTGCTGTTCTTCTTTCAAACAAGAAATAATTTATTCTGACAAATAGACATGAAAGCACCAGCTATGTGTACCACCTCCTGTGCTGCCATGTTTATTTTGGTTCAGTAGTGCTTGCTTTCCATTACAGCTGGTATGTCCTGTCTTAAACCATGATACTGCAACATGATTGGTCCGAACCGTTTTTGGTTCTGGCCAAACAGCTGAGGCAGAAGCGGTACAAAATGGAAACTTGTATGTTTGTGAAATTGCAAATACAGTGAGAGTTCAGTTTGCAGGCAAGGTTACTTTAAAAGAACAAAATATTGATTGTATGACCAAATGTCTTTCTATTTTCACATTCACAATCTGCCTGTTGCTTTGCAGAGCAAAAAATTAATGAAATAAAGGCGATAGCTACAAGTTTAACTCCACCAGGCCAGTAGGTGGCATACTCGTGCTTGTCACCTCTCGGTCCATCCTTCAGCTGTACTGTTTTCCAGCCGGTTACCAGGTCCTTTTGTCAGCATTAGCAAACATTTAACTCCATGTGGCTTCTGAGTCCATGTCCTTTCTTAAGTCGACACCGATGCTGAAAAGCTTGGCAGTCGTTCACCCTAGTTTTGCTTCTTTTTTGGTCCGCTTGAATCTGAGAAACGTAACGCTGACAAGAAGCTATTTCTCAGTATCATGATGAAGCTACGACGATCTCCCAACGCTTGAGCTCCATCTCATGTGACTTCAACCTACTGTTCCTATTGGTGCAGAATCCTCTCGTTTGGACGTTAGCATCGTAACCAGAAGTAAATATTGATATATTTTGGACCAGTGAAAATGTATAAAACTATTATTTATATACTAAATGTTTATTTTTCAGTCAAATTAATACTTTTATTATCTGGGTGTTTTTCAAAATTAATTGTTTTGATAAATAAACTTGTAGCTACAACCATTAATGGTTTTGGTTATCTCTGTCTGAGCGTACTGTCGGGAAATGCTGGTTTTCTTCCAAACTCAAAAGCTAAGCCCGATATGTGAGTGGTTCTGTCTTGACGTCAGTGTTTGTGTGCTGGTCCTGCAATGGACGTGGCGCTTGTCAGAAGCGCCCTGCTTGTTGTACGAGTGGCCTACTCAGAAATCCAGCTCTAGAATACGTGACCAAGGAATGAACAGATAAGATAAGATAGGCTTTATTGATCTCACATTGGAGAAATTCACTTGACACATCGGCTCAGTAATCAATAATAATCAAAAGAAGGTGCCAGAAGTAGGAAAAGGTGCATCAGTTATATACAGTGTGTCCTCATATATACAGTGAATCAAAAAAAGAAAATAAGAAAAATAAGAATAAAAATACAAAAAGAAATAGAAATAAGGCAGAGGATGTCTTATGTACATTCACGGTGACTTATATACATATGTATTGACGTATATTCAGGTGGTAATAGCAACAGATTTCACTTCTTTCAGGATTACTGCACAGGTTATATCACAGTGTATTAAATAGAATTGCACATCAGTTATTACAGTTATAGTTACAGTTATAGTGCAGCATTGTATAATCTGATAGCAGCAGGGATGAATGACCTGCGGTAGTGCTCCTTTTTACAGACAGGATGTCTAAGTCTGTCACTAAAGGAGCTGCTCAGCTCATCTACAGTCTGGTGCAGATGAGCAGGTCTTGATTAAAATCCCTTATTCTGACCATAATTGTAACTGCGACTTAAATCCAGGCATTACCTTCAGAAATGTTTGGAAAGATGCAGTAACCTAACGTTGCACCTGAACAACACTTTCAGAACAGTTAATAATGTGTCAAAGTCCTGCAGATTGCTTCAGAGTTCAATTGCTGCAGTGCAACCGAGCTACATAGCGGGCCTCAATAAGAGTTTCTGCTTCATCAAGGAAAAGAAAGAGTTACAGATTTAACATAATTCCTCTTAGCTTAGCTTTATAAAGCAATAAAACTCTGTCTCCTGTTAATTTTGCAGTAATGTCACAATGATGTAATAGTCACTGTGCCAAGATAAATCATTTTCACTCCGTTCAAAAATATTCCCTCAACAGCTCTGTCAGGATGAGTGTGCTTCTAAAGAAAATCACAGCTTCAACTGGAAGGAATCAAGAACAGCCGCTCATCCACCAGCAGACACGAATAACCTGAACAACCACAATGCGTTTTCCAAGCCCTCAGCTTTGTGTCAGGTAAATACCAGATACTGTGTGGGTGAAACAGAGAGCGACAGCATCCCTTTACAAATGGCTTCCCAGGAACATTTAGGCGACAGAAACCCAGGCTCACAACTGCAAGCATTTTCAGTTTTCAAGAAAAGATTTCTAGGCATCAGGAAACTTGATACATTTTTTTTCTTTTGCAGAAAATCACCACTCAGCCATTTTGCCCACATGTCACAGCTTTGAGTAGGTGTGATCACATTCCTGCTGTAGCCAGGATCATCTTCTCTTAAGCCTAGTTAGATTTCTAAGTTTTCAACTGACAACAGAGAGACGTTAAGAAAGCCAATAGTATTGTTTTGGTTTGATTTCTACTTCTGGTATAAGTCCACTCAATAGTTGCTATAGCTGAATCTTCAGCCAGTTACTAAGCACACATCTGAATCAGCATCCCCCTTTTCCCTGCAGTAGCGTCATTACCCCTATGTTTAAAGCCAGCGGTGGTCCACAGCTAAAGTACTGCTATCATAATGTGTGATTTTTTTTATTTTTATTAGCTGTTCATTTTTCTGGTAGATGTCTTTTGGAATGATCCGACTTTTTTCCAGGTGAACAGTTTCTGACTGGCTCTTAATATTTAAGACTAATAAAAAAAAAGTGGGAAATAAGCCTTTAGTTTAAAGTCTGATTGGAAGCTTCAGGGGCAAACTGACCAGCTGCATTGAACACCTCTAATTTCTTACACTGTTTGCACCATGTCGTCCAGCGCGGCGAACCGTGCTCCCCATCATCTGCACATGTGCATGTATGCTAATAAGCAATCGAATCTGTTTGGAAACTGAGCTCTGACCTTTTTCCCCTCGCCCTTGTGCTGCCCCCTGGGCTGTGCACCCTGGGCTTTGAGCCATATTGCTCAAATGAAAAAGCGCTGTGAAACTCATTTAGATTATTTATTTTTTCAGTTTAAGACAGTATGAGAGTGGTCTGCAAACAAGATATGCACTGAACACTTCTGCACTGCGTGACATAGACTGATAATGATCTATCAAGACATGCCAGTCAAGAGACATAGTTTTATTTTATTCATTGCATCATTCCTTGGAAGCATGCCACACATTCTACACCAGAATATTTCCCAGAACCCTTGGATGTTTCCTGCTTAACTTTCACTTGTGGAGGTGTATGGAATGGACTGAAACCTCACCCCCACACGGTTACATCTTAGCTTACAGCTCTATTCCTGGTATAAGGTGTTATTAAAGTAATAACATGTTTACATGCTGCAGCTTTGACAAGCTACGGAGCCACGTTGTTAAACTAAATGTAAACCTAATATATTTTTATTCAATTTCTGCATTCAGTCCTCTGTGGCTGGAAACTATCAGCACGCGACATCTTGACTGGGCCAAATTTGCTCACTATAATCTGCAAACACGATTTTCTGCCAAATTTGGCTTTAGAGTGTTTTTTTTTGTTTTTTTTTTTTTTTTTTTCTGGTGATGGGTCAAATGTTTTTGACTCCTTCTCCCACTGCCAAAAATCTCTCATCTCCAAATTTGCAACAGCAGAACACTGAAGGATTTGGGTCAGATCTGACAGGTATGCCGAGGGGTTGAATAAATGAATAAATAATTTATTTCAGACAATCCAGTCAAATTAACACAAACAAACATTATATATAACTCATATAGAATGTATATGCTATGGTAGACTATAGCCAGATCTGGATATTTTTGTACAACGACATTATTTTTAATCCTTTGTAACCTCTTTGCGAACTATCAGATCAGCAAATGCGAGGACATCGACTCGTTGATGGCAGATGGGATGTCTACAAGACCAAAGGCTGAAATAAAAATGTATGCATCCAGATTATTGAATTTGGATGCAATGTTCTGCTTGTTACATTAAATGTGTAGAAGGTTTTGAAATGATCCATCATGGCCTCATGTTTAGGTTTAAAACTCTGGTGTTTTAACAGATTTATTAATTGGGTGTCCTCTCAGAGGCTTGCTGCACAGAATGACTGAATCTTCCTGGTTACATTCCAAGCTGATGGAAACTGGGATGTCTGAATATTTAGAATTGCTCTGTCTCCCGCCTCCGCACACTCCTTTTAATTTTTTAGTGGTTCCTTGTGTTCAGTACACATGACTTCTGGGAAATACACCAGTCTGTAAAAAAAAAATAAAAATAAGAAAATGAACAGACCAGACTTTGTCTTACAGTCCTTTAGCAATGCGCTACTTCCTTAGCAGCAATGTGTTTGCCTGCATTCCTTTCTGAAGATATTCAGAATAATTAATATATTTCATATAATTACTAATTCTATTATAGTGCATGGGTTAATGCCAGTTTTATCCACAAAAAAACATTGGAAGTTGAGCCGCAACAATGTAAATACTATACAGCGATTGTATTCCCAGGCAAAAGAGCAAACGGCTCTTCTCTTCCTCTGTAACTGCTTATTTAGTGTAGGCAGTTTATAACTAATACTTCATTATTTTTAAACCCAAATAGGGCACCTCAGGCACCGTTACTAATGATTTGCTCCTGCTAAACAGCCCGTTTAAGGTTGTGCCACAGCATCTAAATTGGAAGAAAACTCCTGACTATCAAACTACCACTACCAGGTTTGACTGTCGGTATGTTTGTTTTTGTTTTTTTTGCCTGAATGCTGTTAGTCTTATGCCAGATGTAACACCTTCCAGGAGGTTCCATGCTTTTTCTCATCAGTCTGCTGAATATCTTCGCCAAAAGAAAAAACAAAAAGTGTTTTGTGTTGTTGTTTTTCAGTCAGCAATGGTTTTGATTTTGAGCCAAGTAAGGCCTGCAGGGCTTTAGATGTCATTCTGGATGAGTCGTCGATGCACTCTTGGAATTATTTTGGTAGGCTAGCTTCTTCTGTTAAAGTTTGCCACTGTTCAACATTTTCTTCATTAAACCAAATTGAGCAAAAAATGTGATTAAAAACAATTCATTTAACAATTGAGACATTTAGTTTTTTCCCATAGGGGAAAGTTTGTTTGACTTTTAACCTTAAGGAACAGAATCAAAAACGTAATGTTGTTTCCTCAAGTTATCTTTCTGTGGTATTGCAATCAGTTTGACGACCAAAAACATTCAAAAGCAAAAACACAAAAAACAATCTGTAAGGGATTGAATACGTTTGACAACACTGTAAAGATCACGTAAAATAGGAGAATAATTGAAAGTGTAAACACTGAGAATTACAACACCAGCAGTACTTCTAACCAGGAAACACATTCCGCATTTCCTCATTAACATTTTTCTCAAGCCTACATTGCTGAGTGTTACTTATCAGGACTGTGATGAAACATTTCAGTAAAATGGTGCACTAGCTTGTGCACTAGTCTGTATACTAGTCTTTATAATCTCCATTTTATCCCACACGCACCAGATAAACCCAGGATGAAATAAATAAATAATAAAACAAATGTGCAATGTTGAGGAAAAATCGTGGTCTGTATATTTCAACACTGTTCAGGAATGCACAGGTTGATGGTGTCATTGCCATTTTTGGGTTGTGTATCCTCCCCGTGGCTGTGAGACAGACCCTCTCTATTGGTATCGTTGTGCCCAAACGTGTTATTCTCAGACAGCGGAAGTTGGCCTCCTCTCCCTCTTTTAAGTGCTGGTTAAAAGACATGGTTTCCCATTTGTATCTTGATAAAATTCATTACACTGGTTAACTTCCAGGAAACTGATGTGGAGACAGTGGACTGGGGTGTTCACCTGAACAATAAACTGGACTGGAGTCACACACTGATGGCCTTTACAGGAAGGGTCAGAGAAGACTCTATCTGCTGAGGATGCTCTAAGGCAGTGGTTTTCAATAGGTGAGGCGCGCCTTCCCTGGGGGGAGCCAAAGAGTCACGGGAGGCGCAAGAAGACAGAAGAAGACAGTGGTGCCACTCAGCTCTGTGAAACTATGTAGTGATATTCGTGCCTTCTGTTTGAGCGCGCAGGAACCAATCCAAGCACGCAGTGAGACAATTCTCAACGCTCAAAACCGGTCTGGCACCCGCCCAACTCTGAAAAACTCTTCTCAAACCACTGTCCTCGCGCTAAGTTCCATCTCTGCGCGCGCGCACCTGCTCATTCCACGCTCAACACCAGCGGTGTGCTCGCTTGGCTGTTTCTGCGCACAAGACTTCAAAAACTGTCTACTCCACCAGCCAATTAGAGTATGGCTTGCAAATACATTCAGATGAATTAAATCAAAATGCTGCAGCCTTTGGCAGAAATTACTAAACATCACCGTGGGATTGAAGAAAAACAAATAGTTTCATATTTTAGCCTAAAATATTATGGCTAAAATATTTAGACTAGAATAATAGAGTTACTAAGTGAGGTGTGAAAAATGTTTTTGTCTCTTTTCTTTCCAGCTTCTGGGAGGTGATGCAAAAGTTTATTCTGATCATAATCATCGTGATTGTCATCATTATTTAAAGAGCACTTTAACAAAAGGTGAAACAAAGTGCCATACATCAGAAATACATCAGATAAGAGATAAGATCTAATAAAATGCTTGGTTGTTAAAATAGCAATAGGTTTAAATTGTGTATAATTAGCCTTAAAAGTAAAACGGAATATGTTGACGTCTGTTAAATTCAGGTTACCTTTTTTTATTATTATTTCAGTTGACGTCTCCTGTTGACGTGAGTTCAGTTTGACAGTTTATGAATTTGCTCTAATGACAGTTCAATTTTAAAACTAAGCCCTCTGTCCGTGATGTTTCAGTAAAAGTAGCATGTAAAATGGAAATATTGGATGGATATTTTATGAATATGCCTTTTTTATGAATGTACTTTGTTAAAAGAAATACAATAAAAAAAATCATGTGTTGGGCTATCAGTTGTTTTTGAAGCACAGCATTCCAGGAACACAAAAGAAAGATGCATTTACTGCAGGGACCTGTGTGCGGTAGGTTTATGGTTGGGCTGGGGGGGGGGGGGGGGGGGGGGGGGCGTGGTTATCTTTACCTATTCCAAGGGGAGGCTCACCTTCAGTGAATTTAAAAACCCCTGCTCTAAGGAGAGCTTCCGCAGGTCTTTCCTCCCAGCTGGCGCTAAACTTTACAGCCTCTGCTGATTCATGGTGATTCTGTAACATATGAGTGGCTCGGTTCCTGTGAGTCACATGTCTGCATCTCTCCTGCTCAGATGTCCTATTTTCTCACCACTTGGGACAGCTGTCTGCCTCAGCTGGCAGTATTTGAACATAGAAACTGGTTGGGCCGATTCCTGATATATCACTACTGTAACACTCTTTTATGCCTGTGACATGACTGGAGCTTTTCCCTTTTCATTTTTTATATTTTTTTTTAAAATAAATTCAGTTATCTGCTTATTTATTATTTAATTTACTTAACATTTAATAACATATTTCATAATAATGGTAATGGTAAATATTATTGTCCTTTCTGTTCTCTCTCTCTTCGGAGACGGTCGCTTTTTTTCTCTCTCTGCTCGACTCTGCACCCCCCCCCCCCCCCCTTCCTGGTGCTGCTGTTGCTGTGTTTTTGTCTTTTTGAGCTCTGTCTTCATATCACCCGAACGCAGAAAATCGTGGCTCTGGTAAGCTGGTCTCTCAGTGCTATTGATCAAAAAAAAATTCAACGGGTAGGCAGGGAAGAGGGGACCCGTCCTGTCCTGTTGGGACACATTTCAAGGCATGCACCCTAGATTCTTGGAGTAAATGGAATATGGTGTGTTTTTCGATTTTGTCAGTCGAGGACGTGGAAGACTTATACATGTTTGGATTCATGATACTTGGATTTCTGCTAATTGGATTCGGTGGATTTTTAATGTATCGGCAAATTCAGCAGATGTCGATAGCAATTATGGCCTCGATCAGGCTACCTGCTGCATATGACGCGATCACTAAGGCGGTGAATGAGCAGACCAGTAAGTTGGAGGAGCAGAGTCACAAGCTGGACGCGCTGGAACGCAGACTGGCTTCGGTGGTTGAACTCAAATGGGAGATGGGATAAAATCTGGATGTGAAACACAGAAAAAAGCCCAACAAATTTGAAATATTGGATTTGCCACGTGGAGCCAGCGATGAAAGGACTTAAAGCTGATGGAAAAGTATCCATGTGTTTTTGCCCTGCCATTCACTATATGCACGCGCGAAAGCAACAACAAAGAACCGCGTGTTAACGTCAAATAATCATGCAAGCATATCAAGTTTTTTTAATTATTATTATTATAATAATAATAATTATTATTATTATTTATTTTTTATTTCTTTCTTTATTTTTTTTATGTT
This sequence comes from Fundulus heteroclitus, assembly GCF_011125445.2. Taxonomy (NCBI): domain Eukaryota; kingdom Metazoa; phylum Chordata; class Actinopteri; order Cyprinodontiformes; family Fundulidae; genus Fundulus; species Fundulus heteroclitus. The sequence continues at coordinate 46,293,544 of NC_046372.1, forward strand.
GGCGAGGCGGTCGCTTCGCCAAGATAGCGCTGCGGGAAACCCTGATGTTCATACTTTCACTGTGTTAGTCATTGGCTGTGTCTCATTCCGCCTACTTCTACACTTCGAACACTTAGTTTTAAGTAGGTAGTGTAGATAACACAAAAAGTCAGTGCACTGAAGGTACCCGGATGACCCCCTAAAAACGGGCGCAAAATGCAGTGTGTAGCGATGGACCCTACTCGCACTTAACGGACGCCATCTTGACTACAAAGCGGAAAGGGAGGGGCTAAGGACGTCGGGAAGATGTTCCCATTTTGAAAATAATGGCGGACAATTCCGCCGAGACAGCCGGAGCTGCGACACCGCAATCATATAAATGTAAGTAATGGTGGTAATACGAGCCATTGTCCTCGATAGGCGTTTGTAAAATACACGAACATACCTCATGTTTAGCCAATATTTTGGAGGATCCTGCGTTGACGTCGGAGGCGATGTAATTTCAACATGCTGTGAATGTAAACGATTGTTGTTTTTATTTTAAAAAAAACGCCGGCATTTATTTTTTGGCGGTCTGAAAAATTTGCGGTCACGTGTGTTGCGTTCGTCACGTCATCCCGTCATTTCCGGTAAGCGTTTTAACATAAGTGTTACTTTCGGAACACTACTAACGGTCGAAAGTGGGCACTACGGCAGTAAGTGGTCAGTGCACAGACGGAAGTATTCAGAATGAGACGCAGCCATTGTTTGTACTGCCGTTTTTTTTACTTTTCGTTGCGTTCGCCTGTCTGCTAAGCTCAAAACAACCGCGCCTGGCTTGACGGAGAAACCAGAACAGCTGAGCATATTTACGACAGTGCACTTCTACTTTCGCCCTCTGGGGGGAGCCTCGCTGGAAAATCAACCCCGGTTGCATAGTATACCTTTAAAATAAGAATGACAACTAAAATAATTCGACGCTGAAACATAAAAAATATATTCACGAAACATGAGTTCCTCTGCTGGACAAAGAAGACAAGATAAACTTGACCCCTCCAGAGGAAAAGACGATAATGAGCCGAATCCACCGAGCCCGACTAGCAAACACACAGCTAGCAGCAACACATGTCAATTAGACTTAACGGTGCTGGAAGAACTGAGAAAACTCCGAAAAGAAAATCAAGACGGACATAAACACACTAAGCTGGCTCTTAGCCGCATGGAACAATCTGTTTCGGACATAAAAGACCAACTGGTGGAGCACGAAGAAAGAATGGGGAGATTTGAGGAGAGACTCGGCACAACAGAAGACACGGAGCTATTTAGTAAATCTGTGTATTACAATAATGATAAAATATTGAGAAAACCTTTTAAGATCCTATTTAAAAAGGGGGACCGGAGGGTGTGTTCCAATTACAGAGGAATCACACTCTTAAGCCTCCCTGGAAAGGAGGGTCCGTCGGATAGTTGAACCTCGGATTCAGGAAGAGCAGTGTGGATTTCGTCCTGGCCGTGAAACACTGGACCAGCTCTATACCCTCAGCAGGATCCTGGAGGGGGCGTGGGAGTTTGCCCAACCAGTCTACATGTGCTTTGTGGATCTGGAGAAGGCATTCGACTGTGTCCCCCGGGGGATCCTGTGGGGGGTACTCCGGGGGTATGGAGTACCGGACCCTTTAATAAGGGCTGTCAGGTCTCTGTACGACCGGTGTCAGAGTCTGGTCCGCATTGCCGGCAGTAAGTCGGACTCGTTTCCGGTGAGAGTTGGACTCCGCCAAGGCTGCCCTTTGTCACCGATTCTGTTCATAACTTTTATGGACAGAATTTCTAGGCGCAGCCAAGGTGTTGAGGGGATCCGTTTTGTTGGCCTTAGGATTGCGTCTCTGCTATTCGCGGATGACGTGGTCCTATTGGCTTCATCAGGGCGTGATCTACAGCTCTCACTGGAGCGGTTCGCAGCCGAGTGCGAAGCGGCCGGGATGAAAATCAGTGCCTCCAAATCCAAGACCATGGTCTTGAACCGGAAAAGGGTAGAGTGCCTCCTCCGGGTTGGGGAGGATGCTGCCCCTAATGGAGGAGTTCAAGTATCTTGGGGTCTTGTTCACGAATGAGGGGAAGATGGAGCGGGAGATCGACAGGCGGATTGGTGCGGCGTCTGCTGTGAAGCGGGCGCTGTACCGATCCGTTGTGGTGAAGACAGAGCTGAGCCAAAAGGCGAAGCTCTCGATTTACCGGTCGATCTACGTTCCTACCCTCATCTATGGTCACGAGCTTTGGGTCGTGACCGAAAGAACGAGATCCCGGATACAAGCGGCTGAAATGAGTTTTCTCCGTAGTGTGTCTGGGCTCTCCCTTAGAGATAGGGTGAGGAGCTCAGTCATCCGGGGAGGACTCAGAGTAGAGCCGCTGCTCCTCCACGTCAAGAGGAGCTGGCCCAAGTGGCCGGGGAGAGGGACGTCTGGGCCTCCCTACTGAAGCTGCTACCCCCGCGACCCGTCCCCGGATAAGTGGAAGACGACGGATGGACGGACCTTTCAAGATGATGAAGGCTGATATGTTATGGTAATAGGCACAATTGGAGGAGTAAAGAACCATACTTTATGTTTATGCCCCAAATGAAGACTGTCCACGTTTTATTAGAATGGTCACAACTCTACTAGCAGAAAAAAGCGAGGGGATTATACCAGTGGGGAGTGACTTCAACTGCACCCTGGATTCGAAGTTGGACAGGTTACCTACAATAATAAAATCTCAATCTAAAATGTCTAAAAATATGATGAGGGAACTGGGACTAGTAGATATTTGGCGTTAACTCCACCCCAATGAGAGAGATTTCACATTTATGTCCCAGGTTCACGGGAGTTATTCGAGGATAGATCTTTTCTGCGTAACCAAAACTGAATTGCATAGGATAAAAGAGAGCACAATTGAGCCAATCACTTTTTTCAGACCACGGCACCGTGACAATGAAAATTAATTTAGGAATAGACAATCCTTTCAGACATTGGAGGCTTAATGTCTCATTATTAGCAGGCACAAGCATTAGGCAAGAAATACATAGAGCCCTGGTTGAATACTTCACCATAAATGATGATGGTAGTGTCTCCCCCTCAGTGTATGGGATGCCAGTAAGGCCACAATAAGAGGGCAGATTATTTTATAGGATCCAGGATATAGAAACAAAGGCTGGCTAAACAACAAGGATTGGAAGCTGAAATAAAAAAGTTAACAAGAGAACACAAACAAATGGGGAAAAAGTGACACTTTAAAAAAATTAAAGGAGGTTAGAAAACAACTGGATGAAGCTCTGACATACAAGGCAGAGGGAGCACTCAGATATACCAATAGAAAATATTACGAAATGGGTAATAAAGCAAGCAGATTACTGGCTTTTCAACTAAGAAAGGCCCAATCTAGCCGTGCAGTTCCCAAGATCAGGAACCCGGAAACCCATCAGATTGAGACAGACCCAACTAAAATCTCGGGCTCGTTTGTAACCTATTACAAACAGTTATATACGGCTGAAGAACTAGAATTTAAACAGGAGAAAGTTACAGAGTTTTTAAGCCCTCTTAATCTGAATAAACTCTGTAGTGAGGATGCAGAATTGTTAACAAAACCTATCACAGAAAGTGACAATAAATCACAAGGAACGGACGGCTTTTCTAGAGGATACTGCAAAATATTTGTGAATGAACTCACCCTTATACTATGTAAATTATATAATTACGTACTAAAATCAGAAGACCCCCCCCCAAATTCATGGTCGGAAGCCATATTAACGGTAATGCATAAGGAGGGGAAGGACCCTCATCAACGTACCAGTTATCGCCCTATAAGTCTACTCTGTGTGGATTATAAAATCTTGACGTCCATAATGGCTACCAGGATTCAAAAAAATATTAAGAAATTAATAATACCAGATCAAACAGGATTCATTCAAGGACGTCAAGGAACAAATAACATAAGAAGAGCCCTGAACCTGCAGACAATAGCAAGAGAAGACACACAATCATCAATGTTTCTCAGCTTGGACGCTGGGAAAGCATTTGATCGAGTTGATTGGGTGTTTCTGAGGCAGATACTAATAGAAATGGGCTTTGGGAAGGAATTTGTGGCCTTGATCAATCTACCGTATAAAAAGCCCAGCTCCAAAGTTAGGGTTAATGGTCATTGCCCCAGTTTCTTCAGGATTGAGCGAGGTGTGAGACACAGGGACTCATTGTCTCCTATCTTATTTGCTGTAAGTATTGAACCCCTAGCAGAGGCAATACGCCAAAACGTACATATTCAAGGGATAGCAGATGAAGGGGGGTCTGTTCATAAAATAGCTCTATTCGTGGACGATATTTTACTCTTTGTAAAAAAATCCACTTCTTTCCATCCTTGCACTTATGAAATGCCTGTGTGAATACGGGTCAGTGTCGGAAGCCATGATCATTTCAGGCATCTGGCCTGTACAGCTAAATAACAGTGTCTCCTTTCGCTGGTCCAAACATAGATTTAGATATCTGGGAATTATTATTACACCTAACCCCACTCAGCTGTTCGAGACCAACTATAGCAAATTAATTAGACAAATAAAAACTGATGTGACACGCTGGGAGGTCCTTCCCCTTTCTTTAATGCATGGGTAGAGTTGAGACTGTAAAAATGAACCTGTTGCCTAGACTTCTGTTCTTGTTTCAGTCCCTTCCTGTAAAAGTACCTGCCTCCACTTTAAACACCTAGATAAACTAATGTCAACATTTATCTGGCAAGGGAAGAGGCCAAGGGTAAGATTGAAATGCCTTCAATTACCTAAGGACAGAGGAGGACTGAGTCTCCCAAACCTTAAAAATTATTACTGGGCTGCCCAAATAAATGCAATTGTGGCATGGTTTGGACTCAAATAGAGCAAGATTCAGTTAAGGCTGTTCCTCTATCTATACTGCCATTTATTGATACAAAGTCAATTTAAAAAAATTAGAATAAAGAACGAATGGATAAAACACATGTTAAAAGTATGGACAACAGTTGAAAAAAATTGTTCGGGGGACCGGAGTCCATCTCAAGGGCCATGTTGATAGTAGGAAACATAGAATTCCCTCCTTCGGTGTGGGATAGGGGGTTTAAAAGGTGGGCTGACAAGGGTCTCTATACAATCAATCAACTCTTTATAGGAACAGAATTCAAATCATTCTCTCAACTTCAAGAACAATTTAACCTCCCATCAAATGATTTATATAGATACCTCCAGATGAGACATTATATCACAAGACATAAAGAAAGAGATTTGGTCAGAAAAAACCCAAATGAAATAGAAGAGTATTTTATCAGCTTTATAGAGAAGCATTTCCCAACAAAAAAAACACATATCTCATATATACAAAAGGTATATATGAGCTGACAAAGCTGACACATTGCAAAACACGAACAATATCAAGGAAAAATGCCAATTATAATTAAATGTTATAACTGAAGACTCTACATGGGTGGACATATTTACCGACTGTCATAGGGGAATGAGCAGCCAACTATGGAAAGAATTTGACTGGAAAGTGAAGCTCAGATACTTTAATACTCCCTTTATCATTTCCTCATTTGTGAAAAATCCCAGTGTAGCATTATGTTGGCGAAATTGTGGAAATAATGGAGACACCATACACATTTTTTGGGATTGTCCAGTAATACAAGGATTTTGGGACACTGTTAAAAAAGAAATAGAGGGATTATTGAAAGTAAATGGGACTCCTGAACCTTTGGTGTTTTTGTTGGGAGCCATACCTAAAAACAGATATAACACAGATCAGAGATATATAATGAGGGTTCTTTTATTGGTAGCAAAGAAAATCATTACTGTGCACTGGAGAGATGTAAAACCACCAACTATAAGTCAATGGGCCCAGAGACTGAAACATGTTTACACAATGGAGCGAATGTCTGGAAGCCTTCAGCTAACTATGGACACTTTTATACAAAGGTGGACTTGTATTTGAGAATATCTGGGTGTCTGTTGGAGAGGATGATCGGACCAGATATTACTGGAAGGAGAGGTCTAATGGAATTCCTCTATGGGAAGGGGTCCTGCTTGGCCGCAGATTGTGGATGTTGTCTGCTCTGCCTGCTGTCATAATTGTGAAGACTTTTGGTATTTTGTGTTTGTCGTGATGTCTACTATTTGAGTTTCTGTCAGGAGATGTTATGTAAAATTACTAAAATGGTTAAATAAAAAGCTCTAAAAAAAAAGTAAAAAAAAACATCTCTCACCCAAACACACACACATAACTGACTCCCACAACAACATATGAACTTCATGCGACTAGTCTCCAAGGTTAACTCCCTGCATAAATGTTGTCTTGTCATATGTGCTTTTCTCGTGTAAGTTTTTATTTTTTTGATATCTGAAACTGTATCCTGGAATAGGATAAAGTGTGAAATGTGTATTTTTTCCTTCTCCCTCCCCAAATGTGGCTCCTATATTCCCACAGAGTGAAAGGCAGCGCTCTGTGGTAACCGTGTAGGTGGTGTCCTCGGCAGCAAGGCCTCAGTCAATCGTTCCCCTGAAATGTTTGTGATGTATGTAATGGATGGTTGTACAGGAACTGTAATTTCCCTCTGGGATTATTTCTGATTCTGATTCATTATGAATTTTTTTTTTTTTTTTTTTTGGGGGGGGGGGTTAGTGTATTAATTTAGTCAGTCTATGTGTGTGTTTGTCTAAGCTTTAGATACATCATAAAAAACATTTGAAGTAAGGGAAATTTAGATTTAAAGGAAGATTTTAATAAAAAATTTAAAAATGTTTTATACATTGGTTATCTCTGTATAGATTTGTAATAGATAATTCTGTTTATGAATGATTGTGATTGCTGTAAACATGTTTAAAGGTTACAGTTTGTCTTTGTTTTTTGTGTTCATAACAAGAGAAGAGAATGGGTCTGAGTCAGTAATTTAGTGAGTTTAATGATATCTATCTATCTATCTATCTATCTATCTATCTATCTATCTATCTATCTATCTATCTATCTATCTGTCTGTCTGTCTGTCTGTCTGTCTGTCTGTCTGTCTGTCTAGATGTAATTATATATATATATATATATATATATATATATATATATATATATATATATATATATATATATATATATATATATATATATATATATATATATATATGATTGAAAGACTATTTTTGAAGACACCTCAGATCCAAAGTCAAGTACGGTCTACTCTTTGTGTATGTGATTGCCAAAACCATGGCCTCATCTCAAAGTCAGTAACTCTTATGCACCTTCATGCATTCATGCATCCAACCACAATAACACACCTTAGTTTGTGATAAGTATATTGATTGATTTAAATGCATTTGTTCTATTTTTAAGCTTGCACGTTTAGTTCACTTATGTATTTGATCCACTCAGTTCTTACTTTGGTTTGTGATTATTATTATATCTTGTTTCTTTCACCAGTCTTAACCTCCATGATCCCTGGGAGTTTGCCCTGAGAAAGATGACAGCCATGGTTCAGAGAACTTAAGTAAAGCTGATCGGACTGCAGATTACGGTTCACAAACACCAAAGGAAAATAAGCTGTTTAACGTGGACAGAGTGAAATTATCCTTTCGCCTAGGAAATAATACTTAAAAAAGTAGAAAGAAGCACATTTATAAAAATAAATATATGAATAAATAAAATGGCAGACTTAAAGAGGATGCTAACACATGTGCTTAAATCAGGTTAGCCGCATTAAATGTGGCCGATAAGTAACTGTCCCCGGTTTACCCCCCAGCCATGTAAATGTTACTTTTCAGTGAATGTTTAATAATTACTTAAATGGCATGTTGTGAGTTTAAAAATACTCTAAAACCAAAATTATTTGTGAAAAAAGATTAGGGACTGTTTTTATGAACATTAAAGCATCCTCCTTAGAGCATTTTATGATGCTACTTTTAAAGCATGATAAAATAGGTGTGGCTCTGCTGGGACCGAGGTCGGGCCCAACGGGCTTAAATTAACACACTTTATCACAGTTCCATCTTATTAAATCAGACAAACTTGTCATTGTATGGATGACCAGGACACATCAATTCAGACCAGCTGAGAAAAGCTGGACTGAGGAGCAGGTTGTTCTTGGGTTCATGAAATTGTATTTACTAGAAAGTTTTGAGAAAGCTAACTCGGAGTGTAGAAAGAGGAAATACACTTGCCTTCACAACCTCTTAGCCTCTAGCAGCACCCTGGAAAATATTATGTTGTATTATCTAAGTAAGTAATGAGATTAGATCTTATCTAGTTTATAATGCAGTTTACAGTAACTGAACAGACTTAACAGATAGCTGCAGTATACAGTACAGTATTACATCATCCAACATCAACACTAAGGGAAAGGTTGGCTAGCTCTGGGTTTACAGCACTGTAAACAGATAATGTCACCTAAGTTGGTTGCATACTCACATCCTGCATTATTAGCAGGCCCAATTTAATGTGGTGACGTAAGTGATAGAATTATTCTTACTATTTTCTACATATTTTATGTTGTTTACTATGTTCATTGCATTTATCATAGATATTTCCTCTTTACTACTAAGAAGTTTTAAGGTCTTAGATCTCTCTTATCATTGCAGAAGGCCTGCAGAAAGCAGAGAAATATGTTGTGACTATAATAAGTGTTTTTATGAACTCTATTCAGCCATCTGGACTGCATTAGCATAACTGTACTGTGTGAACTGCTTGGTTTTATCTCGAAGATCACAGTTGTTCTGCTTATCCCTACACCTTAGCTTGACAGTGAAACCAGGGAGTCCTTTTCCTGTTTAGAGAGAGGAGGCAACGGATTTGCTTCAGATCAAATTTGGAGATCTGTATTAAGCATCACCGTTCGTTCTCCTTGCAAGATCTTTGAAAACTAACCTCATTGTTGTCTCTCCTTCTTGTGAATGTTTTAGGTGTTTGAACCTGACAGTAAGATAGTTCGTCAGGCGATAAATGTTATTAATTTGTTCTCTTCTATGACACAACTATTTCCTCTATTGGGTAACTCAAATGCAATCACGCACATTAAGCTTCCTGCCTTTCTCTGTGCTTCAGATTGTTTATTTATGTTTAAGAGACAGGAAAATATGTGTCAGGGGGGTAACAATTCATCATTGTGTCTTATCAAGACATACCTCACAAGTGGTAGCCAATTGTTCATTCTGACTGGAGCAATAGGTTAACTCAGACCCAGGTTTGAATAAGAATTGTTGCCAGACTATAATAAGTCATCTGAAAAAAAAAACCTCAACCTAAAAGTGTTGGTAATGAAAATCATTGAATTAAATGATAGGTAATTTTTCATTTGGCACAGCAGTTAAACAAACCCTTAATTAAGTTCTGTTTATTTCTACCTTTAACTCTGTTACTCAAAATGTATTTCATAATGAAAAACAGAGCTATGTTACTGCTGCACCGGACTTAGTGACACTCTTACAGGCCACATGATTTAGGTAGTTCATATAAAGCTGGATAGGGCTGAATCAGGAAATTTGTACAAACGCTACGGATACACACAAGAGCAATGGTTAACAATCCAGCCAGAGCTATGCCAGGAACTTGTAAGTGTGAGAGGTAGGGGAAAAACAATCTGAGGGACTTTCAAGGACAGGGAGTAAAGGAAAAAAAGTATTTGTATTCTTTGCTGATGAATCATAGCCAGGCTGCAAGTTATGCTTCAAAAGGCAATTTATTGAAAATGACATTTAATCTCAAATAGGTTGTTTTTCAGCTGCTTGAAGTTTAAAACCATACCACTCCAAAAAACCCAGACAGAACTAAGGGTTTTAAAAAGCCCCACCATTCAAGTTGATTCTTGGGGAACTCTGACCCATGTGTACGCTCATTTTGGAGATGGGGACACTGGCAACACAGATGTGTTCGATGTGCTGGGCTGGTGGTCACCGTTCGGAATCACAGGCAGTGTTGTTTCATTTCCATATGCGCCGTTTACATCATAATTTACTTCGAGTCGGCGGATTTTCAGCTCCATAGCAGCTATTTTCTGTAGAAGTGTGTCAAAGTCCTCTGTATTGAAGTGAGGTATCTTTGGAATTGGGTGGTTCTTCTCCACATCCACTTCATGAATTCTTTCCATAACAGTGTTTTTCCTAAGAAATGACTCCTCTGAGGTGTGAAGAGGCATTGTGTGTGGATTAGCTGAAAACTAAAATAACAACATCAGCTACCGTAACTATGCAAACGACACACAGCTTTACATCACCATGTCACCAGGTGACTATGGACCAGTTCAGGCACTGAGTCAATGCCTAGAAGAAATCAATGCATCAATGTGCCAACATTTTCTTCAATTGAATAAAAACACAACTGAAGTAATAATCTTTGGACCAATAGAGGAGAGATCGAAAGTTAGCACACAGCTTCAGTCGCTTCAGCTAGGAACCACTAATCAGGCCCGAAACCTGGGAGTAGTGATGGACTCAGACCTGAACCTTCAAAAGCATCTAAAGACAATTACAAGGTCGGCTTTTTATCACCTGAAGAACATTTACAGGATTAAAGGACTGATGTCTCAGCAGGATCTGGAAAAACTAATCCATGCGTTTATTTTTAGTAGAATTGATTACTGCAACGGTGTTTTCACAGGTCTGCCTAAAAAGTGGGTCAGACAGCTGCAGCTGATCCAGAATGCTGCTGCCCGCGTCCTCACTAAGACTAAGAAAGTAGAGCACATCACCCCAGTTCTAAAGTCCTTACACTGGCTCCCTGTATCTCAGAGAATAGACTTTAAAATACTTCTGTTAGTCTATAAGTCCCTGAATGGCCTAGCACCTAAATACATCACAGACTTGTTATCGGTGTATCAACCCTCCAGATCACTCAGGTCTTCTGGCTCCAGCCTGCTCTGCATACCTAGAACCAGAACCAAACATGGAGAAGCAGCATTTAGTTCCTATGCTCCACTGATCTGGAACAAACTTCCAGAAAACTGTAAAAGTGCTGAAAGCCTGAGTTCTTTTAAATCAAGATTAAAAACACGTTTGTTTAGGATTGCCTTCGACTGCTCAAGTTAAACTGTTTTACTTAAACATAATTAGTTCTACTTTGTAGTCCAACTGTTTTTGTCATGATGCAGCCTGAAGGCTGTATTCTGAACTTTTCTTGCTCCTTCCCCTGTGCAGCCCTGATTGGGAACATCTGTCAGGCTGCAATCAACCATGGACTCACTCCACCTGCTCACACCTCTATAAGAACTCACCTCAGTTTGTCCATAGTCACCGGTTTGTCTCCAGTCCTCTGAACATCATGCCTGGTCCTGGTCCTGGTCCTGGTCCTGGTCCTGGTCCTGGTCCTGGTCCTGGTCCTGGTCCTGGTCCTGGTCCTGGTCCTGGTCCTGGTCCTGGTCCTGGTCCTGGTCCTGGTCCCTCCGTCTGGTAAATGACTCTGGCTTTCATCGTCCACTTCTTGCTGCTTTACTAAACTCTGGAAAGTAGCTCTGTGTGTGTTCTGGGCTCATCCAAGACAAATCATGACAGTTTTTAATATTTGCTTTTAGTTTCTATTCTCCCGGATAAGCGGAAGAAGACGGACGGACGGAGTTTCTATTCTCCCATGTTTTATTTTGTTTCTACATTTTATTCCAACTTGTTTTTATTCTGGTTTATTTTCCTTTATTTAAATCATGTAAAGCACTTTGCTTTGTCTTTGTACATTCGGATGGACCCACAGTCTCCTCCAAGACAGGAGGAACTTCAGCACAGTACGCCTCCATGAGGAAATCATTTGATGTTTAAAACAGCAATCAAGTTCCATTTTTAACAATTAATTTTAATGTGGACAACATCTGTGCTTTTTCCTCTGACACATTTCTCAAAGGCCTTTCTGTGAAATTTCTTTGTTTTTCCTCCATGGTTGCCATAGTTAACTGTGAAATAACAATGATCAGCTGACTCATTTAAATCCACATCAACATTCTTGAGGTGCTTTGCATCCACCATGGTTGAATGTGGCCATGTAGAGGGCAGAACCTGAGGAGGAACCTGGTAGGCAGACGTTCAGATGCAGCTGTGGTAGGGCTGGACGATAATTCAATAACAATATATATCGATCGATAAACGTATATCGATGATAGAAAAAGGGGTCAATAGAATTATTACAATCATTACATCCTCCCAACCAATCTCAAACACAGACAATGGAACCAAGCTCTGCCCCCTTCAAAAAGCTCAGAGAACACGTGTTCTTCTTTTCTTTTTGAAAAACTTGCAGTTTTGGTAAAAAGTTGTTTGAATAAAGGTTTGAGTTTGAATTCAGTGTTTGTGTTCTGTATCTAAAAATAGGTCATTAAGCAACAGCATAAAATGGCCAGGGCTGCACTTAAAATATAGGTTTTGAATTTGTTGATATTTATTGATATCGATCAATATGATTTCTATTTTATCGATATGCTTTTTTTACAGCCCTAAGCTGTGGTTTATAGAGGGAAATTACGCGCTGGTGGGTGTGCATGGTTTTAGAAATTGGATTTATTTATTTTTTTTACCTTTTTACCTTTTCCACCTACAACGTTCCATGTTTGGAGCTCCCTTGCTAAATCCTCATAGGCAACTTTGTAGCATGGGAGGCGACACAGCCTAAAGACATCTGCTGCTGGGCATCAGTCTGGATCAGTTAGGCCCTAACTTAAATCCAGGATCTACATCTTTATGGAGACAGTACCATCAGATCCTTTGGCTCAGAGCAGCTCAAATATATTTTTGGGCCTTCCACTTGATCTTTTGTCCCATAATCCTTTGTATCTTCTAAGAAATTTAAAACGACTGTCTCACTGCATCCATCTTTGGCAGTGATTGGTTCACAGTTAGAAGCTCAACCATCCTGACAAAATCTGACGGAAAGCTTTATTTCCTTTGCGAACAGAGAATCATGGTAGTATAACTACCTGGCTGAAATCAATATGAAAGACAGATTTATGTATATCTTTTGACTTTTTAAAGCGAAGCTCGGATTGAGTTTAAATGCAGTTTTCAACTATTTGACTACTCTGTTTCTTTAGTCTCTTCATGTTTCTTCTTTTTGGATTTTGATGCTCTGCCTACAGCTTGGCTATGATTCACCAGCCTAGATATGGCATATAATCCAGCTCCATGCAATCTGAGTGTCAGGTAATATTTTTATTGGGACTTAACACCACTCAGAAACAACATTAATTGATTCTATTGCTCTTTTTCTGATTTTTTTTTTCAAGATGATGAGGAAAGATAACAACATGAGGTTCGGATGAAGAGCATCATGGACATGTGGATAAAGCGTGGGTAAAGAAAAAGAGGCTATCTGGTGTCACAGACACCTTCTGTGCCTGAAAGTGGTCCATTTCTATTCATTTTCTTGTTTGAACAGTGTGAATCATAAAATAACTGTTTTTTTTGGGGGGGGGGGTTTACAAAAAGGCCAATGAAGTGTGAGTTGGCGGCAAAATCTCAGACCCCCGTATGTAAGTTAAGAATTAGAATTTGTGTCTGGTGAACTGCTTTTCAAGGTGCCCGAAGTGAAGCAGGAAATATTTGCTCTTTTGTTGAAATAAAGTATTTAAATCAACATAAACGTAAAAAACTCAATGATTGAGCTGCATGGAAGGGAAATCAAAACCTGGAACTTGACATGTACAGCAGAAGACACCAGCCAGGAGTGGCAGGAACAGATGAGGGAATTTCAGCTCTGATGGAAACAGCAACTGGCAGCTGAGGGAAAGTACACCGTAACGTCTGGGGTTACAGGAACTGACGCTGGAGCTCTGGAGGCCAGCCTGGAAATCCTTTAACAGTTTAGAAAGCTTTATGGTATCTGATGATTTTTGCCACACAGAAGGAAGTTAAGGGTCTGTACATGCCAGTGTTGTAGTCAAGTCACTATGCCTCGAGTCCGAGTCCAGGTTCGAGTCACCAGTGTTCAAGTCCAAGTCATAAAAAAAAAAATCCGAGTCGAGTCCGAGTCGAGTCCACTACTCATCCGAGTCGAGTCCGAGTCGAGTCACTATTGACGTGTGATGTATGACATGAAGCAGTAACAGTCCATTGCACTAATAACTCTTTCGCTGTAGTTACCCTTGGTTTTACTCGGTAAAACGACCGCTTTTTCCAAGTCTAAGACGTCTCCTAACCGTGGTTTTTAAACATTGTTGTTATGGAACGCGCAACAGCGACTCGAGGTACGCTGATAGGCCGCATATGAAGGATGTTAAAGCCGCAAGCGGCGTCGAATGGCCCTCGCAGCCAAGCGCACTCCGGCCTATTGGCCACCGCCGCGGTGCCGGCCGGCGGGCGGGGTTCGCGCACCGCCGACCGCCCGCCACCGCAGATGCTGTCACGCATTTTCCTCGCTCGTCCACCGGGCGATTCCCACAAACGCGTTCGGCAGCGTTCCACCATGACTCACAACAAATCTGGAGCAGATCGGTCGATGCAGCGAGGAGATACAGCCGTTGGATAATGATAATGCATTTGGCCACCGGACCGGACTAAATTGTTCGGCGGGCCGGACAATGTATACCGATTCCTGGACGGTGACTACAAACAGAAAAAAAACGGCCGATGACGCCATGAACGCCGAGCAGGAGAAAAACAACGACTTACCTTTCTATCAACTTGGCCCGTTTTTCCAGGCTTTCCAAGCCCTCGACACTGAAGCCATCGTTTGAGCTGAACGTTGGTATGTTGTTCCACAGTTCTACCAGTAAAACGGGCGCCTGGACATCCTCTTGTGAAAGTTTAACAGCTGTAAAGTCGGTCATATCCTTGTATCTGTTGCATGTGTAATGGCTGGCTGCTACGTGCGCTCTCATACTGTTTGCCCAACCTTAGCGGCAAGGGGCGTTGCTCATGAGATGGTGACGTCACGTGCGCGGTACGACATTTAGATATTAAAATCATACACCAAATAATATTCTAATGACATATTAAAATTATAGCCTAATGATATAAAAAAAGTCGAGTCTTTTTCTCAATTTCCGAGTCAGAATGATCTGAATGTAGGAGTCCGAGTCCAAGTTCGAGTCATCAGTGCTCAAGTCCAAGTCAAGTCACGAGTCTCTAAATTTAGCTAATGACTCGGACTCGAGTACTACAACACTGGTACATGCTGTCAGGGGATGTTTTATGTTGATTTGACCACTTTAGCACCACCCACAAGGAGAAATCAGACTTTTTTAAGACTGAAAAGTCTTTAAACCCATCAGGCAAAAATATATCCATTCATCCATTTATTTTAGAGACCACCACTCATTAGGAAGGTTCATACTTTTCTCAAGAACCTGATGTACCAAGTGTACCATGGTAAATTATTTAGAAATGGGCCCTGGGTTGTCTAAAGACTTACTGATTAGATCTTCTTGGCTAGAAAACTGATAATTACATAATGCATCAATTATAATACATATTAATAAGCGTGTTAAAGATATGTTTGCTGAGAAGCATGCAATAAAGTTAAAATGTCCAAAAAAAAAAATTTCACGACTACTGTTTTTTTCAGGTTTTGGATGATTGCTTTATGCACTGCCTACAGGTTGTGCTCAGAACATAAAATCCTGGCCGGATCTGCTCGACGTTGAGATGGATGAGTGGAGAAATCTTCTTCCTGGAAAGTCTTGTCAAATGAAACTTAAAGTCAGAAACTGAAGATAGACACAAAGAGAATTCCTTTTAACGCCTTTTGTTAAATGTGGCCTTTGTGTGCTTGAAACATCAAATACGGATTAAAAAGATTTTCTGAGGTGACCCAATATACTTTGAGCAAAGACAAATTAAACTTGTGTTAAACAGAATGCTGAACGCCAATTGAACGTGTAAGAAATTAGGATGTGTCTGTTAAATGAGAGGCATTGCAGGATGTAAAAGAACGTTGTGTAGAGACAGAAGAGGCACGGATATCTAACCAGGAAGAAAGAAAGTCTCACCATAAAGTCAGCAGTTGTAAAGCTTCAGTTTCACACAGAGCTGGGTTTTACTCATGTCAAACCAAACCAGAAAATGGTACGCCAGTGTGTGAAAGTAACTTCATTTTAGTTCTCACCCTTAAGAAATCCAAAATTTTTTTTTTCTGTATATCCACAACCTAACATAGGACGGGTAAAAGGAGCGTTGGACATGTCAACGTTCTTCTTAGTTTAAACAAAACAAAATTTGTTGTGGGCAGAGGTGTAGCATAACCGTGAAGAATACCAGCACATAACAATGGAATAAGAAAGTTGTACTTCAACATGTCATGGAAGCATGGGACAATAAAATGATCTGAACGAGGAAATAAATAGTCCATGGCTCGTTGCAATTGGCTGGGTTTCCTTAGATAGAAAACTTTTAACCAATCTGTGTGGATGATAAGATTAGATGTTGGGAATTAGAGCCATATAAAAATATCTGAATTGAATTATTAGGAAATGTTGCCACATAAGTCCATAAACACTGCAACAGCAATAACAAGAATTAAAAAGCAATAAAAAGCCAACAATATAATAAGTTGATGTTCAACATAATTAATGGGTGAAGCACAGATATAAAACAAACAGGAAACTAGCCCACATTGGAGTTACATTAGTGGTCAGGATTTATTAAGAAGAGAGATGGAAGTTGGGAGAAAGGATCATTTAAAGCCGCTGTTTTTGCAACAAATATGTAGTCTTTACCCGATCATAGTAGTAATCTGGATCCTGCTATATTCTTTTTGACTGTTTGATTACAGAACCCTCATGAACAGGAGCAAGGGCAGAGACGGAAGCATTTACCATCATGATTGTTTTTAATGTTTGCTTTTAGTTTCTAGTTTTCCATGTTCTATTTTGTTTCTACATTTTATTCCTACTTGCTTTTATTCTGTTTTTTCCCCTGTATTTTAATCATGTAAAGCACTTTGCATTGTCTCTGTACTGAAATGTGCTATACAAATAAATCTGTCTTGTCTTGTCTTGTCTTGCCTTGCCTATTATTTTCATTATTGATCTCACTAATATTCTAGATTTAGACTGCAGGCTAGCAGTCAGTGAGCCAATACAAGCAACCACGCCAAATCTAATTATACAGCCAATTAAGTCATTGGCAGTATGTCAAGCTGTCAAACATACATCAAGAAAATGTGGAGCACATAATTGTTGCACTGTTTGACATTGTTTAAAAACAGTTTAGAAAATGGGAATTTTGTGCAGCATTCATGAAGTACTTGATAAAGGAATTATGCTATTTATGAATACCTTAATTTTATGGGGAAAAGCAAATACTGTATCCAGTGTTTTTGTTTGGTCTACTTCGGATCCCTTCGTGTTCGGTGAGAGAAACAGAATCTGTTTTGGGCTTGAACAAGTGCAATAATGTCTTTTTTTTTTTTTTTTTTTTGGATGCGTCCTACTCTGCAGTTTAGCTCTTAGAATTGTTGTCTGAGGGCCAAAGGAAAAGGGAACACCTCAATAGCACATCCTAGATCTGAATTAATGAAATATTCTCATTAAATACTTTCTTCTTTACATAGTTGAATGTGCTGACAACAAAATCACACAAAAATTATCAATAGAAATCAAACTTATTAACCCATGGATTTGGGGCCACACTCAAAATCGAAGTGGAACAACCAACAGCCAACAAAGGTGGCAGAAAAACAACTCAGCATAGAATACAGAGGAGAAAACAGAGAGACACAAGAAAAGTGTCATTCCATATGTGTCAGGAGTTTCTGAGAAACTCAGGAGAAACACAATACCAGTAAATTTCCAACCTAATAACACTCTCACACTGGCGACCTGTCCAGGGTGTACCCCGCCTCTCGCCCACTGACAGCTGGAGATAGGCACCAGCACCCCTCACTACCCCAATAGGGATAGACGTGTTAGAAAACGGATGGATGGATGGATGGATGCATGTCACTCTCAGACGAAAACTAGTTCACCCCAAAGACAGAACACCCAAACCACAGCTGAGCGGCGTTGTGTATGCGGTCCAATGCGGTGAGGACTGCTCAGACTCCTACTTTGGAGAAACTAAACAACAGCTACATACACGCCTGGCGCAGCACAGGACGGCCAGCAGCTCGGGGCGATTCAGCAGTCCACCTGCATCTCAAGAACAAAGGGCACACTTTTGACGACGATGTCCAGCTTTTGAACAGGGAGAACAGATGGTTTGAAAGAGGACTGAAAGAAGCCGTCACTAAACAGAGGAGGGGGATTGTGCTTCCAACTCCCCAGTGTTATCAGCTCGGCCCTCCAACACACTCCAAAGGGATTACATCAGCAGTCTCATCATTGGTCAGGTGAACAAGTACTCTGCTCACACCCAGTGTCTCTTCACTGTTATGCAGATGATTTATAAATCTATTCGTCTCTTAAATCAAGTATGACTAACATGGTTTTATTTTTTGTAGACCGTATAACTGTTGTTAAACAGTGGCTAGGTAAAAAAAAAGTTCTTAAACCATCAAAAGACTGAACGTATTTTATGCAGTGATAATGCTTCCACAGACATCAGTGATTTGCCTTTTAAGTTAAATGAAGCAGTTAGAAATCTGGGGGCAATGTTCAACCAGGAGTCTAACTTTGAAAAACAAATGAACTCGGTAGTCAAATCTAGCTTTTATCATCTGCGTTTGCTGACTAAAGTTAAATCTTTTGTAAATCGCACTGACTTAGAGAAGGCCATCCATGCATTCGTCAGTACTGGACTTTAGTACTGTAATGGACTTTCTATTGGTGTCCATCAATCTTCTTAATGTCAGCATATTACCACAGTTCTATTCTCTTTGCACTGACTCCCTGTTGATTTTAGAATTTATTTTAAAATCTTAATGTTTGTTTTTAAAGCATTAAATGGACTAGCCCCACCTTATTTATCTGAACTTTTAAGTCTTCCTGTACATGGGAGATCTTTGAGGTCATCAAGTTGCCGTTTATTAGATGTCCAAAGAACTAGGTTAAAGCCCTGGGGTGAGCGGGCCTTTTCAGTGGCAGCAACCCAACTTTGAAACAACCCTTAGATCTTCGTTTAACTTCTGACCAGAGAATCTTTAAGTCTGAGATTAAGATTTATCTTTTTAGACAGGCTTTTAATACCATGTGGCAGAATACCATTTCCCTTATTTTATTGTAGTTCTTGTGTATTTCTTTTGTGTGCTTCAGTCACCTTAGTTGGTTGTTGCTTGGCGCGATATAAATCAATCAATCAATCAAAAATTATAGAAGAGAAGCAGCAGTCAATTCCCAGCGTAAGTACAAGTGCAAGAACGTACCAGACAAACAAATAGTCCTTAGCATGTTTTAAGAGATGCATGGTCAGACAACCAGACTGCCTCATTTGGCATTTTCAAAAGGAGAGCAAAATTCATGTCATCAATTAAGGCAAATCATCCAGTTCATGAAGCAGATATTACCGGAAAGACACCCTATGAGAAGTTCTGCTTCTATCTCTTCAGTCCACGCAATGTTGTCTTTTGAGATCGTCAAAATGCTTCAGTGAGACATGTAAGATGAGTCGGTGTGTTCTTTTTGGTCAACGAAGGCTTCTGGTTTTAGAAGGCTCCCATGGAGGCCATTTTTGCCCCATCTCTTCATCTTCAATCATGAAGTTTGGTTTGGGTAGTTTTGACTCTCGCATATGAATAAAGAACATCCCTTAAAAACAGGTTTTTGAATTTGATCAGGTTTATCTGCTAACAAGATTTGTTTGGTGACCTTTAAAGTTAAGACGTGGCAAAAACAAAACGCTATAATCACGTAAGAGGGCGGTACAAACACAGCTCTTCATGTAGTCAGGAGAAGTGGAGCAGAACAATAAGAAAAAGACAAAAAAGACAAAAGGATGAAGCGCTTCTTAGTTCCTGTTAAACCAACAGGAATTGTGAAGTGTCATTAATAGCCTTGAAGCTGCTATTGATGTTAAGGTAAATATAAACTAGAGCTAATGCAGGAGCCTAGTTTCGGTTGTCATTAGTAGAAAACAGCAACAGTTGGATTATAAATGGCATCGCTCCACTAATAACCTTGAGATTTTGTGTTATCAGTCATATTGAGAAACTTTCCCAGGATATGTAAACTAATTAGCACAAGGGACGTGCTTGGGAGATAGGCTTTTTCCAGGGAAGTGCTCTCATCCTGTAAATGGCATGCCCTCTGGGAGTTTACAATGGGAAAGAATGAAACTCCCCTCCTCACAGACTAGAAATAATGGCATGTCACTGAAGGTGCTTTTAGAATTCATCTTTATTGCAGAAACCCTGACCAACATTACACACGCACACACAACTGTTGAGTTCCCAGAGGCGCATCGTGCTCCCAGCAGGAAAAGTCACACCATTTAATGGAGAACAGACTGCTTGCCAGGATTTAAACAATCAGGTACCAACAAATTTTAGCACAAA
Organism: Fundulus heteroclitus; assembly: GCF_011125445.2. Classification (NCBI taxonomy): domain Eukaryota; kingdom Metazoa; phylum Chordata; class Actinopteri; order Cyprinodontiformes; family Fundulidae; genus Fundulus; species Fundulus heteroclitus. The sequence continues at coordinate 46,313,865 of NC_046372.1, forward strand.
ATAAAGCATCGCCTTTAATAGAAAAATAACAAAGTGAAAAGCCAAACAAATATTTCAACAGATTTCTAATGTACATCAGTGATTCTTTGTTCAGGTCCAAAGAGGCAGTAGACAGAACTTGGGTTAAATCTTTTCATAGAACACATCCTCTGGGTTTGCATCTCCAACATGTCAGCTTTCTACTCTTCAAATGTGCTTTGAAGAATCCACTAAGTGGATTCTATCAGTGAATCGTAGATCTGAAGGACTTAAACCACACCAGCCTTCCCAGAAATTGCCATTTTTACGGAGCAATTGCCTTAATTCCCTGGACGCCCACCAACGGACAAATCTCCAAATCCTTGATCATAGTCTGCCTAATCTTTCCTGTTTCCTGTCTGTAGCTTCTATTCTCAAAGAAGTGGCTTTCGTATACAAATTGTCTCATATACAGTACCGCCCTTTCAAATTAAGAATTATTAAACTTATCAGCATCATACAGTATTTATATTGGCTCTAAAAGACTGACTGACCTCAGAAATTTCTGTAACAGCTATTTAGATTTTGACCCGGTCTCCATCAAGGGTTACATTTGAAGTGATTTGTCTTAGACTTAGTTCTAAAAATTAAATAAGAAGAAAATTGATTATGGCCAAAATGAATATTTTAATAATGCTATTAGATTTATTTTAGGCGGCTGATATTAAAAATAAACAAAGCAATGCTTATCCTGAATTCTGGGAACAGTAAAGCTTAATGATACCTGCAGCACATTTACTTGTAACCAGATGTAGAGGGCAGAAATCTCTCGTAGTCATTTACTTGGTTACTTGCTCCATAACAACTTGGTTTCCAGTGAAAAAAAAACCGCAATACAACTCCAAGCCCGAGATAAACCCCAAAGTGCACGTCCTTTTGTATATTAAATTAAAATAAATTAAATGCTTTCTATAAACACAGAAATATTGTTCCCAGTATAACAACGTAATATAATAAATTTAATACATGTATACCATGGAATATGCTACAAAAAATATACATTATATTAGTGTAGTTTAATTGCATCAATGTTTAGGCAGCTGTTAGCAAAAGAAAGATCATGGAAATGAAGCTAAACTACTGCTGAGAAGGTTTTACTCCGTGCTGCATGAGTGCGCTGATTACTTTACCGTAAACCATAAACCTGCACTGCTTACTTCAATAGTTATTGAAGCAATTCCGTAGCTAGACCTGGAAATAACCAACAATCTGACCACAAATCAAAAGATGAGTTCAGCTCCAAAGAACACCGTTTGTTCTTTCCTATCTAAGTAGCTCGGATGAGTTGAAGTGACACGCAGTTTGTCCTTAGCATCCAGTTTAAATAAGCCGGACGTAAAGAGAGATTTTTCCCATGATCTGTGGCCGCACACCACTGTGTCGACTGTGGACAGGAGCAGGTGGTCAATTGGGTAGCTATTTTTGAAGACATTCACGCTGTTGGAGAGGGTGAGGACCTCGTTTTTGGAACACTCGCCGCTCTGAATCCGGAACGTCAGCTGCAGGAAGACTCTGTAGAGGCCCTTTCTGGGGACAACTAGACTCCCGTTGCTGTAGCTGAAGCCGCCTTCAATGTACGCTTGTCCAAGTTTGTCTTCCCAGAGAAGATATTTTCCAAACGTGTTGTTATGGGACAGCACTGAAGGGGAGGACAGAAAACACAAAATAAGATTAGAACTCTACTTTCTTCTTGCAGCTAACATCTCATACAAGACTTAGGAAGAGCTGAAGGAAAGAGCAGGCCTCCGCTGGCAATCGGGAGCTCAATATTGTTGTTAGGCTCAACGCCAGGGCTGTCTGCTTTGGTTGGTTCTAATCTCCTCGCACTATCGCCTTTGCCCAAACATGGTCCTGTAACATATGTAGCGTGCTCATGCAGATTAGTTGCTGAAGTTAACTAAAGGAGCACACATCAGGGGAGCATGGTGCATGATAGAACGCCCCCTTTCTCTCCCAGAAAAAACGATACGATGCTTGCCCATATAACAAAGGTTGTTACAATTTCCAATCAATATAATGCGATATTATCTGTCCATTCAACATTTGCATTGATATCAACTCACTATAAAAAAAATATATATGTGATTTGACCATTTTATTTCTAAGCTCTTACAGGTATCTGGCATTTAAATCAAAAACAGCATTCTTCCCATTTTAAAATAATAATAATAATATTAATAGGTCACCTGATTACTTTAGACTCATGCCTGAATTTCAAAAATAACGATTTATCTTAAAAAGGACGATATGGATTGATATTTCCTTTTTGCACTGATATAACTGGATTGTTAATCATTTAATTGATATATCGCTGTGGATCGATGTATTGTTACACCCCTAACTTTTACTAGATGATGTAATTAAACTAAAAAAAGGAATGTCTTTATTCGCTTACTATATTATTCTCTTTTATGTATTATTTGAACGGTGAAAGTAAAGCGTGCAGGGGTCATAAAAGCCAAACCTAGGGCCAGTCTTGTGTATCTCACTGAAGTATCCTTCAAAGTGTTCCAGGTCTTATCTACTAGTGCTTGATTTAAAAAGGGATAAACGGAGACTTGCCTAACAGAAAAAAAGAACTGACATTCTGGGAACATTTGCAGAACAGCCATGTGTGAACCTGTGCGTCACGTGACATGACATGGCATGAATTAGATCATCTATGTAGTGGTGTACATGACGTCATTTCTGCTCTCTTTGCAGAATGAGCTCAACTTCACGACTCTATTGCCTTTGTGTTTTAGAGCCACTTTTAGCTATTTTTGTTTTTAATAAAACTTGGTAGCAAGGTCGAAATCCTATTCTGGCCTGTTTCTTGACACTTTCTTATAAGTATGAGAATACTTATACCTGCTTACAAACAGTACAGTTAGTTACCCCCCTTCCCTCCCCCTCATTGAGCCTTCAGTAGGTGTCTACCTGTCAGCATGGCACTTGGAGGCTGCTTTGCACTGTCCTCTTGCTGCATCTTTTCAGCAGTGCCTAGAAGAAAGATCCAAAAAATGTCTGGATTTTAACAAATGATACACGACAGAAAAACAGACCTTCATATCAATTTGTCACCAAACTAGTTATATTTACCTGATGAATGGGTGTCAGCATCAACCATGGTCTGCAAGAAAGCAGAGACTTTGTTAAAACAGAATGTTTTACAGTGTGACACAGAAAACAGGTTTATGGTTCTAAAGTACACCTTCAGTCTGTACTGTAAAACATGCAGATTGTGACATAACAGTCCTTGTGATTATTGATAAATATATGCTCTGGCTAATTTTAAAATAGCCCTCCTCCTACTTGGTGAAAGCAGATCTCTTCTGCATATCCTCCCTCATTACATCCATAAACTGTTTCCTCTCCCCCTCCTCCGCTGAGAGCTTCCTATGCTAAATTCTTTGTCTAAAACCTCCATAATCACACATCCAAACTATTTAAGTATTGCTTCTCTAAATTTATCTCCAAATTGCGCAGTTGTTATCATATCCATTTTGGTCACTTCTAATGTATATCTGAACAGGTCAGCTTTAGCAGCTCAAATATGGAATAAATGAATTTTATTCCAGTTTATACAATTAAAAGAATCCATAAAGTCTCATTTTGCTGGTCCTATAAAAGCATTAATAACACATATTATTCACTGCACTTGGTTCTCAGCGTCGTAAAAAGCTAATGAATGACAGGGACATACTTTGTTGACTTAATGGGGAAAGGTTGAATCATTTTACATTCCTGTTGGATTCCAATCTAAAACCTTGGTTGAACAACTTGTACTGTACTCTTCATTTTAAAAGCAATGTTTGTCACATTTTTTATATGTGAATCTCCATAGTGCCTTGCAAAAGTATTCACCCACTAGGCATTTTTTTTATGTTTTTTACTGCCTCACACCCTGGAATTAAAATGTGACTGTTTGAGAGCGTGCACCTTTTTTTTTTTTTACAGTTGCTACTACAAATCTGAAGTTGACATTTTTTTGTTTTTTTTACTGTGAAGCAAACAACAAACAGGACAAGATAACTAAAATAATAAAAATTCAGTGTGCATAACTGTTCACTATTCAGAGAACATTACAGAAGTAAAAAGGCATATATATATATATATATATATATATATATATATATATATATATATATAAATATATATATATAATTTGGTATTTCATGTGTGCGTACAGTGACACTACATGATAGAAAGCCTAATGTTGTCCCTTCTAGCCCCTTCAAAGAGCAGTTAGTTGTATTTCCAGTCCACTTCTAACAGGACAGAGTCTGAAAAGCCCGGAGTTTCCCCCACTCTCCCAGCCTAACCTGAACTCTCCCTCCAGTCGGCTAACCGGCTCCGCGAGGCGCGAGGCGCGCGGCCCGCAGCCTTGTCGTCGCGCGGCCCGCAGCCTTGTCGTCGCGCGGTCATAACAACACAGCTATCGCCAGCACGTGCGTGTAGAGAAAGTTGGGCTTAGCGACGCTCCCACAGACATGTCTATGGACGCTCCTCTGTCAGAGCGATGACGTCAATCAGTTGGCTAAAGTCACTAAAACTGTAGACTAGCCTCGTCCTGCACGAGGGAACAATAATTTAACTACACTGTTTTAAAGCTATAAACGAAATAAGCATTTTACACAATCGGAACCCCTCCCTTTTTTTCTTTACATATTTAAAAAAAAACATGCACACATGTACTGCTGCGCGTCTATTCAAACCTAAAACCCGAAAGCGCTGGAACCGAAGTTAAACTCGTTGTGCACACAGCCTTGGCCACTACAGCCATGATCATTGCGCACTTCGGCAGTTGCTTCGTTCCTGCCCTGCTGCACTGCCAGGAACTTCAATACACAGTCATATTTTCAGACGCGGTGCAGAACAGCACCTGAGAAAAACACCAAACAGGTAGTTACCCCACTGTCAGGAGCAGAGGCGCATGGCCGCTCGAGTCTGAACGTCAGGAATAGCGCCAGGACTCCGCCAAGCAGCAGAAGTAGCACCACAGCCGCGAACTGGGCCATCCGTCGCCTGTGCTTCTCTTTCAGGAGCTGAATGTAGAGGCTGTTCTGGCACCGAAGGCCTGCCTCTGCCTCTGCCTCTGCCTCTGTCTCCGCTCCTCCCTCGCGGGCGCGCCAGCAGCTCTCGTTCTCCATGCCTCTGCCCTTCTGTTGGCGGAATACGTCCCGACTGCCTGCGAGCATCTCCATTTATCAGCGCGCGGTCGCCCACGTTGAAAGCTGCGCTGCATTGACAAGAGTCTCGATTCAAAAGGAGTTTCACCCAGAGTTGAAAATCTCGCCCGAACTTCCTCTTTCCAAGAGCTTTGATGTGCTCGGGGCATTTAGAATAAAAAAAAAAAAAAAAGAAAACGTTTGCCAATTTTGTTGCATGGAATGCAACAAAAAAAAAAAACGTGCTGAACAAAAGCATCACCATGAACAGAGCAACGTACCTGCAAAGAAACGTGGCTGTCCCTGCAGATCCACCACCTTCAGCTCCCTGTGAAAAGGAGCAGAATGCGCGGACACTTCACATGGAGCGCATCCATTGTGGAGCAGTTTGTTACGCTACCCTGTGGAGCAGGGGCGCAGTGAGATGTTTTAGGGCAGGGGTCACCAACATGGTGGCCGTGGGCACCAGGTAGCCCTCCAGGACAGTATGTGCCCTCCAGCCTGTTCAGAAAAATAGCACAACCCTCCAGTGAGCTGCATACAAAATGCTATTTTATTCAGTTGCTCTTCCTTTTTAATCATACTTGTATTTACATAGATCTAGAAATGACAAAAGCAATAAAAACATATTTATATTACGTAAAGTTAAGGTGAGCTTGGACTCTTGTAGTTCAATGGTCAGTACATTTAGCCCTTCGTATGATACAGTATCCACAAAGTAGCTCTCAGTTTCATAAAGATTGGCGACCCCTGTTTTAGGGCCTATGGATATGGTGCTCTATTTTTGCTCGTTTTAAAACCTTGATATTTTAGCTAAATGCTGCAAGTATATCTAACAGCATCTGCCAGGCGATTCCCAGCTGCAGGCAACTCAGAACCTTGTTAAGGGTTTGTTTTTGGAGCAAAAATAATTTGGTTGGCTTGTAGAAAATCCCAGCTCAGTATGTTTTTTTTTTGTTGTTTTTTTTTGTTAAAGAAAAAAAAGTGAAACATTTGTAGAGATCATTTTCTCAGAACACATTGCTTGTTTTTTTTTTACCCGGCAAGTTTAGGACATGGTCGTAACTAGATGCCATTCTTGCAGTTGTTTGTTTTGTACATCAACAGAGACGGTGTGGTTGTCATAAAAGACAAGAGGATTAGTGATCCAATACTACACCATGCCTCATGAGCCCTCGTATAACGCTATGATCAGTTGGTTTCTGGCATTGTCATATTTCTTGCAGGAAGAGTGTTTATTGTTGCGGGTGGTGCTCACTCTACATCAAGACCTCAGCCAATAATAACACTGTTACAGTTGTGTACTGGGATCTGTTTTCAAAACAACAGTTTTCTGTAAATTCCAACATGCAGGAATTTACAGAAAAAATCTATTCAGGAATGGTTAAGCTTTGCTTTAGGCTTGCTGGGTGCCTGTTGAATGATGGCACCTTGAGGCGCTGTAGCTAACATAGAGGTGTAGGGTTTAGGACTGGCAGTTGCCAATAGCTAAATAAAAAGAGAATTCTCACCTTGCTAGTAACAACAGATGTGCTTTACTTTGTTTAGGCCACTGACACATTTCTTACAGAACAAGAGGAAACCTGGTTGTGTGTTCGGACGTTACACTGTATTGTTAAACGTTGAAAATAAAGTTTTTACTACCCAGGTGCCATGTTACGTTTAAAAGATGCGAGGGGTTTTAAGCTCAGCGACGACGTATTCCCCTGAAAACTGCCACCAGACGCGAAGCGGCTGACAGCACCACCTGGAGAACTATCGGCAGCGTTTTAAAAAGTCTGGGTTCATGACAGCGAAACATCGATATCTAAAGGTTAAACGCAGGTTTACTCACGTTCACCCTACAGCAGCAGATCCCAGATTTCCTTTTACCAGTATGACACAATAACCCAATTTCTGCAAAAATCAACAGATGTGGTTTAGAAGCACAAAACAAACAGTACGTGATCAAATCAAAGCTGAAGGAACCGAAACCGCAAGACCATAACCACATCACTTATCCGAAAAACCCCAAACTCCAAGAAGGTTCCTCATAGCGTTCGAGTGTCATCTATTCGCGCATCTTCACGCTTTTATGCTGATTCAGGAAAGGTTTTTATAAACTTAACTATTATCAAGTAAATCTATCTGCAGGTGATGGGCACGGCTTGATTTGCTCTGTATTGGCTGATTAACAACAATCTGTCCACTTTGAGAACAGAAGTGAAGCAAAACGTAAAAAGGTGCTGTCAGCAAGCTGGTCTTGACGTCAGCTACGTTTTGTCAACTGAGCGATACGAGCGATTCATGTGATGGATGAGGAAACTTGAAGGGTAAAAATAGGGAAGAAGTTTATTTGGCTCGTAGAGTAGTACTTGCGGTCGGGCCTGATAATGACGCTGTTACTCAGGGCCTCAGTGTTGCAGATGATTTTTTGGCAGATGATGTGGTTCTGTTCCTGCCTTCAAGCAAAGCCCTTCATTGTACATTGAGGTGATTGTCAGTGGCCTTACGCCTGTAAGTCTGAGGCCTTCCTGTGGAAAAAGGTGGTGGGCCTCTTATAATGATAGTAATCATCTATATTGTCATTGCAATATATACTTCAATGAAATTCATCCTCTGCATAGAACCTATACCTTAGGGAGGGCTGTCACTGAGCAGTACCAGTGAGCATTCGGGGGCAAAGGGTCTTGTTCAGGGACTTTCACATTGGAAGTCGAACCATGAACCTTACAGGCTTTCCAGGATGTAAGCACCCTGCTTTCTAGCCATTAGGTTGCCACTCCTCCAAATTGCCCCAACCCCGTGTTGGGGGAGAGACTCTGTGAAACAGAGGGATTGAAGTCACTGAGTGTTTTGTTTATGAGGGATGACAGGACTAAACAGATGGAAACATGGATTGGGGCTTTGTGTACAGTGATACAGCGTTGTCTGTTGTGGTCAAGAAAGGGCTGAGCCAAAAGGCAGATCTCCCAGATTATCACTCGGTCTACTGAAAACAGAAAGGGAACTTGTTCTAGTTAACAAGGAGATCTGTGATTTTCATTCAATCGGTGATTTTATTGATCCGTGCTAGGAGAAAACAGAATGCAGGCTCACAAACCTGTCAGCATCCACCCATCCGTCCTGACTGGACAACACGGAAAACTTGCTTGTTTTCATAGCACAGTTTCTCAAGGGAGGGTCTTCGAAAAACATCGGGTTAGCTTTAATCAAAAGGAAAATAACGTTAGGAATGTTGGGAAAAAACTAGACCTTCAACCTAGAGGGGAATTCCATCTGTATCGGTGTTGAGCACCTCCTAGTGACTTTTAAAGCACTGTCACGGTCCAAGCAACATCAAATACAATTCTCAAACATAAACTAAACTCTGAAGCCACAACAGGGGACTGAATGCTGTTGACTGGTCTCTTACAGAGTGATAAAGAGAAGCTTCCATCGACACCACTTTACTTCCCAGCCTTCACCCACAGTTGTGAGCCATGGATCATGATCCCAGATACAAATGGCTGTAAAGCCCTACCTTACAGATAGAGCCCTGGGTAAGTTTCAAATAGAGCTGCTGCTTCGCCAAGATGCTTCCGGGGTAAACCTGCAAAAGATAGTCTTTTGCCCAGGGAACGCGCTGGTATTCTCCAGAGTGAATGTCACCTGAGAGAGCGAAGGTACCTCAATGAGCTGCTTTCAGATATCTGCTGGACAATGCATAGACTGACAGTAAAGAGTAGAGGACATAGAAAAAGGATGGAAGAAGTTGAAGCTGGGTTAGTTCTTGACTTTAACAGCTCGTCTGTGTTGGACATGTGAGCTCAGAGTAATCTTCGACTGCACAACGGGTCCTTCGGGAAACTCCTCGACACATGCAGTAATCATAGAGGCATATTTTCTAATCCTAGTTGAGGATTCAAAGCTTTAAACCCAAATCAGACTTTTACTCTGGTGCTGAACTCGGCGGGGGCGGCTCAGCGGGAGCACAGGTTGTCGTCTATAATTGGCGGTGGGTGTGATTTCCCGACCCGTTGCCGTCCACTATTGGTTAGCCTGGGAAAGGTTTAGGCCCCGTTTGGGGGTCTTAGGGTTAGGAGCGTGGTCTGCAGCAGCCTATCTGTCTCAAGCTTCAACATGATCTTCAGAGATAGAGTTCTGCACCGTACCATGCCAGTAAGCCCGTTCTCCTCTGACGTCAAAGGACCACGTCTGCTTACTGGATGTTTCCTCTTTTTCACATCATTTTTTTGTAAAAAAAAAAGAAACAAGTAGTAACGTGTGTGAAAATCCAAATAGATCAGCAGTTTCTGAACTACTCAGACCAGCCTTTCTGACATCAACTGGCGCTCAACCTTGCAACAATTGTTCGGTTGCAAACAAGTACCAAAACAGGACCGCCTGACAAAATGGACAGTGAGTGTATGTAAGCTGGACGATTGAGAGAAACTCAGGCCAAACAGTTAAACCCATTTTTATTTGAGAGTTGAGCTCTTGAGTTTCAGGTCTTATTTACACAGCTTGGATTGTTGCAGTTCTGATTTCTGGGCGCTTTCAGTCCTCCGGCCGTCTACGTGGTTTAAGTAGGAAATAAAAACAATAGAAAAAGCTGACAGCATCATCACACCCAGAGAGGGTCAGAGCTTGTTGAGTGACAGTGCGCGCACACACAGTATCCTACCTGTACAATAACCGTGCTACTATTCACATTCATCTGTACATTAAGAGCTCTATTTACAGTCGTCACATTAGGGAGAGAGCCGGTACCTGAGGAGTTACTGCCACCATGAGCTTTACTCATTCGCCAGAATAAAGAGAAGCGCATCTGGCCGGTGGCAGCCTAAACGACACCAGATCCATGAGATCCATGTGGTGGCCGCACTGATTTCCCAGCTCGCCGCTCCTGCTGATGCAACATGGCTGGAAGTGGTCTAAGGAAGCAGCGTGCTCCATGACAACAGAATCAACACTGGAGTCCTGTTATTTTCACACAGCGGACGGCCTTATCAGCTGAGTCACACTCCCCCACCCTTCGCATAACCGTGAGCCACTTATTTGAAGGTTTGTCCAACTTTTGCCGAGGTAGGCAGCGGGGAGCAGATTAGATTAGAATGTTACGGCGTTTTACGCAAGCCCAAGATGTGTCACTTCCCCTGCAGCGGCGCAACACGGGGCGTTTATAGAAAAGGTGGCGGTTGTTTCTTTAAGGGTAACACTCCTCTCACACACTCAGAGCGGGCTGACACACTTTAAAAGACGGAAAGCTATAAACAAAAGGTGAGGTCGATCCACTCGGACTCTCCAAGAGCACACGATCTATACATGGAAACAGACTGGCCGGGTGAAAAAAAACGTCGTTCAACAGCACGCCAGATAAAAACACCATGAAGAAACACGTCCGAAATGTGCAGCATTTTCTCCCACGGGTCAATAAATAAATAATTCATGAAAATAACAATCATTGTCTCAGTTTAGGATCACCCGAGGAGTGATCTGAGTTTAACTTTAACTGTCCAGAGTCCATAAAAAAAAAAAAAAAGAAATATGAAATGCTAGGCTCCCATAAGTCCTCTTACTGGTTTCAGGGATAATTTTGCACCTGTCTCACCCTAGTCCAATTTACAGTACAGCAGCGCCCTCTGCAGGCGTGAATCTTAATAAACCATATTCTTTTTGGAACCCTTTTTACTGATCATCCATTTCACAATCAGAATATAACAAAAACGGCCATGTTTCAGGTTTAAACTTTGTGTCCATTTTTCTGACAGCATCTCTGACACCGACGTTTGGATTTTCCGTCAGTTTGCCAAGAGCTGTGATTTCTGCAGAGAAGCAGGGTAACAACAAGCAGTCACGCGATGGGGAGCTTTAGATTTGGTATGTTCCAGCAGCTTTATGTCGTCTGTAGATCTAGTAGTCTGATTTGGGAGTGAATGGGCCGTTAAGCCTTGTAGTTGTTTGCCTGTGTGGTGAGGGCCAGCTGGCCGTTGGGCGCCACCTCAGTGGCCTCGTCCTCCAGTAGGCCGGACACGTCTGCGTTGGGGATGCTGTCGTGGTAGCTGCTGAAGCTGATGTTGTCCTCCTTTAGCTCGATGGTCCAGAACGGGGCGTTGAGCTTGCGGTTCTGATACTCCCGGTAGGTGTACACGCCTCCCACAAAGCCCAGCAGCAGCAGCACCACCAGAATGATGACAGCCAGGATGATGACGTTGAACTGCGTCCATGAGACCTCCTTCAGGGCTGCTGTGGTGTTGTCAGTGGGACTGCTCAGGCTGGTCAGCAGGGCCTGGGTGGTGGTACTACTCAAGGCGGTGTCCCCTTTATTGTTGGATCTCTGGATTGGTCCGCCTTTGGTTGCTGTGGAGGTCAAAGTGGTGCTGGTGAAAGATGACGTCGGGGAAGAGCCACTGGACGTGGGGGTCTTGGCCGTGACCTCTGCTGGTGCTGGTATCAATCGGGGGTCTACAGAGAGAGAAAGATTCAAAACCTCAGTGCATCTTCATTTGTAATTTTGAGAAATTCACAGTGATGTGACCAAGTCTCAAGGAAGCACGTGATCCAGAACACAGTGGTGAGAGTTCTGGATTCTGTTTGTTATCAAAAAATCTGAGAAGTTCCTTCACTTTCTTGTCTTGTCTCCTTGTTATAATCTATAACTCCAACCTAAAATATGGGACAACGAGCAGTGAGGGAGGAGATCAGCTGGAGGGCAAAGTATTTGCTGGTGGAAGGATTTATCACCCTAAACCAGGGGTGATCTGTCTGGCAGGGTGTCAAATATTATTATGTAATATTATGTGCGATTAAATATTATGATGGAAAACATCATAATATGGCATACATAAGCTGTGGGGTAATACACAGCCTGCACATAAACTCATAGAGCATGTGGATTAGAGCGCTGCTTTGTAAAGGCACAGTAAACTCCACCTACCCCGGTTTATCGCATGGCTCAGAGGTGCATTAATGGGGCTGAGAAAAGCTTCCCACAGTAAATGCAGAGTTTGCATCAACTTAGGTGGCTATTGCATATTAATCTATCAAACTCTCCAGTTTGGACCAAGTCAAAAAGGAAAAAAAGGCACAAATATCAACTGGCACCATGAGCCAGAGAAATGCATAGGACCTGCAAACTGGAAGAGATTGCAATCAGAACAGAATTCAATTCAGTTTTATTTATATAGCGCCAATTCACAACAACACATGTCATTTCAAGGCACTTTGCAAAGTCAGATTCAATTAAATCATAAAGACAGATTGGTCAAAACATTTCCTATCTAAGGAAACCCAGCAGATTGCATCAAGTCTTGTCAAGCAGCATTCACTGCTCATGAAAGAGCGTAGAGCCACAGGGACAGTCGTCTACATTGTTGATGGCTTTGCAGCAATCCCTCATACTTAGCATGTATGAAGTGACAGTGGAGAGGAAAACTCCCCTTTAACAAGAAGGAAAACCTCCAGCAGAACCAGGCTCAGTATGAATGGTCATCTGCCTCGACCCACTGGGGTTAGAGAAGACAGAGCAGAGACACAAGGAGACAGACAAAAAAGCACAGACGCACATATTGATCCAGGAATACTTTCTATGTTATATGGTAATGGTAGATAATTTGCCCCCCTAGATGGTGTCACAGCTAACAGAATGCCAGACCAGGTGTACCTACTATGAAAAGAAAAAAACAGAACCAAAAGTTAAAAGTTGAAATGACAACAAACAATCCAGTAGGAGAACTCAGCACAGTGAGAAAAATAGGCCCTAATGTCCTCCAGCAGCCTAGGCCTATAACAGCATAACTATAGAGATAGCTCAGGGTAACATGAGCCACTCTAACTATAAGTTTTGTCAAAAAGGAAAGTTTTAAGATTAGTCTTAAAAGTAGACAGGGTGTCTGCTTCACGGACCAAAACTGGGAGTTGGTTCCACAGGAGAGGAGCCTGATAGCTAAAGGATCTGCCTCCCATTCTACTTTTAGAGACTCTAGGAACCACCAGCAGACCTGCAGTCTGAGAGCGAAGTGCTCTGTTAGGAACATACGGGGTAATCAGAGCTCTGATATATGATGGAGCTTTGAACTTTAAACTGCATTTTGTGGACTTCCTGATAGTAAAGAGTTACAATAGTCCAGCCTTTAAGTAACAAATGCATGGACCAGTTTTTCAGCGTCACTCCTGGACAAAATATTTCTACTTTTGGCAATAAACCCTGGAAAAATAAACCCTGGAAACCTGTTTAATATGGGATTTAAATTAGATGTCTTAGTCAATTTTTTTTACTTTATTACCAGATTTAATGCCACCCAGATTAAGTGATTGGTTAAGAAGTTTATTTTTTGAGGATGCTGGTCCAACGATTACATCTTCTGTCTTGTCAGAATTTAAATGAAGGAAATTTAAAGTCATCCAGCTTTTGATGTCATCAAGACATGCCTGTAGTCAAAGTAATTGATTGGATTCATCAGGATTCATGGATAAATATAGCTGAGTGTCATCAGCATAACAGTGGAAACGAATCACGTGTTGTCACAGCAAACAGGGAGAGAAATGTTCTCTCTTCCTGTTTGCAGTGTTTAAGACCAACCTTCCTTTGGGAAATGATTGCAGCTTTTTTTAAGAATCTACTCAGTCAATCTGAAAACAAGATCCATCTGTTCCTCCTCTTCATGATACACCACACATTTCAGTCAGAGACATGTCTGTCTAGAACAGACTGTACATCAGTAGGTATAGCAATCCTGGCTGTTCAGCTACTGAAAATAGTAATAATGATAATAATAATAATAATGCATTTTATTTGAAAAGTGCCTTTGAAACACACATGAACACTGTATAAGAAAAATAGAATTGAAAAACAAAGAACAATAAGTCCACAAAGCACCAACAATTTCACACAAATAATAAAAGGTTACAGGGAATATGCTGCTTTAAAAATATATGTTTAGAGGTGGCTGAGGGAGTGAAGTGATGAAGCTATGAATGAAGACAGAAGTGGAGTGAGGACTGAGGGAAGGATGGAGACACTTTATGGAGCGAACAAGGAAATAAACAAACCTAATAATATTATTAATATGGGATTGACTGGAGGGGAGGCTATCCAGGATGACTCCAAGACTCTTTACCTGAAGAGAAAGGGAGATTGAGGAATTGCTGATGGTCAAAGAAAAGTTATTGGTTTTAGCGAGGGTGGAAGTTAGTGGCAGTTAGAAGGATCTCTGTTTTATCTGAATTAAGTTTAAGAACATTTGTTGTGAACCAGGAGTTGAAAGCAGAGAGGCAGGAGTACAGATGAGAGGGGGTTATGTAGTGGATGGTTTGCAGCTGGGTGTCATCTGCACAGCAGAACTGGATGTAGAAGGAAGGTTCGATGTGGGGCAAAGGTTACTGACGTTATTAGGATCAAAGCAAGGTATTTACAGGGCCTATATCATCCAAAATCAACTTTTTTGAGCTTTTAACCATGTTATGATGATTTCCTTTTTTCGGAGGGCAATGTTGCTGAAAGAACCTCAAAACATCTGGAACTACCTCCTTTGGTCAAATGAGACCAAAGCAGAGATGTTTAGAAAAAAACAAACAGAAAACGGCACAAACAGCTCATACCAACTGTCAAGCATGGTGGCGAAGAGGCGGACAATGATCACAAACATTAGAACAGAATGACTGAAAAAGAAACTAATTGAGACGTTGCAGTGGCCCAGTCAAAGGTCAGACTTCAACCTGACTCAAACACTGTGTTGGGGACTCAAGGGAAATGTGTAGAAACCAATGTCTGGAGACCTTAATGAACAGAAGCTGAGTGGGCCTGAATATATCAATAACGATGTGATACAGTCAAATAATGAAAGAGATATTTCCACAAAAGATGACCCTACTAGATGCAGTCGTGGGTTGACTTTGTGTTGTTGTCTTTCTTTTATAAAACTAATTGTATTCACATGTAATTTGTACTCTTGGGTTTAGATTTAAATGACATTAGAACAGTTAAACCTTATTCTGAGGTGTGGGCCTTACTTAGACGGGTGCAGTTATGTGCTCTGGCATCCCCTACGAACCCAGGGGCACACTCCTGGCACCGGGACCCGGACGTGTTGTTGATGCAGCTGAGGCAGCTGCCGGTTTTAGGGTCACAGAGCTGAGCAGGGCCATGAGGGTCTGCGTTACCGCTGCAGTCGCATGGTACGCAGTCCCCAGAGCCAGATGCGTTGTAGAAGCCAGGACTGCACTGGTCACAGTGTGGGCCGCTGTAGTGGGAAAGGCACTGGTCACACACAGGAGAGCCACTGGGACCTGAACAAAAGAAGAGAGATGACCATGTCAGCTGCTGATTACGGCTTATCATGTACCAGCAAGGCTGGAGGACACTTTAATGAAGGATAGCTTCATACAATGAAGGATGCGTTTTCTGATAGATTTAAAGTGGATGGACATTTTAAATGATTACTGTGAATGACCATTAAAAATAAAAATTGCATTTGTCAAAATATAGGTATAAAACACAACTGTGGCACTAAGCCTAATTCTCACAAAATGTTTAGAAAGTCGTTTCAATCAACTCGTAATGTGTGTGTTAGGCCACTAGGTGGCCCAAGATGACAAGCTGTGATTGTGGGAGCCATGTTGCAGCAGCCTGTATTCCAGGCTGTTTTCCCTCAGGAAGCCTACTGCTTGGAAACCTGGACCACTGCTGTGTCTCCAGAGGTCAGGGCACACCCAGGCCCTTCATTCTGACATTCTGCGGATGGCAGGTATTCTGGCAAGGGGATGGAGCGAAACATTAAAGTGTGTGTGGCAATAGAAAAAAAAGGTTAGTTAGTTTGGCAAACCTATGGGAGTTATAAAATACATTCAAGCTGAAACGTAAAGGCCTCTCAGATGAGCAGATTAACACATGAACTTCTACCTGGAGGTGTGGCATCCACAATTAGCAATAAAAACATCAACACACCATTATGAGGGTAGGTGTTTTGGTAGCAACCCCCCCCCCCCCCCCCACACACACACACACACACACACACACAGACATAGAGAAAACCTGTGACCTGAAACACCGGAGTTGTTCTAGAAGGTTTGACATAAAACCCATTCACGGCGTTCTGTTCATTTATCATTAGTCTGGTCTGCTCTGTGTTAAAAACAAAATGGAGCCTCCTTTGTCTGAGATCAAGATTCAAAAACAAAAGCAGAATGTTCACATTTAATGTACATTCTGATTTTATTAGTAACTAATCTCCTTTCAGCACAAGACCCATCACTGTTTCCAAGAGTCAGCTTTCTCTCTTGGTAATATGAGACTACAACACCTTGTGGCACGTCATGCAGTATTAAAGGGCGCTACCATCAGCTGTACTGTGGCCCTGAGAGGAAAGCTTTTCACCAAACATTGTCATATTGACTGTCAACAAGTGTCCAACACTACTGCTTGGCCTTGTGAAGGTGGCCTCTGTGGTCCTATGGAACAACAGGAACAAGCAGCAGGGAAACAGATAACTTCATTACTCAGTAAGTCATACTTGGGATCCAAGCAATGCTTGGATCACGTCCTGTCTGAGTTCGAGCTGCACAAGTTACGCAAATGCAATCAAAGTGAGAAAATGTTTCCATACGACACTCATCAGCAGGAAGGTCACATGAAGTGTGGCCTTGCCATCGTGTATCTCAACTGTTCTTTTCTGAGGTGGACAAATAATACAGCAAACAATTTTAATGGGCTTTGAAAGCAACAATCAGGTGTGAAATTTGAACTTGTGGATTTTCTCTCAGCCACACAGGGTCAAGTGATACATAAAAGCTCAAATATATGCATGTTGATTTTTGGAGACCTAAAATTTGTAGATGTTTAAAAAATAGGCACTGATGCAGAGCAGCCTGCATCTTCTTCTTTGGGATTTGAATGCATCCCCAGGGCAGATGGGAATTGTATTTCCCCCCCAGCATGTTTGTCCAAGAGTTTCCCCTCCAACAGGCAACACTATAAACCTCCAGAGTGTGCCATTGGGGATGTAGGGATTTCATCTTTCTCCTTTTATAACAAACACGCATGAGTGCCATCTAAACACTGCTTTTCAGTCTCCTTCTAGAAGTTATTACTGTGAAGAACAGGGCGAAAAGCTAAAGGCAGCTAACAAACTAGCCTGAGCCCGACTGGTTTTTAGCAGTAGCGATTAAAAAGAAGAAAAGAAAAAAAAAGATTTATTTTCCCCAACAACCATAAAGTATAACATCAGGGTTACCATATCCCATATCATTCTTATCATGATGTTAAGCAAGCATGGCTGGGGGAGGGGTTGATACCACCCTAAGGAAGTCTTGGTGGGTCAGGAAGAATTTGTATGAATCCCGCATCAGAAAAGAACATATGATATTTTGACAGGTACCTTGGCTTTGGATTTATCGAAGCTCTGGGCATTTCTCAGATCGAGTGTGATGAGAAGCTAGCTAATGACAGCATGAGGCCAGACAAACCTAAATGACACCAAGAGACTAAACTCCACAAAACTATGGGATAAAATTCGGAAATACTTTGAAAGGAAAAAAACAGCTGGCACTGTCAAAAAGATCCACTGACAGCAGAAAAGCCTTTGAAAGAGCAGGTAGCGATTTACACAGAGCCATAGTAGTATCTGTTGAGTGTTCACTTTTAATTCCAAGGCTAAAAAGCCACACAGTATAGGAGAACAGCTCATCAACCCTGTTGATGAGCTGCCTGGCTGAAAATTGTGGAACTGATGGGTGGGACACAAGCGGTGGATAGAGTGAAAACTGTCCCACTGTCCAACTACACTGTCAAGTACAGAATAGATGAAATGGCAGAAAATTACCAAAACCAGCTGCATAAGATTGTCAGATGAGTCCGGGCTCCTTGTTTATGTGCAGTATATTGATGGTGATGACTTGAAACAAGGCATTCTGTGTCCACACATTTAGCAACAATGCCAACAGGTCATGATATATTTACAGCAGTGGACCCTTATTTTATATCCAATAACCTGGCCCATGACAACCTGGTTGCATGTTACCCGGACGGAGCTGCAGCAATGATCGGAAAAAACAAATGTTTTAACAGCTGCTTTAAAAAGAAAGCCCCAGGATGTTTGATCTGTCACTGCATGCTCCACCGTCAAGCTTTGGCAGGAAAAGAAAACCTTCAGAAGACCTCAGTATCATTGTCATAAAGATTGTCACCATGGTAAATTTGATAAAAGTTTGCAATTGAACAAGAGAATTTTTGCCCAGCTGTGCGAAGACAAAGCGCATCAACACTGCTGCTGGAGGCTCTCACGGGGACAAGTGCTTGAGTCTCTCCTGGAACTGCAAGAACTAACGAAAGAATTCCCGCGAGTCCACAATTGATCACTGTACCAACAGCGGAATGACGAGATTTGGATCAAAACGGCATATCTTGCTGACATTCGTGTTTTACGATGAGACAAACAAGCGGATGCAACAACCTGATTCAAATGTCCTGCAGTGCAAGGAAGCTGTGGACAGTTTTGTGTGTAGACTGGAGTACGGAGTTGGAAAATGTTGAAAGGGGAGTTTCAGCAGTTTCAACTACAGCTGAAGCAGTCCCCTTGCACTGTTAACGCATCTTTACCCACAGACTTTATCCAGCTTGTGAACCTGCTCTGTGAGGAGATACAAAACCGCTTTGAACAGTTAGAAAAGCGGATGCTTTTTTAACTGTTCAATGTAGATGCACCTTATGGCGTTCAAGCTGATTCTGTATCAACAAAATGTTTCAGATAAAATAAATACAGAAAGTTTGGCATTGTCGGACAGATCCTTGCACCCAGACTGGCCAAAAAGTAAATCCGCAACAAATCTGCATTTCAGGTTATTCTGTCTGAGCTGTGTGGGACTAAATGTTGGGACCTGCCTGCAGTACCCCTAGGGGTTGTGACCCCCATGTTGAAGACCTCTGGTTTAGAGACAGTGGCACTGTGGAAGAGACATGAGGCGGAGCTAGAGGTAGGAGAGAAGCAGAAGTTGAGATTCTCTTTAGGAGTGATGAGGATGGATAGGATCAGGAAATAGTACATCAGAGGTCATGTTAGATGTGTTGGAGATAGAGCCAGAGGCCAGACTGAGATGGTTTGGACATGTACAGAGAAGGGATGGGGAGTATATCGGTAGAAGGATGCTGAGGCTGGAGCTGCCAGGCAGGAGGCCTGGAAGAAGACCAAGGTGGAGATTTATGGACGGAGTTAAAGAGGACATGAAAGTAGCTTAGTGTGTAACAGAAGAAGATGCAAAATATAAGGTTAGATGGAGACAGATGATTGGCTGTGGCGAATCCTGAAAGGAAAAAGCCAAAACAAAAAGAACAGTGTGGACCTCAGAATCCAAGACGGAACCAGTCTACAGTATAGCTGATCCCAGACACAGACCTAGTATCTGCGCTGTTCTGGCCTAGTTGTCAGTCTGTCTAGTGTAGTCATGTGACTGCGATGTATTCTAGCAGTGAGCAGGCAGCTCCTCATGATAAGCTTGATTTAACCTCTGTTGGAGGTTCAAAGGCATCAGCCTGCTGGGTTAGGTTATATAACCCAGAGAAATGAGCTGCTCTGCACAGCACCGCATGGGGCCAGCGGGCCTGACCTGCCCATTTATCCATCGTCCTCTGCTTTGATACGACACACATACAAAGGTCTGGTAACAGATGACTGGGGATGCTCTGTTTATATGAGTGGAAGGAGAAGAAATGTTTGGGAAATTGGGGAGAAGCGAGATGAGGGCAGAATTCTGCTGATCTTCAGGATGATCTGACAGATCCAAGCAAGCTCACAATCATACATGGATGATTTAGTATGTGTGACCCACATTCTGTACTGGTGCAGTTCTCCCCTTCACCTCTCTGAGTGTTTGTAGGGAGCTATATTCATCCCCTACAATGGTCCAGCACATCTAGCCATGTTCTAATGGCATCTTTTCATTTGTCACTGATGAGGTCAGGCAAGGCTGCTTCTTTCCAGGATAAACGACCCTCCAAAGTCACATTTCCTACTGACGGAATCCAGATAGGACATTTTGATCATCCCTTCTCTCACACAGCTTCTCCTGCAGTGATGCTGTCTAAACAGAGTGTGATGCTAGCCCATCCCCCCAGTCTGTTCATGGCTGTAACCCAGCTGTGCTCACGCTGTCCCAACTCAGCTCAGCCTGGTTCATGTCCCTTCCACTCCCTCCCACATAGTGGCCCTGTGCAGGAGCAAGCGAAAGCCGACGGCCTGAGTGCATCTATACACTGCTGTCGCCATGCAGGGAACCGACATTGGGGGGCATAACTAGGTGGCAGAGCTATCTGTGATTGGTTCAGAAATAGGAGTGGCAAGGTGATGCAAAGCTGAATGATAACCTGACAGAATGGGCAGCAAACAGGGCTTACATGAGGCTGGATGAAGAATGGCTGCAATCTAGACCGCAATCTAAATCACAGAGTGGTGCTGGGATGCTCGAGCCTGATGATGTAAAACCATGAAAGGCTAGTGACGCCTAGTCCACGGCAGGCTATAATTAAGGGTTGTGGCAATGAAGGTAATCTCTAGGTATTGTTCACCTGTTTGCATCATCTGAAGCTGCTGACAGAACATTTTCACTTGTGATGCTCTATTGAGAAGCAAAATTTTTTTCCACCTATCAGCATGGTGTTAGCTCAACTCTTGGGAGTCCCTTCATGTTTTGCTTCACCTATGTCCCTTGGACACCAATGAAGGCTCTATTAAACCATGTCATAACAGTATTAGCTATCAAGATATGGTTATTAATGTCTTATGTCTAATGTCTTAAGGACTGAATGTCATTAACTTCAGTCCTTACGAGAGATGCACCGATCCGATACCCGAATTGGATGTCCGCTCCGATATTGATGAATTAGCTGGATCGGATATCAGATGATTGAAGCCGATCCAGCATTCTGATCCAGTTATTTGCTTTTTTAATTAATATCATAAACAGCAATACAGTTGCAGCAATCGAGTGACTTCAATTCCATGTTTGCAACACCGGTTACTGCATCACGCTGAGCAAGAACAGCAGCCAGTGATGAGCACACACATAGCAACATGGAGCAAGCGCTGGACCTAGCCAAGTCTGCCATTTGAAAACATTTCAAAGTTGATACACCAACAAGTCTGACTGCCACATGCAATATCTGCAATGCAGAAATTGCAAGGGGTGGTGGTAAAGTTGATAAATTCAACAACACAAATTTAAATAAGCACCTCCAAAAGCACCATGTTAAAGAACATGCAGACCTTTTTATAACAATGTTTATGTCAAGCCTGATGCCTTCTCTCACAATGCAAGGTATACGGTTTACTCATTCAACAGTAGTATGGGATCGTATCGGGTATCAGTCGATACGCTCAGCCCAGGTACCGTATTGGATTGGATCGGAAAAAACTGGATGAGTGCATCTCTAGTCCTTACCATACATAGCAGATATTCAGGGATTTTCAATACCGTCAATGCCTGGTTTAGAAATTAAAGTGTATTTAATTCTGTACACAGGGGTTACAGAAGCTAAGGCACATAGGTCACAGGTCTCCAATTTTAGACCTCCAAACTTCATGTGGCCTTCAGATTAGCTCAGGGACTGTGCTTAAAGAGCTTCATGAACCAGATTTCTGTGGCTGAGTAGCTACCTACAAGCCTTACATCACCAGGTCCTGTGTGAGGCATCGGATGCAGAGGTGTAAAGCCAGCCACCACTGCACTCTACAGCAGTGTAAACATGTTCTCTGGATTGGCCAATTATGTCTCTGGTTATTCAATGGACAATTATGGGTTTGAAGGTTACCAGGAGAACAGTACTTGCCTGACCTCACTGTGTCAATGGTAAACTTTGGTGCAGAGGGGATTCTGGTGTGAGGCTGTTTTTCGGGAGCTGGGTTTGGCCTTTATCTGAGGCCTTATCAGATCCTAAGAGAGTTTTCACACGCAATCGCTCTTGTACTGTAAACTGCAAGGAGGCATACAGTTCATCACCCCTCCCTCCCCTGGGTGGCTCAGATCATAACCTAGTTTACCTTCAGTCTTTGTATAAACCCCTTGTACACAGAGAACCAGTTATAACACACACAGTAAGGAAATGGTCTGAGGAGGCCAAAGAAGCCTTGAGAGAGACTTTCAGCTACAGAGTGTGGGATGAACAATGCTATGTTCATGGGAGGGCATGACTGGAATAAGAGAATGTATCACAGACTTTATCAACTTCTGTCTGGACTCCACTGTAGCCCTACTGAATGTTAGGCACATGCATAGTCTTATCACGTTGTTCTGTAAATCTCTATTTAACTTGAATATTGCATTCTTATCTGAATTTGCTGAATTATCAATTATTGTACGATATATATATATATATATATATATATATATATATATATATATATATATATATATATATATATATATATATATATATATATATATATATATGTCTTTCTGATAAGTTAATTATTGTTTGCTTTAGAACTTAACTTTAAATTAGCTTGTTATTCATCACTAATCCAGTATAATTCTGGGTTTCTGCCACTGTAATGCTCAAATTTCCCAACTGTGGGACATTAAGGGTATTTCTTATCTTATCATAGCTTAATTCCAGTGAAAGGAAAGGTAACATTCCAGCACACCAAGACATTTTGGAAAGTTTCATGCCCACAACTTTGTGGGACCAGTTTGGAAATGGTTTCTTTCTATTCCATCATGACTATGTATAAGTTCTTAAAGCAAGGTCTATAAAAACATGGTGGAGAGAGTTTTGTGTGAAACAACCTCACTCATCTGGACAGTTCTGAGTCTTGACTTCAAGCTGAGGGGATTTCATCCAACATCAGTGTCTGACCTTATAAATTAGGTTTCAGAATAATGTTTAAAAAATATCATATAAATACTCTCCAAAACCTGGTGGAATGTCTTCACTGATGAGCAAAAGCTGTTACAGCATGCATTAAGATGGGATGTTTCTGAAAATCATATGTGTGACCACAGACAAGCAATACTTTTGGTAATAACATTTAAGTTGCTACACCTGGATCCCGGAGACACAAAAAATGCACTTGGACAGATTGCCATTGAAATATTGTATATCAACATAATAAATTAACCCCAAAACACTAATATATTTTAAGGTCATTTGCATCAACATAAACATAAACACAAAACAAAACGTCCAGGGATGCAGGAGGGCTATTTCTAGCTTTGCTGGCCTCCCTGGTCCGATTCTAACTTTCTACCTGCTGAGGAACACGGCTGAGCTTAGCTTCAGTTGCACTCAAAATAGGGACATTGCTTTTGAACAAAAACTGACACTTTTTCCAATAAGCTCAATTCTCATGCAGTGACATGATTTCAAGAATCCATTCAGGTCTAATGACATAGATAAAGTACTGAAGAGGTTCTGCAGATTGTATCACTGTGTGTTTCTCCCCCTACAATGATCGATCCAAGGTCGTGTGAGAATATGAGGCAGTACTCAGATCTAAGACCAGAAATTGGGCTGTTATGTGTAAAAAGGACAACACTAGGAGCCAGGTGGCAGTGAATGGGGTCATATGTGAGGTCAAGATAAATTGCGGCCTTATTTAAGCAGAGGGTTCAAACTCAGATTTCTATTCATGCTTTAAATTTAGAAGTATATGCTCACCCTCTGCCACCAAACAAATTCAAATAGTTTTATGAACTCCCAGTTCTCTATTGTTGGTAATAAGCTAGTGTATAAACATCAAAAATATCTGCTAAATTGTAGAGCCACCCTCCTTAATCTCTGAGTTAAATTCTATTCATCCGGTGCTCCACAACCTGTAAGTTAAGAAACGTGCTCCCATCCTAATCTTGGTCCTTAATCACACACACTGTGAGTGATTAAATGTTGAGGTCCCAAACCAGAACCATCTCTTTTAAATGTCACAACAGTGCAGAGCTTTTAGATGTTCGTGATTGGAACACAGGTCCCTGCATGTTGTTAAGATGTAGTAATTAGCTTGGGGGAACAGGCAGCGCTGTGTTTTCCTGCTAGGACATGTATCTTTAGATATTGTGCAGACTATAGTGTGTGAAACATAAAGCTGCTGTTCCATTTTCCCCCTATGTTGCCACATATACTGGTTTGTCTAAAAACACATCTGACGTGGGTTTGAATGTGATGAAATTAGGCACATTTTGTGGATTATCAAGTCCTGTCACGTCCTAGAAGTAAGTCCTGCTTTAGATGTGCTCCCTTTTTCAATAGTGTACGTATATGTGGAAGAAGGGTGTTGAGTTTACAGTCTTCAACGGCTGCAGGATGGGGACATCTGCTGTGACATGACTGTCTCTTTCGTTTTATTTTCCTTTTCTATTATATTGAACTGGAGAAGTAAATGCTACATAAACAAACCATAAAACAGGGATAAAATAATATATTTTTTTCAAACAAAAGTTACTTCATAGAGTGCTCAGTTTGAGAGTCATTCTTAGGAGGCTACAGCTAACCCAAACAGATGGTTATAAACGTTTAACAGCCCAAGGTCTGTGATTGTCACTGACTGATAACCAAGAGCACACTTTCATCGAAAGAAAATAATACAAACCATGGGCTTTAACTTCTGGACTCAAGTCCGGGTCTGAAACTCGAGTCCCAAACTCTGCCCTGTGATAGACTGTTGACCTGTCCAGAGTCTAGCCTACCTCATGCCTACTGACTGCTGGGGGTGCAGTTTGATAAAGAATCAAGAAGCTTTATTGTCATTATGTGCTACCAAAATGAAATTTTGATGAGGCAAATACCTGCTCAGAGGCACATAAATACACATAACACGCAGGCACAACTAGATGTGATTTTCCTTTCTTTCTTTTTACTGATGATCATACTGGCCAACATCCTTTCGATATTTATGGCAGATTTCGTAGTTCAAATCCTTAGAATAAGCTGTGTGGATACAAGTCCTTTAAAAGAAAAATTATATTAAAACCCCAATTTGTGAAAAAGTAGAGCCTGCTTTTGAAAAGATAATGAAATACTATGGATTACTGTTTAAAATGACAATAATTATTACATTTATGGACAATCTAGAAGCAACAAAGTTACAAAAGTTGAATCTAATCAACCCATCCATCCATCTATGTATTAGAAAGACAGCAGTGACTGACCGGTGAGACAGGTGCCGGTGGAGGTGGAGTTGGAGCAGGGGCACGGTGCACAGGCTTCGGTCAGGGCGGCACCAGGGCTGCGGTAGAAACCAGGCTTACACTCATCACAGTTTAACCCTTGGGTGTTCCCCGTACAGTTCACGCACACTCCTGAAAGACACGAAAAATATTTTTATGATTTGTTTCTGAAAATAAAACCAGCATGCAACAGAAGTCTTCATATGACCTTGCTAAATCCCTCTTAACAGCAGGTTTAGTGCTACTAAAAGCAGTTTGTGATTATGTGAATGAATCTTCATGTGAAAACTAAACAATAACAATATCGAGATCTTT
The DNA here is from genome assembly GCF_011125445.2 of Fundulus heteroclitus. Taxonomy (NCBI): domain Eukaryota; kingdom Metazoa; phylum Chordata; class Actinopteri; order Cyprinodontiformes; family Fundulidae; genus Fundulus; species Fundulus heteroclitus. The sequence goes on from NC_046372.1 coordinate 46,339,454, forward strand.
ACACATACTCTGGGCAGAACCCTTTTTTGTATTATGTACAACAACCGTTTGAATGGAAAATCAGGTGGACAAGGGCTATGCTCAAAAGCTATATACATATGCTACAATTGGGTGGTGCTATGAAGACTTCCCAGGAGTTCTGGTCTTGAGTTTCTAGTCAAGAATGAACTATTCTGGCCAGAGCAAACTGTGCTCTTGACAAAAAGCAAACAAATGTGTCAACAAGCTGAGGCCCTCCCTCAAACTGGAATTTCAATTCAATTCATTTGATTTATATAACACCAATTCACAACACACCTCATCTAGTGGCACTTTACAAAAACAAGTCAGTTCAGTTGAATTACACAGATTCCAAGTCAATTACATCCTAGAAGAAAAACAACATTCTCCATCTCTTCATCTAACTTCAAATCTTGCTATGTTGTCTAGACGTCAGAATTAGGAAGATGCAACTCTATGGGGTAAGATAACTGACAATATAGACGTATGCGTAAGTGTCTGAATTTGTAAATGTTAAGTCAATACACTTAACATTTACAATTGAGGGGACATTGAGTCTGAATGGACCATGTTCCACGCCTCTATTGTTGAGGCGGCTAGTTGTCGGTGCATGTCGCGGCGGCAACCCTCGAACCCGCTGAGGGAAGCCGTCAAGCTGAAGAAGGAGTCCTACCGGGCTTTTTTGGCCTGTGGGACTCCGGAAGCAGCTGATGTGTACCGGCAGTCGAAGCGGCAGGCGGCTCGGCTGGTCGCCGAGGCAAAAACTCGGGCGTGGGAAGAGTTCGGAGAGGCCATGGAGAAAGACTTCCGTACGGCTTCAAAGCGATTCTGGTCCACTATCCGGCATCTCAGGAGGGGGAAGCAGTGCAGTACCAACACTGTTTACAGTGGGGGTGGTGTGCTGCTGACCTCGACTCGGGACGTCATGCGTCGGTGGGCGGAATACTTCGAAGACCTCCTTAATCCCACCAACACGTCTTCCATTGAGGAAGCAGAGCCTGAGGACTCTGGGTCGGGTTCTCCCATCTCTGGTGCTGAGGTTGCCGAGGTTGTTAAAAAGCTCCTCGGTGGCAAGGCCCCGGGGGTGGATGAGATTCGCCCTGAGTACCTTAAGGCTCTGGATGTTGTGGGGCTGTGTTGGTTAACGCGGCTCTGCAACATTGCGTGGACATCGGGGGCAGTCCCTCTGGATTGGCAGAATGGGGTGGTGGTCCCCCTATTTAAAAAGGGGGACCGGAAGGTGTGTTCCAACTACAGAGGAATCACACTCTTAAGCCTCCCTGGTAAGGTCTATTCAGGGGTTCTGGAAAGGAGGGTCCGTCGGATAGTCGAATCTCGGATTCAGGAAGAGCAGTGTGGTTTTCGTCCTGGCCGTGGAACACTGGACCAGCTCTATACCCTCAGCAGGATTCTTGAGGGGGCATGGAAGTTTGTCCAACCAGTCTACATGTGCTTTGTGGATCTGGAGAAGGCATTCGACCGTGTCCCCCGGGGGATCCTGTGGGGGGTACTCCCACAGGACGCCTCCCTGGTGAGGTGTTCCGGGCACGTCCCACCGGGAGGAGACCAAGGGGAAGACCCAGGACACGCTGGAGGGACTATGTCTCCCGGCTGGCCTGGGAATGCCTTGGGATTCCTCCTGAGGAGCTGGCCCAAGTAGCTGGGGAGAGGGACGTCTGGGCCTCCCTACTGAAGCTGCTACCCCCGCGACCCGACCCCAGATAAGCGGGAGAAGACGGACGGACGGAAGTCAATACACTTGAATAAATTTAAGACTTGTATTTGCTCCTTGTCACTCATTCATGTGACATTAGATGTTTCATCAGATGTTTCATCTGTGAGAATACAAATGTAGAAGTTATGAATACAAGTTACAAAGTTACAACTCTGCAACAATACATACAAGTACAAATAACAAATTTATGACTACGAATCTACAACCTCTGCTGAAACTGTTACACTCCTTACCAGATGGTGGCAGGAATGACATGTTTACCACCACCAACTGGTAAGGAGTGTAAGTTTCAGCAGGGGTTGTAGATTGGTACTCGTAAATTTGTGATTTGTACTTATATGTATTGTTGCAAAGTAGTAACTTGTATTCATAACTTTAAATTTGTAGTTTCACAGATGAAACATCTGATGTCACATGTATGAGTGACAAGGAACAAATACAAATACAAATCTCAAATTTTTTCAAGTTTATTGACTTAACATTTACAAATTCAGACACGTATGCATACATTTATATTGACAGTTATCCTACCCCATACAACGCAGCTGGTCTTGCTTTGTACTTCGTTTACATCAGGACCTATTCATCAGCTGTGACATGACATACGTAGGAAAGTAGCGAGCTCCTAATACCAAGGATGCCCCGATCCGATTCCAGGTGTTGTATTGGTCCTAGTCATGGCTCTGTTAAACAACCAGTATTAGAAGTCACTGAAGAATGTCTTCTCCTGATACCCGCTGCAGGTCTAATGCCTGGTATACTGTCAGCCAAAGTAAGACACTACCTGCTTTTTTCTCGACAAGTGTTTCACAATCATGTCCTGTTTTGTTTTGCACATAACAGTTTGTTGATTATTTTACTGATGAAATCGGAACTTTCAGCTTAGAATCAATTGTCTTTACAGAAATAAACACTGGTGGAGGGAAACAAAAAAGCAAAGAGCATCGCACTAAGCAAAACAATGAAAGAAACTTTGACCTGTATTGTATTCTTGAAATTATTGGTGGAAATATTATTGTTGTGTGTTTTGCAGTCAGCTTCCACATGCTGGTGAAATACTATGCCTTTATAGTTAACGATAAAGGTCGTGGAGTTATAATTACAGCTAAATCTGGGAATAATAGCTTGAGAAAAAGGCAGAAAGTTGAATTGCTAGTTAAAGAAAACCTCAGGGATGTTTGTCCTGATAACAGACAACAGGGTCAGAATGAATTAGAATCAGTCAGGAATGTGAAAGATGTTAGGACGTGATTTCTGTGAAAATATGGTTGAAAATGATCTGTACAATCCTGTTTGCAGCTATAGATATTGTATGAGCTGGAAACAATCTGTCCAGTGCTTTCCCAAAGTTCCCAGTTGTTGGGCCACATTTGCACCAGGTGTTTCTGTATGAGCAGCCCTGGGAAAAGGCCTGGGTGCGGTTTTAAAGGGAGCTGGCAAACCTGAGCCTTGTTAATCCACAGCACCGTGACCACTGAGCCCAGGAGAAGGCGGCAGCTCTCCATCTGCCCCTGCATTAGAATGGGAGGACATATGGCCTCTGGAACTGCCCACCCCCACAACACACTATGTCCCCCCCCCCCCTGCCTCTCTACACTGTCAAGCCTCTCGCTCTCTATCTCTGTCTGTTTCCTCTGGTATCTGGGCCTGACTGCTATGAGCTGAGGAGCAATCCTGTGCTCCACACAGCACAGAGCAGAGGATAAGTTCACCTTAAATAACTCTGAAAACTGGATTTGGGGATCAGGGCGTGTTGGTGAACTAGTCAGTCTTTCTTACACTGACTGAGCGTGAAGCCCTGGTATAAATGACACAGCAAATGAACAGAGTAGGTCTTGGTTGAATGTCTTGTATTTATTTCAGCCAGATTTTGTGCTATATTTAAACACAAAGCCACAGTGTGTATACTTGTGACAACACACATCTCTGAAGCTTTGTTGAGCCAGTGCAAACCAACCAGCCATTTTATCACATCATCTGACTTCTTTTTTTTAAGACAGAAAAATAAGAACATTGGACTTATCTTCTTAACCACAGGTGACCAGAGTTGACCATACTATGGTATATGCAAGTGAGAGAGAAAAAATTAATCATAGAGCACCTATGCCCTGGATTTAGTTTCATCCAACTTCCCATCAACTCTTAGCAGCTTCCCTGTTACAGACAGATACAGATATAAACAGCATGGTAACTGCCCGACCACAGGAAAAAAAACACCATGAACCACTTTTACACTAGATTAAAGGACGCGCACAGCACTGTCCCTCAAGCACAGTTTGGTCTCGCCGACCATTGTCTGCTACACCTCATTCCACCTTATAACCAGAAGCTGAACACTTCAAAGCCTGGGGTTGGGACTGGTAAAAAAAAAGAAAAGTCAAAGCTGATGCAGGACTGGACTGCACTACTTGACCTTTTCACTGCAGAATTTCTCAGTGTAGTGACCGCCCCCTCTTCAAATTCCTGTATAATCACACAATAGTTGTTGGAGCCCACACCAGAAGAAGGTTCTGCTCAGAATATGTGTCAAGAACAAGCTGCAACTCCCAAACCACAGCGCCGTGAGCAGAATGATTGGGTTCTTGCAGGGAGAGAGAACACATTTGTCTGTTCCTGTGGCGTAGGTACAGGCCTTTAACCCTGCTTTAGTCTTCTCCACAGCTTCCTCCCTGACTTGTGTGATGGGTTCCTTGGTCTTCATGATGCTGGCTGTTGTCTAATATTCAACATCAGAGGTCAGAAACAGAACAGATGTTTATTCTCAGATTAAAACAAGCACAATTCTGGAGCTAATTCCGGTTAGACTGATACTATTTTTTTTTTTTAGGAAAAAAGGGATCTAATTTGAATATTTTCATTTTTATCATTGACTTTCCTCTTCCCAGTGATGTCTTAATTTGTGTTGTTGTGTCACAGAAAATCCCAGTGAGCTGCCAGAGGTTTGCGTTGTAACCAGACAAAAATATGGAACAGTTCAATGGGGTGTGAATACTTTTGACACGCCACAGGTCTAATGTTTGTCTATCATATTCCCCAGAAGTCAATACCAGCCTCCCTTTAAAGCCGTAAACTGGGCAGTAAATCCCATAATTACCTTGGAGCTGTGGGTTGGCTGCTGGAGGAAAAAGTCTGCGGATTTGTCTTGGGTGTTGCTGTTTCTACTTGGTCTAGCTCTTTAAATATCCAGGGCAGGGATTCTCAATCCAAATCTGATTTCTAGATAAGGCAAAAGGTCCAGAACAACTAGTAGGCCCTGCAGCTCTGGAACCTATATCTGACTCTTTGTTTCATGGCATGTTTGATTGTAACCAGGGGTTCAAATACTGATCAAGTCAAATGTTTCTACTTTTAAAAAGCAAACCTGTTCTGCCTCATTCACTGAGCAATACAAGCAATCCTGAGAACCGAAGCCCTCTCCTCCCATCCTCTGCAAACTCACCAGACTGTGGGTGGCAGTAGTTGGTGTGGTTGTTGCACTGGCATGGCCGACAACCGGTGTTGCTGAAGTGGAAGAAACCTGGGTGGCAGTCATCACACTTGGATCCCGACACCCCTGTCTTACACACGCAGGTCCCTGAGCTGGAGGGAAGGGCAGGAGAAAAAGAGACGTATAGGTCACTAAAAATGCAAAACAACGACCGATGTAGCAACAGTTAGCTTGAGGTGCAGCTATTAGGGCTCTTCCTGCAGAATCTGAAAGACAGATATATCATAACCAAGCCTTGTCTTCCAGCTTCATTCCTTAAACTGGCCAGAAAGTCACGGTTTAGTCCACCCCTGTGGCTGCTTTTAACCACTTATCAGGTGATAGCATTTACATGCTGATAATTCTGCACATCCCTTGTCAGTGAAGCGTTGTCTAAGAGGGAGTGGCCCTGATCTTGTCAGATAAATGTGTGTGTAGGGATTTCCATGCAAATCTGAGAACTCACATTGTACCTGTCATTTAACGCCTATATGGAGTAGTTGGGTCCGAAAAGTGCTGATATTTAAGCGTAACCACAGGATGCAATGGATGCACTAATAACGGGCACATAACACTGAAACTAAGGTGGAGCCAATAAATTTACAGAAGGAAAAAAAGCTACTATGGCTCATTTCAACCTACTGGGATGCTGTAACTTAACAATGTGAGAGAAACCACTCTTTGTTTTTAAAGTCCTTCGCTTATCAACGATGCAAATCGAGTTGGTGAGGCCAAGAAACTCTGAACAAATACAGGCGTGGTATTTAAATGATGAGACTTCCCAGATTTGTCGACGGCAGACTGTTGGAAGGGGAACTCAAGAGTACGAGGACTACGGCAGCTGCTGATAAATGAGGCCCGTTGAATGTTTGTTTTCGGATAGCAGTTATAGCTGACGTAGTAGAGTCCTGCGGGCAAATCAATCTCTGCTGCAGCAGGTATGACACAGGCAGCAGGAACGATGAGTCACACACTCAGGTCAGATCCAGTCAGACAACTTATGTCACAGCAGGTTCCTTACTGTGTTTTTCCCAACTGGAAAGTGGAAAAAAAGCAAACTGTAGGGCCTAAAGGTAAACTGAAGAGCCAAACTGATCAGGTTTTTCCCAGCTGGTACAGTTTTGTTTGAGGCGTGACTTGCAGATAACAATATGGACCGACTCTGAATATGTTTTTAAGGACTATAACACAAACAAGAGAAAAAATGTGCAGCAGGTTCCTTGATGGAGGTACAAGTTTTGAATTACAATGAGCCAGATATTAGCATCAAATCTAACCCTTATATTTAACACTAATAAGTGTGTTGACATAATTTAAGTTATTTATGCAATTCAGAGTCAGAGCAATGTTATCTTGACACACTTAATCAGGAAAAAAAATAAATGAATCCAATTATCATTTAGCTACGTTCACACTGCAAGGAAATGCAATCCAAATCCGATATTTTTACTCATAGCCGACTTATATCTGTCTTTTTCATGGCAATGTGAACGGCCAAATACCGATCTTTTGACCCCCCCTCCCAAAAAAAAATCTGATCTGTGCCACTTCCAAATGTGGTACTAATTCAGATACGTATTGGATTTCTTTTTCAAAGCTGAGCGGTCATGTCACATTTTATCCGTCTTTCATGTCACTCCCTCAATACACGTCCACACACAGTCTGAAGCCCCTTTCCTTCTCACGATAGAGTTCTTACTCTTGACCCCATAAAAGTTCAAGGAACAGGAGCTAGAAGCAGGAGCTAGAAGCTATTATTAAGGGTATTCGGATTGAGTCGTTTTCTCTTGTATCAAGAGGGTCTTTCCATTCCATGAGGGGATTTTTTTTTATAACATGCTGAATTTATAAGAGGCACATAATTATATTCTAACAGTTTATTGTGCCACCTGTATTAATTACTGAGTGAATAAACAAAAATTGGGAGTTTCTAACACATTATTAAACTTAGACATAGTTATCAAATATAACAAAAAAGAAACCTATCGGCTTGCTGAATAGAAACAAGTTGAAGCGAATAAAGTATGCAAAACACTAATAAACCCCACGAAAGCCCTCACCATCAACTGAGCATTTAACATCATGTTACAATTTTTTGCGTAATCCCCTTATAATGATCACGTACACGTGAACCCGATAATTCAGCCAAACACAAAGCAGCGTTATCTTTTAAGAATTTTATTTAAACCAGGTGATGGTGGCAGACGGGACAGGCAGGTAGGACAGGGCAGGACACCAGGTGATGCAGGTGAAGACTGACTTAACCAGGCAATGCAGGCATGTGATGTTTGGCAAAACCAGACTTGACCAGACGATGCAGGTAGCATCTGATTTGCCTCTAATTTGACCACAAAGTATTTGCTCTTAGCGCTTTAGGCTAGCACCGCCCTGCACACACGGCAGTAGCAGTTAGCTCTCCACAAAAGACTGCTGTTAATAGCTGGGTTGCTTTCTTATTACCTTACTTCGACGTGCAATGAGGTGGACTTAATATTGTCGCCTCCTATTGCTCAGCAGCTTTCGAATAATAACAAGGAGAGATGCAGGCCGGTATCTGCGTTTTTTTTCCCAGTTTTTTTTTTAAACAAAACTTTATTGAACTCTTCTACAAACATTCAGTATCATTCACCATCACTTCCGTAAACAGAGCGCTGCTCTGCAACGTCTCCTTCTGTCATCTACGCATGCAGGTCGCTTTGCGATCTTGAACCGTTAAGACAGAAGTCTGATGATGGCATTTAATATGAACGGCCACCTCAAAATATCTGATTTTAGCAAAACATCAGAATTGAGCACCAAGACCTGCAGTGTGAACGTATTTAGATGATAATTAAGCCTCTTGTCCTTACAGATTCATAAACACAAATTCCAGTTCGGTCCTGCTAAACTACAACACAGTCAAACGCAGTTTATAATGTCTATTTAGATAGGCACCAGCACTTCGTGACCCCAGCAGGGATAAGAGTGTTGGAAAATGGATTGATTGGTTTATATATATATATATATATATATATATATATATATATATATATATATATATATATATATATATATATATATATATATATATATATATATATATATAAGAACCATATAACCATTCATTCTTTCCTGCACCTCCAAAGGCACCATGTAAGGATTATGCATCAAAGGGTAACAACTTTGTGTTTTTTTTATTATTTATTGTTGGAACTGCTCTCAACTGTGAAACCATTAAAAAGGCTCCAATAAAGCATTTCCAACACAAGCTCTTCTACATTAATATACTATTCTTTATATTAATTAATTCAAGGACTGGATTAGCAGTCAGACCCCCTTGTTGGCAACTGTTAAAAACACTTTGTTTAATGATCATTCCTCCATGTTGGGTAGCTCAGCCATTTCTCCGGAGAAAACACAAATCTCCACCCCACTCTCAAGCCAATTTCCTAGGAAGAATACAAATCGCTAAAAGCCCAGACAATGGCCCCAGAAACATAATCAGGGCACAATGACTTGTGAACAACTGAAGCAAAACCAAAGTGACGCGGAGAACTTTCCATAAGCGTGTGTGTGGGTCTTCACATAAGAAGGGCTTTGTTAAAACAACAGCACTTAATGCAAATTAGGGGGCCTGGGGCAGAGCTAAATTCAGCGTAGGCGCTGCTGAGGACCAGGAGATCAACAGTCCTCATTTACCCTGGCCCCACACACACACACACACACACACACACCAAAGGGACCAACATATTCATAAGCTAAATCACGTCCCTAATACGGAAACACAACATCCACCTGAAACATAGAGGACTAAAATACATGCACACATCTCTGCGTGTTGTTTAAAATACTCATTTAACATGAAATATTAAGCAGCACAACTAAATGAAAAGCTCTATACAGAATGATGAAAATACAGATATCACACAGAAACTCAAAGCAATCTCCAATGCATGCCATAGGTTCCGGTCAAATCTTCCATAAACTAAAAACTTGTGCATTTCTTTGTGGACTATTGTCTTTATTCAACTTTGTATCTCCAACAAACTACAATCAGAGAGGTGGAGTTGTCCTATGCCTTAAACTCACTGGAGCACATCTTCCAGATTCAGTCAAAAAACACCACTTTTCACTTTGCTCTATGCAGGTAGTGATGAGCTTAGCCATGGAAAGTTGGCCAGCGTCTTGATTTTCAGCTTAGCTGCCCTGAGCAGCCAGCAGCCTGTCAGACACTCAAAAATCTGAATGTCTAAGAATCCAGAGACTGGCCTGAAAAAAAACAGCCTCATTGGTGTGGATGTTTTTAACCGCATGACGACGACTCTAACACCCTCTTCCAAGTAGTACCAACTTTGAGCGCTTCGCTAGGGGTCTATTTGGTTCAGTTCACTTTAAGTAGTTTTCTAATACAACTGAATGTTCTGCTGGTGGTTTTGCCTTCCCGTTAATGGGGAGTTTTTCTTTCCACTGTCGCTTCATGCTTGGTCAGTATGAGGGATTGCTGCAAAGCCATGGACAATGCAGACAACTCTCCCTGTGGCTCTACGCTTCTTCAGGAGGAGTGAATGCTTCTTGTCAAGACTTTGATGCAATCAACTGGTTCCCTTAGATAGGACATTTTTGACCAATCTGTATAATCTGATTGATTTTGATTTTGAAGTGGCTTGAGATGACATGTTTCATGAATTGGCGCTATATAAATAAAATTGAATTGAATTGAATTGAATTGAATTGAATTGAATGTGCCGCAAATGTGGGCCGGGTAGCTGCAGCAAGGTGGCGCTGAGAGACAGAAGTGTTTATGTAACACGACAACAAGACGTTGCATGATAACATAGCTAAGTCGTTAGCTGCTTTTAAAAATTTATTCACAGGAAGAGCAAATGTTGTTAGAAGCTTTGAAAACAAAAGCCTTTTCTTACAGAGAGCTTTAAACAGCTCATTCATACAGCTACAGTAGTTCATATTTTGCTGTTTGAGTCATTTTGAGAAAGGCCGGGTGTATGTGGTATTATATCAATCTGCTCCGTTTTCTCCCGTTGAGCCTTTAACCTCTGCCATGGAACACGCAAGATCTGGACAGGCTGACAAGAAAACCCCAGTTGAGAAAAGTGGCTACATTTTTTTACACAACATAAATGTAGACTGATTTTTATAGCCACTAATGCTAACCACGATAATCATGCTAAGATGCAGAAGAAACATTGTCATCTCCACGATGATAAAGGCTACCTTCACACTCCAGGTCTTGATGCTCAATTCCGATTTTTTGTTTAAATTGGATTTTTTTTTAGGTGGCCGTTCATGCTACTACTAAATGCGACCGCCATCATTCATTTCGCAAAGCGACTCGCATGCGCAGATAAGAACAGGAGACATCACAGAGCAGTGCACTGTTTGTGCAAGTAATGGTGAATGTAATTATTTCTAGAAGTGTTCCATAAGGTGTTGTTAAAAAAATAAATAAAAATTGGATACGGGCCAGCATCTCTCCTTGTTTATATTAGAAAGCTGTTGAGCAATGAGAGACGACCACATCGTAGTCAAGTAAGATAAGAAGAAAGCTCCACTGCTATTAACAACGGTCTTTTATGGAGCGCTAACTACTACTGCTGTGTGTGACTATGCAGGGAGAGACAGGAGAGTGACGTGAAAGACGGATAAAATGCGACATGACCGTTCAGACTGCGGACACTGATACGTATCAGAATTAGTACCACATATGGAAGTGACCCAAATCTGAATTTGTGGGAGGGTAAGAAGATCACATTTGGGCTGTATTTGACTGCAGTGTGAACGGAGCCTTCGTCTTCATTTTAAAATAGTGAAACCTTGTTTTTCAGTTGCTCTTTCACTCACACAGTGTGACGTTGCCTTTGTGCCTAATAGAAATAATGAAAACTCACAGCTAAAAGGGTAGAAAAACCTAAAATATTTTTAATGGTAATCATCAAGTCAGAACTGGATGGAAGTGGTCCTGGTAAATTAGTTTTACAAGAAGTGAATTCTAATTATTAACCAAAACATCCCACACAGGTCGCCAGCACAACCCCCCCCCCCCCCCCCCCACAGAAAAACAGGTGAACTACCAGGCCACCTGAAGTTTTGGGTCAGAAGGGCAGATGGTAGATGGCTCTGCTGCTTGTAAAAACTTGCTGACACCAAGGTGAGGTTTACTTGTAGAATGCAGGTCCCAGCTGAATATGTAGTGGTACTTGGAATTGAAATCTGTCCATTTAGTCTACCCTGTCCATCAGCAGGACCCCCCCCCCCTCCGTTTTTCTGTTTAGCCGAAACATTGTGAAATTCTCAGGGATTTTTCTGCAGCCACACAGCATACAAGTAATCCCCTCTGAAGAATAAATGTGAATTAAAATCAGAGAAAAACATGATTGTGCTTTGAGCACATAAGCTGTACTTAGCAACGCTCTGTTCTGAGGATGAAGACCTGCTATGACGTCTCAGTCTGGCGAATGGAATGTGGAAGCTGTTTTGGTCCAAGGTTAAATCAACATTTACAACAAAAAGTAAAACTAACAGAAAAAACGGAAAGTGACATTTTGTCTTATAGAGGGTGAACTATAAGTTACGGGAAGAGGACTAATTTTCAGTCTTGGCCCGGCCAGCTTGTTTAAGCGACTTGTTTAATGCTTCGGCTGACTGCTGGAGCACATTGTGAAATTTTATGATAGAATTTGGCTTGAATAGATTTTTTTATAACAGATTTTAAAGGGTTTTTTTTTTTTAAAGGAAGGGTGGTCTAAGAGTTCATGCATGCACACCTCAAACTAAGCTAGCATGTCCAGCCTGCAACACTAATAAAAAAAAATTAAAGATGAAGACACTTACCAACCAATAAAGGTTTAAAAGAGGGTGTGGTTTTAGAATCAAATCGTTTAAAAAAACAATGCAGATAATCCAGTGGATCAGTGCGGTATCATTTGATCCATAAAACACACAAACACAGGATGGTCATTTATGTTCAGTGCCAAACAAAGAAAACTGTGTAATGTTTTGGACAAGACATTGAAAAACATCCACACGTCCTGCCATTTTGATTAATTCAGAAATAAACTCCAGCCAGCCCACAGTAATGTGATGTTGGCCAATCCCATCATCAGCTGGTTAGGACCCAGTGTTTCAGAGATTTCATGGTAGACTGCTGTTTAAGTTGCTATGTGAAAACAGGGCCAGATGGTCAACAGCATCTGATTTCTGTCCTTTGCTGTTCGACCGACAACCCTCAACGATCTCTTTTCAACGTGTTAAATAAACGATGACGGCGAATAAAAGGAATAAATGAAGACAGCCATTAACTACCATCGACCATTTTCTTGATCTGTTTCTTCTGAGCCTTCCCCTTACTGTGTAGGCAGTAATCATTTCCATTCTCACCCATTAGCAAGTCTGCCTCCCTCGAGCATCTATCAGCCACATGGCTGGAGAAGAGGAGGCGGAATCAGACGACTCCCAAACGGACTGGGATGGAGCGTGTGAGGCCCCCTGAGGGCCTGGTAATCCCCCTGATAATTTGTGCCCTCTTGACCAGGGGGAGGGGTTTATTATTGTTTTGAATGATTTCACTGTACCATGTTGGCCCAGCTGCCGTGTGCAAGATCTGCACATTAAGTAGGTCAGTATTACAGGGGCGACAAAGCTTAACCCCATTCTGCTGCTGCTTCAGTGTTAGCTGTTGGCTGCTACATGTGTGGGAGAGGACAGGCAGTGGCAAACATCCTCACTGCAGCTTGGAAGGGGTCACTAGTTTAATCACGGGGCGCTCAGGGGTTGAGGGAACCAAAAACTCGGATGTCGGCTCCGATATTGATGAATTAGCTGGATCGGATATCGGATGAATGACGCCGATCCAGCATTCTGATCCAGTCATTTATTTCTTTACTTAACATCATACACAGCAATACAGTTGCAGCGATCGAGTGACTTCAATTCTATGTTTTATATATATATATATATATATATAACAGTGCCAGTAGAACCATCTCCTGATCAACGTGGGGGAAACCAAGGAGCTGGCGGAGGATTCCAGCAGGCATAGACCTACCACACTGACACCGGTGAACATCCAGGGAGCTGAGACTCAGATAGTGGATTCTTCTAAGTACCTGAACCACAAACTGGACTAGAGTCACAACACTGGTGCTCTTGCTCAGAGCAGACTCTACCTGCTGGGGAGGCTGATCTTTTCAAGTGCGGATGGCGCTTCTGAAGACTTTTTTTCTTTGACTCTGTGACGGTATCAGTTAATTGAAGCAGCAGGTTATCTACAGCTGAGAGGAAGAGGTTAGATAAGCTCATCAGGAAGGCTGGCTCTCTCCTAGGATGTCCTCTCGACCCAGTGCAGGTGGTGGGAGACAGAAGGACATCCCTGCCGGACGGTGATGTTATTTTCCACCCAATTCATGGAGCTGTTGCCCTCCTTCAGTGAAAGACGGCCACATCATTGGTGCACAAAGGAGCATTATCACAGATCCTTCCTCCCTGCAGACTTTACAACCATCACTGCTCCCAACAAAATCTTTACATCTCTGCAGTTGCTTGTGCAATATTTTCATCCTAATAAAACTTAATAATAAAAATTGGTGTTTTCAATGCAGAAACATACATACACGTTTTGTACATGTTTTAGATCATACAACATCTCTAGATCAGAGAATTCTATTTTTAATAAATGTAAAGCGTGTTCTTAATACACAGTCTCTTATAGTTATTTTCTGTTGTTGTTATTTTTTATATATTTTCTACCTATGTGTGTATCTGCATGCTCCATTTGCCTTTAATTTCACTACTGGTACAACTAAATTCCCCCACCATGGAACATTAAAAGATATTTCTTTTCAATTCTGTTCTACATAACCAGTACAACTAGATGTTAATCCATTAGCCCTGCTATTTCTCTAAAGTGTAAGCATGAGTTTCTGATAAAACAGTAAAATGGGTTTTGTCAAGTTAGGTGACATGACACGGAAACTGAAAAACACACAATCAATATTCATTACCGATGCAGCTTTTTCCACCCTGTTATCAGATGCTACACAGACCTTGCAGCTGACCTCATTAAACAACTCAAACCACTGCTATGACAGATACATATTGACATGCCCTAGCAGGGAAACAGTCGGTATCACTATGTGACCATTGTACATCACGTGATCTACAGACAGAATGCCACATCAGTGAGCGAGAGGGAAACATCTCGCTGAGCCTGTTGGGAAAACTTCATGGGATCATAATAAGACGTGTCACCAGGCTTTGCAGGGCTGCAAACCCTGAAGGAATGTCTGGGTTTCAGAGAAGTTCAACCCAGAATGCCAGGGCTGGATGGGTTGTGTTTGACAGTATCTGGCAGCAACAAAAGAACACTGGCTACAGGGAGCCAGCGCAGCGTACCATTCCTGACCCTGAAAGACTCCACAGCCCTGGTGGGGTTCTGTTTCCATCTTATACCTTACAATGACGCAAACATGAAGTATCTTTTGTTCACGTAGAAGCTGCCCATTAGGTCAAAATATTTTACAATCCTCTGCCAGACACACACACACACACACACACACAAACCTAAACCTAACCTTCACCTGTATAACCCTAAGCTAAACCTAATTGACACCTTAGTCCCAAGCCTAACCCCTAGCCCAAAAAAGGACAGGACCAAATAAAAGTCACTTTGCAAGTAGAATGAGCCGGACATTTTCTCACTCAGCTGCAAGCACAGCTACAGACACACACACACACACACACACACACACACACACACACACACACACACACACACACACACACACACACACACACACACACACACACACACAAAACATTTGAATACCAAATTTGATGCAACTAGGAAAACAGGGGAAGAGGAAAAAGGCCTTGGCAGGCTGGAGGAGAGGCACAGGTCTAGGCTGCTAACCGGGACTCACTAGTTGGACATTTCACTCTGTCACATGCTTCTAGTGCTCGCCTTTAACCTAGTTTGATTTCAACTGGGAGTGTTTGGGAACCATTGGATCTACGTTCAAGTATAAAAATGCACCTTTCTATCTGCATTAATGAAGTTATGGCTGCGGCCTGAACCAAAGCTGACCAGGAACAGATTAAAACATCAGTGGACTGAAAAGTACATTTCAATGAACTGTTACGGATCTGGTACCTATTTGATATTGTACCCTTACCCACCTTTATATTGCAGCCAACCTTCACTACATCTCGCCTTCTGTGATCTTAAGTTTCCTATGAGCTCACAAATGTGGTATAAACCAATTCTATTAAAACGTGCCCAGATTGTTCGTCCATCCGTCCATTTTCTTCCACTTATCACTGGTGAACTGGCAGGGGTGATGTCTGGGAGGGAAATCTGGTCCCCCTTCCCCCCCGCAATAGTCTTCAGCTCATTCTGGAAAAGCCCGAAGGCATTCCTGGACCAGAAGAGAT
Organism: Fundulus heteroclitus; assembly: GCF_011125445.2. Taxonomy (NCBI): domain Eukaryota; kingdom Metazoa; phylum Chordata; class Actinopteri; order Cyprinodontiformes; family Fundulidae; genus Fundulus; species Fundulus heteroclitus. Next base: position 46,355,080 of record NC_046372.1, read on the forward strand.
ATAATGTGTAGTCCTTAGCATGTTCTGGGTCTACCTCACGGTCTCTCCTCCTGGGGAAATGTCCTTGAGAAGCTTTGAAGGTCATGGATGTCTTGGCCATGGTAAGGGTTGGAACATAGATGAACAAATCAATGATAGGCTTCACCTTTCTTGCCGCTCAGGTCTTTCTTGGCAATGACAGACCAAAGTAACACCTGCATTATTGCTGACTAGAACTAAATCCCTCTATAAATGACGTATGAACAAGACACCAAGATACTCAAACTCCTCTCCAAGAAGCCCAGACTGCTAGGATTGATAAGAACAATCTTTTTCTGTTTCATGTGTTAGAATTTAACTTGGATGGCTAAGCATCTGGATTATCCAGTAGGAAAACAACACCACATTCATTTCGTACTTGGAAAGTAGGAGAAAGTTTTACAAGCAATGACTTTAACATCAACCATGGCTGTCACAATTTTGCGCAGTGAGATGTCGATTATTGCCTGTGTTCACCCACGTCTCTGGAAGCCATTTCCAGGAGTCTACAACTCTTTCAGTGACAAGGGTTCGGTTCAGAGCAGCACAGAGAATTTGGCAGTTTCTACTGGTGCTTGGCTGGTCAGAAACGGGAAAAACTCATCATCTTCCTGTCCGTTAACACGCCATACTAAACACTACTTGGTCATGAAGACAATTATGCTCTTCTATATGAACACTGCTACTAAGGAAAGAAGATTTAAGCTCTGTTATGTTCAGTCATAGCACAGAGAGATTTGAGGCAAAGAATATGATTTTAAAAGAGCTGTGAAAAACAATTCTTAACCTAGAAAATCTGTTCTAGGGTAAGAATCTAAAGGTACTTTCTTGTAAATATAAAGACAACCATCTGTTTTGTTCATGTTAACCACACTAATCACTAATGCAAGTCAGTGCCATAATATCTTCTTGTTTATTTCGAAATATTATTAAAACATTGTTTTATTATGACTTCCAATGCAACGTCACCTCTACACCTAATGTAGTGGCCGCTAATGCCAGGAAAGTTGGACAATAATATTATGAACGTTGTTTTAATGTTTCCTGAAGAGAAACTGGAATCAATCAAAGCCAGTATCAGTTGCTTCAGCTACTAACCACCGATCAGGCCTGAAATCTGGGTGTCGTGATGGAGACCTGAACCTTCAAAGGCATCTAAACACAATTACGAAGTTGACCTTCTATCACCTGAAGAACATTTCCAGGATTAAAGGATTGATGTCTCAGCAGGATCTCGGAAAACTAATCCATGCGTTTATGTTTAGTCAAATTAATTACTGCAACGGTGTTTTCACAGGTCTGCCTAAAAAGTGGATCAGACAGCTGCAGCTGATCCAGAACGCTGCTGCCTGCGTCCTCACTAAGACTAAGAAGATAGAGCACATCACCCCAGTTCTAAAGTCCTTACACTGGCTCCTTGTATCTCAGAGAAGTATGTACAGCATTTTTAACTGTCTTGTTACTGAAATGTGCTCTACAAATAAACTTGCCTTGCCTAGCAGAACAAAGCCTTCCAAAAACTAGGAAAAAATCTGTCACAAAATTCTGAATGGCAAATTTCTAGTTTGGTTAAGGTGGTTCTGACGTCTAAGCATAAACAATACAGCATTATCCCAGTCGCTCACACCGACCACCACAGTAAGGAAGTACATCATTCAGGTTCCCGCCACATAAACAGCTGTTAGCTGAAGAGAACCTGGGTAGAGGGTGTAGCACCATCACCCACGCTGAAGGAAAGTGAGTTTATCTACAACCCAAGGCCTGAAGACTCAGCACTTTTTCTCTACAGACAAATGGGTGTTTACGTGTTTCGTGTAGCTACGGCCATCTATGCAGCTGCAGACCAGCCTTCGGTTGTTTTGTGCCACATTGTTATTGTCTTCTTGGGAAATTAACTATAATATATGTAATAAGGAGCCCTTTTCAGCAGGAACCAAGAGCTGCTCTTACAAAGTTTAACAGAAGAAGCTCTCTGAGCTCTGACTTTGAACTTTGCCTTTTTACATAACGCTGCCTCAGATAAACTGTGCGGCTGCTTCTTTAAAGAAAAACACGACATCAAAGTTCAGACTGTGCAGCGTTTTATTCTCAGTCTGACAAATCCAAATTCTCCGGTTGTGGATTTATTTTTAGAAAATTCTCACCGTGTTCTTGACATCACGGCTTCATGAATGATATTTACATCCAAGGGGAAGGTTGCTTGACTCCATAGGTTTTACTGATTTTTCCCTTTATACTTAATGCACGTAATTCTGTCTGGCCATGGTGCTGTATCTTCCTGCATTCTTTGAAAACAGAGGGCACTTCTAGTTCACGGGATTCACGCGATTCTCAATTACACAACTCTAGCCTGGATGATGATAGATATCCATAAAAATAAGGAGTGTCTGTTTGATGAGTTAATTATTACCACATACATGTTTTAGTATTTTTGACTTGTTTCGTTATGGTATAGATTTGAAATGGTTAATTGTGGAATTAGTCTAATTTAATCAACACCACATAGGGGTGCAAAATACGGTTGAATGTGAAATGAAATATTAAACAGCCCTCTGTTTTAGAACACATTTTGAAAGACTTCATAATGAGTTGCTCTTTCCTCACACAATACAGAGCTTGTTAAATAACTGAACTGATCGATGGAGGGCTGAATGTGAGAGCAGCATCTTAGGAAGAAATAAAACAAAGTATACCTTCTGTTCGAACCAACTTTTAAGAACCCTGCCAAGAAGAAATAGCATGATGCTTCCAACCACCATATCCACTGAGGGGAAGGCGGTCTCAAGGTGATGAAAGGTGTTTGCCTTTCAGTCCACTTGGAATACTTGATATGAAGCTTGAGACATGCTCAACAGCAGAGCTGAGTTTTTTTCCAAAACAAGCCTTCTAAATCCAGCTTTTTAAGAAATGTCATTGTCCAGACCAAAATGAGCCAGAACCCTGTAGTACCTGTATGTGGCACTTTAACACCACAGGAGAGCCCAAAAACAGAAAAGACGGCATGAAGCAGGCGCAAAAAGTTAATGGACCTAAGCTCTTGGGTCTGGGGTTAGGTTCAACTAATTTTATATTGGCTTATCTAAATGAGAATGCTACGGTTGTGTTCCAAAATGTTCTTTCTCTACACTGAGAACCACTTTACGTGCTCGGTGTATCCTCATTTTTTAAATTCCAAACAGTTTCTTGGGACTTCAGGAAGTTTGATTACTTTTTCCCAACTACCATCTTATTATGGTAAATGGTAAATGGTTTGTACTTGTATAGCGCTTTAACTAGTCCAACGACCCCAAACCGCTTTATACTACAGTCAGTCATTTACCCATTCACACCCTGACGGTGGTGAGCTATGTTTGTAGCCACAGCTGCCCTGGGGCAGACTGACAGAGGAGAGGCTGCCATACATCGGCACCACCGGGCCCTCTGACCACCACCTGCAGGCACTGCGGGTGAAGTGTCTTGCCCAAGCGCACAACGACTGAAATGGTCGGAACGGGGAACGGACTCCCCAACTCTTGCCCCACCATCAGTATCATGTGCAATTACACATGCGTTGCAATATAATAACACCCCTGTGCGCTACAAACTATTAAAGTTCCTAAAGGGAGGAAAACCTAAACTCAGCCCACCTCTCTGATCTTTGCTGAGGAGCTTTGGACTTTGTGTTTCCCCTCTGCCTACTGCCATACTTGCCAAATTGGTCCAAAGGCTTAGGTGATATGTCATGTTCCGGCTAGTTTGAGCTGGTATCATAAACGTTTCATTCTGTAAAAGTGTGTTCACAGAAGGACATTCAGAGTTTGCCATACTCTGAATGTCCAACTCTGAATGACATACTGAAGAACTTCTGTGTTTTCATTGTGCCATTTGTATACTCCTTCCTCTTTCTGTGTGGCACTGCTAATCCTGCGACCTTCTCCTACAGGTGCACATAAACTGACATGTGACGGCCACAATGCATAAAGACAGACCGATTTCAGCTGAGTGCTGTTTGGGAAATTTAAAGGTAAGAGGAAACGCCAGATCTTTCATTCATAATCCGTGTGCAAGATTAAGGCCCAGACTGCTTCCATCACAGCTCATTACTTAATGGGAAAGATTTCTAAAGTAGCAAGACGGGGGGTTGGAAAGCTGGCTAATCTGTGTAATTTACAGTGGTAAGCTCTTGGATGGGGGTAAAGCAGGCTAGCAGAGTTTATCTTAGTGCAGGCTCAGAACATCAGAGCGAGGCCTCAGAACTTTCTATCAAGGAAGCAAAACCAAAACAGAACCCTTCATTGTCCAAATCCGATACAACTAAACAACTTCACCATCATGTCTGACATCTTCTGTGTTTCCAGACAGGACTGACTACACCTCCGAGGATTTACGTGCCTTATATAAGTGTATGCAGTGACGTGTGTTCCGGAACATGACTACACAAATCCTTTATGCTACGCTGGACTCTGACTCAGCCTCCTAGAAAGCAGCAGCGTTTCTTTTTCTGCTAACAGGCAGGAGAGCATGGCCGCTATTTTTACTGCCTTCCTAACCCACACACAGCCTTTTTTTACATGCCGCTGTTCTTGTGACTTGTGGAGAGGCTGCATGCAAGATCCGCTGTCTGGGCGCCGGCTCAGATTTCAAACAGTAAGCAGGGTCAATCCTGGTGAATGATGCCTCGGATCAATGCACAGAATCATGATCCAGCAGGGTTATGATGAACGCAGCATCCGGAGGAGAACTGAGCCTTGGAACATCATGACCCGGGTCCTTGGGTGACAGCAGGCACCGCCACGCAGGAGACCATTAGGCTGTGTGGGTTTTTGCAGCCCCTTAGAAAGTGGGTGTTGTCAGATTTTTTCACAACAGGACCAGATCACCATGGATCGCAGACTACAACCAATCAAACGTAAACCAAAGTGGTTTTTGACAGTAGAAGAGTAACAGCGAGGGTGGTAGACACTTTAAAATGTAAAATGGGAGCAATAAGTGGCTGATCTCAACCCGCTTAAAGCTGTGCAAGTGCAACAGCCCTGAACACACACTTCCATGACATTTCCTTACCCCAATATTGGAACCCATAACTGACTGATGTGCTTCAAATCAAGCAATCACTCAACAGAGCAACATTGTACGTTGCACAACACTGTAAACGAGCCCTCATTGGATAACCTCACCGCCTTTCACTTCCACCATCTCTTTCACACTGCGTTTCAAAGTTCTGCTTACTGCCAAATCCCTTTTCTGCGCACTATTGTTACTGTAGCTTCTACTGTTATTGGTTAAGTGTTTATTATTGATGCCGCTATTCATTTTACCTGAACATGCACCTTAAGCTTGCATGCAAAATCATTTTGCTGTGCAACAGGCCTTTTATGAACCTGAATGACAATAAAGGCTGAGCTGATGGTCACTGCACTGTTGAGACAATCACACAAAAATCATACAGACATGTTCTTATTATAATACATTGAGATTAAGTAATTTAGAAGAGTTTGGCAAATACAGACAATTTTAAATTCATTTGAAGTAATAATAGTATCATAATATGTTATCATGATAGCAGCCTAATTAAGCACAACCTCAAGCAGATACCAAAACATACCGAGGCCACAGCAACGTTTATTCCGGATTAGACTCATAGTAAAGGGATAGTGAGAAGTGCAGACCACGTTGAATCACAACTGTCATTGCATTATCCCAAACAAATGCATGGAAGCAATATTTGGTCAGGTATAATATTTCAGATGCCCTGCGTCTAAATGATCCTTGCCAATAATACAAATTCATATTCGATATGTTTGAATAGTTTTGAAAAGTTAATTTATCTGAGTAACTAAGTGAAACACTTATATAGATTAATTCTACACTGACTGATGTTTTCAAGCCTTTATTTCTGTAAATTATGATGATATTCTGCTCTCATCTTAATGACAAATAGATTTAGAAGATTGTATCAGACCTATAAAGAAAACATTTCAGCACAGAAATGTGTACTTATTGAAAATTATTTATACTACCTGCTTAAAGATTTGTTTTTGTTTTTTTCAAAACTGACTTTTAATCAGACAAACGAGCCTCATCAGAAAGCATTTTCTAATTTATTATATTTGGCCGCTAGCATGATTTCTCCCTGTGCTTCATGGCCACACCTGACAAAGACCTAAGTGACCATGATCCTAAAGCTGTGGGAGCTCTGAGATGGTGGCTCTGGTGAGATATGCGTCACAGTCCGTTCCTCAATATGTGCTTCATATGAATGGACCACATACTATGTTGGTCTGTGTAATTGACCATATGATGCAAACTTGACACAGGCTGTAAGTTGAAAAGACTAATGTAAATTTCCACAAAATCCAAATGGAAACACAGGTATCTACTGCAGGAATGAGTATTTACTGTTTGTAACCTCAAATCAGAACTAGCCCTATAAAAAGGAGATAAGCCATCTACATTTTTTTGTGTTAAGATTCAAGTATACACTGGATCAAGATTTAAAATAAAACCAGCTGCTAACAGTAGGAAATGGTAACTGAAACTGTTCGAACATAAACTTAAGATGTGTAGTCACGATAAAATAAAAGTCAAAGTCAAGGATATGCATTTTTTTTTTTTTACTGAAACCCTAGCTAGAGTGGTCTTAAAAACCCACAACCACCTGCAGAACATAAACCTTTTGGGTTGAATAGTAAACGGTTATATTAGCATTCAGTTGTCAAATGGCTTGATGGTGGGGGGGGGCATTTATGGGCTGCGGCTCAATAAGCGCTGATGGGAACAAAACACCCCGGTGCACATGTTCGTTTTCAATGAAAGTGCTGCACTAGGGGCTGCTGCAGTCTCAAAGCTTATCCTTTCTTTCTAGAAATGGAGGTTCAACCACCCAAACACCTCAGCAGACGTCTCTGGGGGAGACAGTACCAGCTTATCGACAAGAAGAGAGAAAGTAGATTGACTGGAAATGCAAAAAGGCTTAAATCTTTAGTTTTAGCATGTGTGCCTACATAAAAAAAAATTACAAGTATGGCTATTGGTCTAGTTTTTCAGATCCTTTCCAGTTAGATCAGTCGGTCATCAGCTTATGGGCAACTGTAGCAGCAAACACTGATGAGACCTCAGCAAAAACAAATGTTAAAAATATCCCATGGTTTACGGGGAGAAAAGCAGTCTGACCTGTCACAGTTGAGGTCTACAGCACCAAAGGAGTCGCAGGAGCAGGGCAGACAGCCACTGGTGCCGTTGGTGAAGTACTCCTCCTCACACTCGTCACACTGGAGGCCCGTGTAGCCCAGCAGGCAGGAACACTGACCGCTGCTCTGGTTGCATTTGTCCGGATCCAGGATCCCTTCACTGCCGCTGCTGCAGTTACACCCCCCCTCTGGTTGACGAGGAGGGTGGAGGTTAGCAATGAAAGAAGAAGGACAAAGCATGTTAATAGCCTATCCAATATAAAACAAGTGACAGAATTATTTTTACTATAGAGTCTTGCATTAGGAGCTGCTGTAGTTCTACAGCTCGTCATTTCGTTCCAGTGCAAACAAATGTCCCATGTGGGGTTCCTCAAGGTTTCTTTCTATGTCCAATTTTATTCCATATCGGCATGTTCCGCCCACTGAGCTATATAATACACTGGAGTGCTGATTTTGCCGAAAAACTGAAGTCACTGGCCGCCATCTTGCTACTCCCTACTCTCACAGAATCCCATAGGATTTGGTTGCAACAACAAGCAGTTTTCTGGCTGCGTGAAAGCGTCTTACAGGTAATTCTACAGTCAGTGGATGTACTAACACTATCAACTACTAGGAAATTAGGTGCTGAAATATTTTACATGTTATTCATATTAAATATGTATATATGTATATATAAGTATGTGTATATGTATATATGTATATATATATGTATACATCTATGTAAATATATGTTTTTGTATATTGTTATTTATATATTTATAAATGTTTTATATATATCTTTAAATAAATAAAATGCAAAATATTTCAGCACATGACTTTCTCAGTACTTGATAGTTTTAGAACATAACATAAAAGTATATGGCATTTGACATTTTAAAAGTCTTAAGCCCCCCCTGAACATGAGGAAATTCTCATTATTTGATGCTGTAGCGCACATATTCCCTGGTTACTGAGGGGAAATAGGGAGTACCAATATGGCGGCCGCTGGCTTCAAAGCGACTCGTTCTAACAGCGGGCGATTAGCACTCCAGTGTATTATAGAGCTAAATGGTTCCGCCTATAGCTCAGGTTAGATAGTATTAAAACATCTCTCACAATATGCTGATGACATGGAACTTTATATTTCACAACACAGCAACTTTTAGCCACTAAATATGTGCATACCAAAAGTGAGTGAATGAGTTAAAAATGTTCAGCTTGATGCAGAAAAGATAGACGTTGTTGTTTTAGGTCTGAAAAATGCAAGGTAGGAGATCAGCACTCAGGAAAGCTCCAGTAAGCTAAACATCGCAGGGTCTGTCAGGAATCTAGTTATGGGCTCAAAGATTTAGCCGTCATATGAAACTATTACCAAATCAGTCAACCGCCTCTTAAAATATTCCAAGAATTGAGGGATGTTGTTTAAACATGTCAGACATTGGCTGAATGGTTTTACATTCACCAGGTTAGATCGTTGTAAAGGTGTCTTTACCAGCACCAATAAACAAACTATGAGTCAGCTGCAGCCCATCCAACCTGCTGTTGCCAGAATCATGTCCTAAACCAGACAGATGGATCAGACCACTGCAGTCCTTAAAGTGCTGCACTGACACCATTTTAGGAAAATGGGAAATGTAATTCAACTTAAACATTATGTCATTGATCTCTGTCTGTGTGTTATATGTGAATCTGAGCTGGAGTCCCACCAAAATGTCATTATGGTTGCGTAATAGATTCTTAAAGCTTTTGCTGTTGGTCTAAAAGAAACTGAATGGTCTTCTGAAAGGTCAAATAAAACTTATTTGGGAGGTCAGAAGTTACAAGCAGAAGGATCGGATCTGTTTTTTTTTTACATAAATAATGTTAATATATTTAACTGCTAAGCCACTTTATTATGACAGCAACCCAAGTGCCCCACCCCGCCAGTATGATCTTGTTTGTGAAGCAGATGAAAACAGTACGTGGGGAAGCGTGCGTCATAAACCTGTACGGTCCAATGTTTGTGTTAGCCACCAGGCTTTGGTCAGTTTTGGCTCATTAATGAGACACAAACATAGTTGTGTAGAACTATCCGTAGGGAAATGGCACACGCAGCAGTGGACTAAGCATGAGCGACAGCGCCTGAGAGAGAGCAAAGTGCTGCAGGTCTGAGAAGAAGGCAGGGCCACTAATTCACTTCACAACTCGTGGCTGTACACACCTTAATCTGCAGGAGCAGAAAGTAAAGCCTGTTTTCGCCTTTTCTTTAGCACATAAAGAGCCGTCTTTAGCCCCGTGCTGATTCTTGTCAGTCCAGACTGAATGTTCCTGGGCTGGACATGCAGATCAACCTCAGCCGCTTGGCTCAACCTGACGACATGATGTCAGGCATGTGGATGATAACCCATGTAGAGTACAGAGGCAATCTATTATTTATCTGATGTCAAGTTAGGTGTGGCAACTGAAGGCGCCGCTGTTTGTCTTCATTCTGGGCTCCGCAGACAAAGAAAACAGACAGTTCAGGGAAAGAAAATGCGTCTGAATGTTTACTGGAACGTGGCTCAGGCATCCCATTCTCCATTATACTCCAGTTCCTCTGCAGCTTGTACACTTTCATGTAACTAAAAAAGGCATTGGGTTATGCTGGTCTGTAGAGCACGGGCTAACGGCCTGTCGCCTCCGATCACCCCTCATGAAGTGTGACTTGCAAAGAATGCGTCTCATTCGGCACGGCCACCACCGTTCATGCTTAAAATGCAGCTTCCTCTAGGTGCATAATGGAAACCTGGAGCAGCTTCTCCAAAGTTACATAACAGGTTTGATGTAGATCGGACTGGATCTGTGTGTCGCAGGGAAGACACAGAGTTGGCCTCCCTCCTGCCTCTTAAACCAAATGTGACTGTAGAGGTGGGAGGCCTCTGGCCAGCAGTGACAGCGACAGGGAGAGCCAGGCCAGGCTAGGACCAGTGTGACTCCTTTGTTGACGTTAACTTGATGATAAACAGGAACCATGGGTCGTCCGCAATAGGAAAATTATTCCATATAAGGCTGGATAAATGTATCCCCAATGGTGTGTGCCGTGGTTAGTTTGAAATCGATAACTGGTCTCTGAATTTTGCAAAGCTCTGAGCTGCCAAGGCCGGTTATCCAGCCCTGTTTGGATTTCTCTTTAAGAACCATGATAAAAGTGGATATGAGAAAGACATTAAAATAGTTTTTCAAGCTATTTTTTTCTGAGAATATTCAGTTACCTATAATTGGATCAGACATGGGTGGGTCTAGACAGGGAAATAGTGGCCAGTGCCCCTGTAGAACAGGTCCTGGCTCCTGTTTTAGACCCTTTGCTAAAGAATAAAGCTAAATTAACTTCTTATGATGCAATGCACTGGCACAGAAAACGGTTTAATTTTTTTACCTTTAGGTTTTTGCTGAAAAAATGACTTGGAAAGTAAGGCGCTGCTCTTTTAGTTTTAGCCATATTGATGTAGAATCAGTTTTCATCTGCTAGATCAGGGGTCTGCAACCGGCAGTTCCAGAACTGCAAATAATGAAATATTGCCCTGTTTTTTGTTTTTTTTCTCTGACTCTTTTGTTCTACGCCCCATGAAAAAACACATATGTTGTTATAAAACAGTCTAAATATTATTTTACAAACAGATCACAGTGACTAAAGGCTCCATCAAACTGAGTGAAAACGAATGGACACATCGAAGTCACTCATAAAATAAAAGTTGTGCAATTTAAAGTTGAAGTTTATCGCAAGTGGTTAAAGTGATGATAAATAACAGCATTATAATTGGAAGGGATTTTTAAAAAGATCTAAATCTTTTAAATTAAACCCCAAATAAACCACTGTATTTTATACATTAATGACACTTAATTCAAAAGCATTTCACTTTTATGTTCAATATTTGAAAGGTTGGACTTATTTAAATAAAGCCTAGCATTATTTCCTGTCCAGAGTTGGCTAATACAAAACCAAAAATCAAGCGTGTTAGTTTGAGAGAATCTTAGGTCGGCTCGGGTCGGTTTTCCTTACACACTTCCAGACTTCAGCCCTTCTCACACTGACTGTCCTCTACTCAGCAGACCGGACTGGTGGAGGCTTGGGAATCAGAGATAAAAATCATGTAAAAAAATGTATCAATTAAAAAAATCGAGTATATTATTCGCAGCTTTGCCTCAACTCTCAGATTTCCAAAAAGAGGCCGACATTTCAAAATCTAGCATGTGCCCTGGCAAACTGAGATCAAAAGTTCAAAAGGATTAAAGGGCAATTTTTCAGCCCCACTTTCAGCCTTCCTGTTATTTGCTGAAACTCTTGCTCTCTCATAGACTGAAAAAAAAAAAGCAATAGACTGAAAAAAAAAAAAGCTTGGCATACTTCTCACACTTTATCCTGAAAAGCCCACTGTTACTGAACATAGCCAACATCTTTACCACTCCGCTCTTTTCAGCAAGACGTGGTATTATGAGTTCAGTGAGTGGATCAATGTCCAACCAACCAGTCACTGCTCACAACCAGTAAAGCAGAAAAATCATTAGATTCCAGCGATTTCGCTAATTTCTTGGTGCAGCTCTGCTCCAGGTTTATGCATTAACAGAGAACAAATTAAGCTGCTTTTCTGTTAGTCATTTAGATTTAAGGGTACCACTTTCCAATAATAATCCATTTATAGACACTTATAAATGGTTTGTAGATATGTCATTAATCTGTAAACACTAAACATTAATAACTGTTTTTTAAGTATTAATAAAGAAAGACAAAGAGGAGACATAATTCTGTACCAGGTAATATTCTTGATTCTTGATTCTCTTCTTTGTAGGGAAAGACTGGACTCATCAACCCAAGATGAGGGGTAAGTTGTTACTTTTCTTTGGTGAAACACGTAACAGTGGTTGTGTAGGAACAGCACTATGGGTTCTGAGCAGAGGCCTTTCTTTCTCTGTGGAGTTTAACTGCGCCCTCAGTGCATGTGTGGGCTTTCCAGCGAGGATTGCTGTGATGGGCTCCAAGCAGCCATGCAAATTCTAAAGTGGGTTTAGAAAATGGATGAATCGTCTCTTTTAATATTTCATTGTCCATCTTGACATCTTTACACAGATTCCTACTGAGGCCATTCCGTTTTTGCAACGATAAGGTCCCATGCCCTGGCAGTGAAGTGCGGATCATTTTGCCTCTGACATTTCGCACGGCTCTTTTCATCACTTTGTACAGGACTTTTAGGGGTACGAACAGGAGTTGCCACCACAGGATATCTGTATGGACTATGGGTCACTATTTATCCGCTTTGAGAACCAATGAGCTATTTAAAGAAACGATCTAAGTTCTACTGTAAAGAAAGCTGGCTATATGACCCCGATGGATAACTAGCAGCAGGAGGTCTCTGAGTTATTTTGCTTTGATCAGGGGTCATAATCTGCCACATTTCCTGACAGTCAATGGTCTTGGAACAAAACTGCAAACAAAGGAAAACATTGTGTAATATAATATCTTCACAGAAATATACGTCTAAATAAAGTTATGCATTAGATCTTTATGAGTATTTATTTCTTTGGTTTATCAAAGTACTTTAACTAACAAGAGAAATGAATTGACACGCAGAGGCTAAGTAAGTACATGGGTTGAAACGGGCCTCGGGCCCTGGTAGTCACAAAGTAAGTAAAAATCTCCATTATGCTGTGTTTTTGCAAAAACACAGCATAAGAAAACCAACAGGCTGAACTGGGCTCCCCGTGATAAATCACTAACATTACAGAATATACAATAATGTACACTAAAAGCATCTACTCTGGGTTTAGGGCAGCTGCTTAGCAATATGCAGCGCACACAGGAGGCTCATGAGAAGAATAATGAGCTTTACGCGGACCGGCTAGGCCAGAAAAAGATCACAGACGGCACATTATCGTGTGTTTGAACCCTCTGCTAGATGGCGACGATCTAGGCCCCACGGTTAAAAAAAAAAATGACAAAGGGCTGGCAGGCTAGAGCCATTCTGGTTAGAAAGCATTCAGCATCTGTCTGCTGGGCTGACAGAACAACACATCCACATGGAGGGTGGGATGTGTGCGGGGTGTGAGAGGGGAGGGGCCCCACTGTCATTGCTCATTCATGGCTTTAGCCTGCCTGGCCATTTTGGTTGGATGGCCTTGTCCTGGTGCTGAAGATGCCATCAAAACAACAATACAGGGAGGATGCAGCAGCTGATCGCTGCTGCCTGGCTGCTTTCACAGCAGACTCAACTGGATTCTCTGGGGGGCGCAGGAGGGAGGGGGGATTTTACCGAGCAACATCAGTAGCACCTTACACCCCCTCACAGATACCCCTCCTCTTGCAGCCCACTGGAATTACGTGGCATGCTCATCTTCTAACAAAAAGGCCTGCAGATTGCATGAGGGCTCAGCAGGAAAACCTGCATAGTGCGCCCTGCGCCTATGTACCATGCATGGTTTGGTGGGTTTTGCATGATTAGAAAGGGCGCAGTGTAGAGGCTGGTGGTCTGCCTATTGTTGCCATCTTTTTATGGTCGCCGTCTGCGTCAAAAACCCCAGAGCCAGCCCCCCCCAGCAGCCTGTGTCAGATGCTGGCGCCCTGCTTGTTACCGTATGCGACAAAACCCCAATCTAGTACAGCCGCTCGTTCCAGATCGCTCACCTTCACTGTTCTCCACGGAGGTAACCAACGCATCGGCGCTGTCTGCGGGCCAGGCGTCGTTGGTGGTGCGCTGGGAAACCATGGACACCATGGTCTGCAGCATTTTCTCCGCGCTGAAAAGTGGCGTCTGCGCGTCGGCGGAGCGTTTGCGCGCCCCGCTCAGCCGGGAACTCGGCGCCGTAATGTGTTCCTGGCTGAAGGGGGTTCTTCCAGCATCGGTGGTGCGAATGGTGGTGGTCGTGGGGTCCGTGGTCGGAGGCTGGAAGGTGGTCGCCGTTCGGGAGCCGGGGACGGCGGGGGCTGTCGGCTCGGGTGCGATCCCGGCCGGAGGAGCGGGCAGGGAGCCGCTCTGCGATGTGGCGCTGAGAGGCTCGCCGGGGAGGAAGGTGTCCCAGGTGTCGGAGGCTGAGCCGGGCTTCCTGCTGGAGACAGGCGACGCATCGCTGGGACTGATGCGAGGGGCAGATTCCGAAAACCCAATATATCCGAAGAGAATGACTAGCAGGGCTGGGGATATGTACATCATTGAGGAGGTTAAACTCATGCTCGGCCTCAGCTCTCCATGTACAAGCCCCAGTAAAGGTCTCCCTCAGACCTGGCCCTCAATGAACGCGTACTCCACCATTGATGTCCCCCGGCGGCGGAACGCTGCTGTTTGTTACCGACAACACTTCAGCCGCACTGCAAGCTAGCTGCCCACAATGACTGACGGGCTCGGCAGCCAATAGGAGCCCTGAAGGACTGTCCCTCACAGCTGTTCTGTCTGCTGATTGGCCAGTGCCTCAACACGGGCTAAACGTGTAGACGATTATCAAACGACCCCGCTCCACTGTCAAAGATCACAATTTAAATACCCTCATTCATAAATTTATCCGCTTATGTTTCTGTACTTTAGAATAATAGGATCATTAGTTATTTTCCTACATTTTATATCCAGAACGGAATATCAAGCATTTTTTTCCAGGAGGTTTATTTCTTATGCCCGGATTTATCCACTCATTACAGCCTGAGACATGTATTGCCTTGTTCAATTAACATATTTTCCTGCAGGCATATTATTAGCCTACTGTTTACTGATAAACTGTTTTTATTGTCGTCTTGTCATTTTCTGTTTCACTATGAAATAACTGTGGATACTTCCTCTTAACGGTTTATAAAAATGGCTCTGGCACATTTATTCTTTCCATCAGATTATGTAAACAGTGACTCGGGAGACCTCGGGTGTGTTTAAATAGTTTTGCAAGTCATAAAAATGTTTCTGCTGCTGTTTCACATACTGTTTATAGTCGCTCCGTGTTTTTATGGCTTGATTATATTGCCTCCTGGTGGTGTGTGGATGGAAAAAACACTGAGCTCTTCATGAGTGGCTGACATAATTATTAAATCCACGTCAGAGGCGATTGTTGCATGAATGATGCCCAGGGTGAGCTCCTTTCTTAGTTTAGTTTAGGTTAATGTAAAATACATGCAATATAATTCATTGATTAGCTTTATACTTAGGTAGAGGTCTATGCCACACAAAGCTCATCCTCTGTTGCTTTAGAACTAACTTCAGATTAGAGACACCAACCTTATTGGTGTCTGATTGTTTCTGACTGCATAATAAAATGTTTGTCACTTAAGCTAAGTAAGCAGTATCATCTCTATACAGTCCTCAGATGTATTTTCTATATCGTAGTTATGATGCGAAAGGCTGAGGCAGCTGGAGGACATACTGATCACTTTTTCTTACTGTTCCTTTTGTCTCCTCCTATCTGTTACCGATATTTTTCTTTGTTTGTTTTTTGCACAGATGGTACTCTTGGCTCAGTGTTTCCATGTTTATGTGTCTTCTCCTTCCTGGCATATCGAGGTGGGTGAGGCCAATGACTGCTCAGACTGAGCCTGGTTCTACCGCAGGTTTCTTCCTGTTAAAACTTGAGACAGCTTATTAACTTTTACCTGCCGATTACAAGGCTGTGCCATAAACATCTCATCAAAAGTCAAAAAATATATATGCCAAAGAATAGAAACAAAATCAAAACTCAAACATAAAATCACTAAAAGTAAATGAAAATAGCATAAGCAAATAAAAACAAGAACAGAAGTGAGCAAAACTGAAACACATTTAAACACATGAGACTGGGAGGGTGCAGCAAGTCAGACAGATAAGAAAGAGCAAAACTATTCAACAAAGAGGTTTAAACAAACAGGGAGTCAATTAAGGGAAGCAACAGTTGGAGTAACGTTTTTTGTTTTGTTATGTTGTACCAGTTTGAAATCAGGCAGTATCGTTTCTGACATATTGCAGCCGAGCTATGGACACCTGAGTGATTATAGGAGAGCGCTACAATAATTGAGGTCTAAGATTATATAAGCATTAGTTATTGTCTACAGTTTTACTTGGACAGAATATGCTTGATTTTTAAAGGATGCCACAGGCCATTTAACTTAACTGTCAAGCTTCAGAGTATGCAAGCCATTGTCACCCCCAAGTTTGAAAAATATTTTCTCAGGGAGGAAAGATAAATAAAGGAGAGTTGAATGGAGCTGTTAAGTCTAAAAAAACATGACTTCAGTCTTGATCTCATTAAAGCAATGATAATAATAATAATAATAATAATAATAATAATAATAATAATAATAATAATAATAATAATAATAATAATAATAATAAACCAGCGCCATCCAACTACTGATTTCAACAAGACAGTCAAGGATACACTGGATAGACACCAACGTGCTTGAGTTTAAAATACATTTGACAGTCATCTGCATAAGAATTCTAATGAATTGTCTCTAATATAATACCAAGCAGCAACAAATACAACACCAACACTGTGAGGTCCATGAACGGATCCTTTTCATTTTTCTCACAGATCCAGGTTTCCACATCATGGTCAATTCAATTCAATTCAATTCAATTCAATTCAATTCAATTCAATTCAATTCAATTCAATTCAATTCAATTCAATTTTATTTGTATAGCGCCAATTCATGAAACATGTCATAACAAGGCACTTTCCAAAGTCAAATTCAATCAGATTATACAGACTGGGTCAGATTATTAAAAAAAATGTCCTATACAAGGGAAGCCAGCTTCACGACAAGCAGCATTCACTCCTCCTGAAGAACCGTAGAGCCACAGGGAGAGTCGTCTGCATTGTCCATGGCTTTGCAGCAATCCCTCATACTGAGCAAGCATGAAGCGACAGTGGAAAGAAAAACTCCCCATTAACGGGAAGGAAAACCTCCAGCAGAACAGGGATCAGTATGAACGGTCATCTGCCTCGACCGACTGGGGGTTAGAGAGGACAGAGCAGAGACACAACAAGACAGACAAAAAAGCACAGAAGCACACATTGATCTAGTAATCTGTTCTACATTAGATGGTAGTAGCGGGTGATCTGTCTTCTCTGGATGATGTCTTAGATAACAGAACGCCAGACCAGGTGTACCTACTATGAAGAAAAATAAGAGAGAGAACAAAAAGTTAAAAGCTGAAATGACGACAAACAATGCAAATTGGAGAACAGTAGAAATCAGTAGAGTGAGAAAAAATAGGCCCTGATGTCCTCCAGTAGCCTAAGTCTATAGCAGCATAACTATAGAGATAGCTCAGGGTAACATGAGCCACTCTAACTATAAGCTTTGTCAAAAAGGAAAGTTTTAACATTAGTCTTAAAAACAGATAGGGTGTCTGCCTCACGGACCAAAACTGGGAGTTGGTTCCACAGGAGAGGAGCCTGATAGCTAAAGGATCTGCCTCCCATTCTACTTTTAGAGACTCTAGGAACCACCAGCAGACCTGCAGTCTGAGAGCGAAGTGCTCTGTTAGGAACATACAGGGTAATCAGAGCTCTGATATATGATGGAGCTTGATTATTAAGGGCTTTATACGTTAGAACGTTTCTTGATTTAACAGGAAGCCAATGAAGGGAAGCTGAAATTGGAGAAATATGATCTCTCTTAGTAATTTTCCTCAGAACTCTTGCTGCAGCATTTTGAATCAGCTGAAGACTTTAAACTGCATTTTGTGGACTTCCTGATAGTAAAGAATTACAATAGTCCAGCCTTGAAGTAACAAATGCATGGACCAGTTTTTCAGCATCACCCCTGGACAGAATATTTCTAATTTTAGCAATATTCCACAGGTGAAAAAAAGGAAACTCTGGAAATCTGTTTAATATGGGATTTAAATGACATGTCTTGGTTAAAATAACACCAAGATTTTTTACTTTAATACCAAAGGCCAAGTTAATGCCATCCAGATTAAGTGATTGATTAAGAAGAGTCTAAGGACTCTGGTCCAAAGATTACAACTTCTGTCTTGTGAGAATTCAAGTGCAGGAAATTTAAAGTCATCCAGCTTTTAATGTCATCAAGAAATGACTGCAGTCAAAGTAAATGATTGGATTCATCAGGATTTATGGATAAATATAGCTGAGTGTCATCAGCATAACAGTGGAAACTAATCCCATGCTGTCTGATAATTGTGCCAAAGCATTTATATATATATATTTATATATATATATATATATATATATATATATATATATATATATATATATATATATATATATATATATATATAGTAGAGAGACTACACACAGGAGGTATCCACATAGACAACACAAAGGATTAAAGGCTAACGTTATGTCAACAGGTCTGACAGAATTTCAACTTTATACTTTATATCTATCTATCTATCTATCTATCTATCTATCTATCTATCTATCTATCTATCTATCTATCTATCTATCTATCTATATATATATATATATATATATATATATATATATATATATATATATATATATATTATATAAGTTGAAATTTTGAAATTCTGTATATGTGTGTGTGTGTGTGTGTGTGTGTGTGTGTGTGTGTGTGTGTGTGTGTGTGTGTGTGTGTGTGTGTGTGTGTGTACGTATATTCTCCCGTGGGAGGGTGTGCTGGAATGTAAATTAAGAATGAAGAAATCTCTGTGAGGTAGAGTTTTCATTGCTTGTGTTTAAATTTTCTTACTTGTATTTCGGGGGAGTCAGAAATTTGAGACAGGTTCCCGCTGGACCATGTTCAGTTCAGCCAGTCGGCCGTTAGATGGCGGTAGAGGGCAGCCGAACAGCAATGAGGAAGTGGAACTCCGCTGGCGCGTGAGCGTCGCAGGGAGCGCGCAAGAGTCAACTATTCGCGGTACAATGGCGCCGCTAGATTTGGATAAATATGCGGAGATTGCCAAACAGTGTAAATACCTCCCGGAAAACGACCTGAAGGTAAATGGCACGTTTGGGAGACGTGTGTGAACCCGACGTGTAATTAGCGACGACCAGCAGCGCTGTCTCTGTGTTGTTGTGTACAGGAAGGTAACGTTAGCTTCTCGTAGCTGAGGCTGCTAGGCTGTTGTTTTGGACAGGAAGTGATAACTGTGAAGGCAACAGTTTGTCTCCCAGCTGAACTGAGTCAACAGAGCCCAGGAATGTTCTGTAGCAGGGACCAGACACAGCTGCGCTGCTTGTTTCCTGCCTGGAACACGCGACCTGATGGCGCTAGCAGCAGTTTCAGATTTAAACAGGGACTTTCTCTGTCATGGTGGAGAGGTGGTAATAAGCTGTCCCGGTACTACAGAACGCCACAAGACGTTGTCAGAAACGGCACTGATGTCCAATGCCTTGCTAAAATGACTACCCCCCCCCCCCCCTCCCCGAGGTTTTCCGCCTTAGTGCAAAAATAGTGCAAGCTCTCCCAACTTGGACCGGAAGTGTTGGTAAACAAAAGTGTTGCCACGGATTCCGAACTGGCAATAGGTCCGGACTTTGACTAGGCCATTCTAACACACAATTAGGTTCTGATCCTTTGTATTTCTGGTTGCATGTTGAAGGTTACTGTCCTGTTGAAAGGACTGATTCATGCCTAATTTATTCAAAACCCCTGAACCTTTACACTGGACCAGTTTTATGCATGCGACAGGTTTTCTCCTTTTTTCTTTTTTTTTTGCCATGATTATACTTCTGACAGTACACATGTTGATCCGCTGCACCATCTTCCCTCTCTAACCGTCTTTCCTTCATGTAGAGGTTATGTGACTACGTGTGTGACCTGCTGCTGGAGGAGTCAAACGTCCAGCCTGTTTCCACGCCTGTGACAGTATGTGGAGACATTCACGGACAGGTAACACATTGTCTAGAAATCACTCCTGCTGGGTTCGTAGTTCTGCTCTTCCCTTTAGAAAGTGTTAGTTGTGCAAAGGAAGCGTGAGCTCCAAACTAATTCGCTCTGTGTCTGTCTCACAGTTCTATGATCTGTGCGAGCTGTTCCGAACCGGGGGCCAGGTTCCAGACACCAATTACATCTTCATGGTTTGTTCGTTCCCCTCTGATCAAACATGAGACGCAAGTCGCTCTGAGTGTGTGTAACAGCAAGCTTCTGTTGTCTGTAGGGGGATTTTGTTGACCGAGGATATTACAGCTTGGAGACGTTCACCTACCTGCTGGTGCTGAAAGCCAAGTGGCCCGACCGCATCACACTTCTGCGTGGAAACCACGAGAGCAGGCAGATTACGCAAGTCTATGGCTTTTATGGTAAGGCTAGTTTAGTGGAGACTGATGAGCGCCAGCCCGACCCTAACCCATCTCTAAACTCTGTTAGAACTTCTCGTGTTTCGTAGATGAGTGCCAAACAAAGTATGGGAATGCAAACGCCTGGCGGTACTGCACCAAAGTGTTTGATATGCTCACAGTGGCGGCTGTAAGTATGGAATATGTTGGTATGTTTCGCCATAAATGCTCTCGGGACAAACCGTTTCACGGCGGCTAACTAAATAAGAAGTGGGATTCCGGTTTCTTGTCCTTGTCTGGCAGCTGATGGACGAGCAGGTTCTGTGTGTCCACGGCGGCCTCTCTCCAGACATCAAGACCCTTGATCAAATTCGAACCATTGAGCGAAATCAGGAGATCCCCCATAAAGGAGCATTTTGTGACCTGGTGTGGTCGGACCCTGAAGACGTAGATACCTGGGCCATCAGCCCCAGAGGAGCTGGCTGGCTCTTTGGTGCAAAAGTTACAAATGAGGTAGGTGGAAACCATTACATGTACATGTAAAGGTTAAATGATCTGAAGGGCTCAAATACTTCTCAACCAATTATATAGTTGGACAATGAAGACAGATCAGAACTAGTTACTGGACGTTACTGGGTAAGATTTTATGCTACTTATATCCTTGTCATAAATCTAAAACAGGGTTGATAAAATTGCTCCCTTTCAATCTACATGAAATACTGCAGCTAACATAAATTGTGTTTATCAGTTAAGATGGAAATTGTTCATGTTTGGAGGAGAAAAAGCCACAAAGGCCTAAAACAGAAGTCACAGAGAAAGTGAAACTAAAAAAAGTCCTACCAGTGGCCTGCTGGAGGTTACTTTGTAACACTCTGGCTGTACTCCTGCTCCTTGTACAACGGAGCAGAGAGCGGTCCTGCTGGCGGCTTACGGTCCAGCTCTACTAAAGTAGCTGCCTGTCTCCTAGAACTTCCTCCATGCTCCTCAGACTGTGCCGGGAGACACAAGTCAAGTCTGTGCAGCACATGACAGCAGCAAGGTGGTTCAGAATGCTTTACATCATGAAAACATAAAAACATCATAAACACATGGAAACAGTCACTGGTTTTGAAACCAGTAACAAACATTAAACTGTATCACAGCAAACCTGGCTATGCTTTGGGTTGATGATCCATGTAGGGTCCAGGTATCGCCTCATGGTACCAGCAGTGACACTGACCCAGGTCAGATGCAAAACTACTGAAAAGGAGTAAAAAAAAAAGAAATGAGCAGGGAAATAATGTCTGTGTCCCCCAGCTGCAGAAGCGTTGCTATTTTTGGGCTCATCTCATTGTTTCCCCTTAATGCCTCGGTTAAGGTCATTAACACCAGAACAACTGATTCTAATTAACAACCCCCTCCACTACTGAACGGACCAGATCAATACTCCACAAGTTTAACTGACTTCATATTATGATCTGCTGAAAAAGTGTAGGTTTACAATTTTTTGAGCAGGGTAAATCGATTCTTTAGCATTTTCTAATATTTTTAACAGTAAAACACAAGAAAGTGTACAAAAACCATACTGATGATAATATCAACAGTAACTTAAAAACCATCAAGCTGTTAAACAGACAGGTAACATTGTGACATGCATTGTTATTTGGTTCATTAGGGAGACATTATGTTACAGTAGAAACGTCAAGAGTAGCTGTTTATCTGCAAGGCTAACACACAAGACTCCTGCGGTACAATATTAATTATCCAGAACAATGTGGCACGTTTCACTTCCTGTCTTTTTGCATAAAAAAAAAAAAAAGAAATTCTTCCACATCTTTTAAAGGTGGAATATTTCCCATGATTCATAAAATGGGTTATTCTGTATATTAAAGCAAAGCTATCACTGCAAATAAAAAGTGTCACTTTAGAGGGTCCTTAATACAATAGTTGGTCATCTGAGGAAAATATTGATTACAAAACAGGAGATGTAGAAGCGGTAATAGTACCAGATGTAAACCTTTGTAGTAGACGGGTGTTTTTATCTTGTGATTTGGCAGGTGTTGTAGTTTCACTTTGTTTCATTGGGTTTAATGTATTTAAAAATGGTAAAGAATAAAAGTATTCTGAAGGTTTGAATACCATGTCCTCTGTAAAGATGTAGGAACTTCACGCTGTAATCTGTTGGTTTCTTTCTCTCTCTCTGCAGTTTGTTCACATCAACAACCTGAAGCTGATCTGCAGGGCACACCAGCTTGTCCACGAAGGCTACAAGTTCATGTTCGACGAGAAGCTAGTCACGGTGTGGTCAGCTCCCAATTACTGCTACCGCTGCGGCAACATCGCCTCCATCATGGTCTTCAAAGACGCCAACACAAGGGAGCCGAAGCTGTTCAGAGCAGTGCCCGACTCCGAAAGAGTCATCCCTCCCCGAACGACGACACCTTACTTCCTGTAGACGCCCTCCACATAAAGCAGCTTGGTCGTTAAACAGAGACACGACACTTGTGAACCCATATAAATGTTGGTGTGTTAGAGTATGTAAGGGAGCACTTCTTGGTGCCAGCTGTCAGTTTTAATTCCCGCTCCGTGCATTTGATGCCATTGTTCTGCAGCTTAAAATATACATAGATTCTACAGCAAAGGGAGGGTGCCGAGCTGCTCTATTAGAGGAAGGACTCAAATCAACTGACGATGTAATATCATATTTATAAAGCTTCATTCTTCTTTGCATTAAAAAGAAGCAAATTGCACACGCAGTGTTGTATAGATTGTTTCGATGTTATTTTGTTAGGGTGATGTATTTAGCTGGACGTATAAAAGCACTGCAGACAAATCTGGATTCTGTGTCCCGGCGCCTCATTCCCAGGATGTCGTCATATAAGCCTATAAATAAACTACACCAGAGAGTTGATATGTACAAATATGTTTATCTCCTTCATGTTTTGGTCAAACAGTGGTAACTTCCCAACTGTCATTTCATTATGTATAGTCTGTTCTTTTTGAATATTTGTTTTTAAATAAAGCCTATATGTAGTGATTCGGATGGTAAGATGTTGGTAAAGGGGCACGAATAACATATTGTCTCATAATCAGCCTTTTCACTTAGAGTATTAACACAGATCTCTGGGACAGACAGCTTTTTTAAGGTCATACTTCTGTGTCTCAAGTGGCATTAAGTCTGATCTTGCATGCCAAAGTGTTGTATTTTTGAGCCATTAAAAAGTTTACTTGCTGCATAATCCTTTGATTTTCTACTGAGCAGAAATCCCTTTTCCATCAGTTATAACCAGTCAGCTCTGTCCTGATGTTGCAAAGAATCCTCAGCCTGTCACACTTCTACTGTATTAGGCTACTATGCTGTTTTTCTGAGATATTATCTTAGTTTTGGTTTTTTTTTTGTTTGTTTGTTTTTGCCTGAATTAAAAGAATCAGAACCAGCTTTATTTGGAATTTCTTTCAATTCCAACATATAAAAAACCAGGAAGACAAGCAGAACAGCAAACTACAGTCAATAAGAGAAAATGTTTTATGGGGAAAAGCTCAGAACAGAGGCAGTATACACAAGAGGGTTTTTTGCATACATTTCGCTTGAGTGTATATCAGTATCTAAAATGATGTTCACATGAGTTTGTAATGGGGACCATTGGAAAGACTGGCTTCATCAAGTAATCGTACCTGACTAGTTTTTGTTATCTCTTATTTGGCCATGCGTTGTACATGTAAGGCAAATGAAAAGAAATAAGGGGGTTGATTTTATAGTTTAGAATTTATATATATATATATATATATATATATATATATATATATATATATATATATATATATATATTATATAAACCTGCTGAGTAAGCTCAAATCTGCTCATTATTTCCTGCGGAATAGTTGGTAACCCTGACTAAAGTTTTCTTCAGAGACAGCCTGGGGATAGAAACTGGTTCTGTGTCGGCTCCTATTAGCCATCAGCGCTCTGTAGCGCCAACCTGAGGGTGAAAGTCTGAAGAACCTTTGACCTGGATGAGTTGGTTCTACAACTATGTCAGCTGCCCTTTACTGGACCTGTACTGGCCCTGAATGGATGGACGGTCACTCCTGATGATCCTCTCTGCTGTTCTAATTGTTCGTTGTGGTTTGGACCTGTCTGGTTTTGTGGATGAGCTGAAGACAGACTGAATAAAGTGTATAAATGTGTACATGTATACTCTAACATGCAGGGTGACGCCAAGTTACATGGTACTGGAAGTAAAGTGCCTGAGCCCGGAGCATATCAACATCTGCAGGGAAGGAAGCTGGAAACAAACCACAACTTTCTGATTGCAAAGGAACTATATTCTTTCTACTGAACCACAATCACCCCTAGTAGAAGTTCTCCTTTGTTTTTGGTTGTTACAACCAGGGTAGTTCAGAACAGCAAAGTGCTAAAACATCTAGTTTTAGAAGGTATTCATTCTTCAGCCAAACTTAGTTCCGTTTTCAGAACATAGAAGTAATGTTCAACAATAGTTTGATTAGAACGACATTAGCAACTTAATTTTTAGCAACAAACCCTTCCCAAACACTTTGAGCAGAACATCTAAAGATGTTCAGTCAACTGTGAGAATGATGTGTTATTATTTATGGGGTGGAATATGAATGACCAGATCTGCTTTGTGCTTGTTAAGAACTGTGACTGAGAAAGTACGAGGGATCAGTTAGTTCCAGTTTAACTAGTTTAAGGGTTGTGTTAAATTCAAGCGTACAGCAGTTATTACCATTCCAGTGCACGTTGGCTGTGGTTGTCAGGTCAAAGGTTTTTGTTCATTCCACCTTGTTAAAATACTATAATGGAAAAATACTACGTTTACTAATATTTCAGGGACATTTGTTTTGTTAATTACAAAGCAGTTAGATATTAATATTATTATTAGAATTGGATAAATTTAGTTAATTGAGTACATTTAAGAATTTAACTAATCTATTTAGGTTTATTTTACCTGCTGAACTTGTAGAATATTAACACAGACATACTGATTAAGATCTACCCAAATAAAATACATGGAGATTGTTACGCCAGTTTTGTTGGTTAAATTGCCTATTTTATCAGTGGCCTCACTCTAAAAGAAGCACCAACTAAAATTTTTTACCTCAATGTTTCCTCTTCTAAATCACGGTAATGTAAGTGTTTATGAGATAACGGAGGGGTCTGTCGTCTCCCCTTACTGTTACTTGTCTGTTGTTTACACAATGCGATCGTTAGAATACGAAGTCAGATTTGTTGTTTGTACCCATAAATTTTAGCGAATAAAAATGATTATGATAGGGTTGCAAGGCTTGATGTCGCTCCACAACAGCTACGACAGAGATATAATAGATCATAGAAGAGAGCCTCTGTCATCCAATCAGAAGACTGAAAACTATCCGCGTAATGATTATTATCCAACCTTTGGATCTAAAACCTGTTTCGTTTTTTGAATTTATAATGCTTTCACGGAAGTGTGCTGTGTTCTTAATTACAGGATGGAATTGGGTTTAATTTAAATTCCTCGCTTTTCTGTGGTAAAATAGACTGACTCTATATTCTCCCCAAAGTCAGTCTACAGCGTGCTAATCTCAACTGCTGCCTGAGCTGTTACTATCTACCTGACCACGCCCACGAATTCTCCCATCCAATCAGCGGAGGCCTGACCCTGACGTGCCCAGTCATCTGGTGTTTGGGTGGTGACGTGTACTGTAGCTAGCTCCCCAGTGTAGCTAGCTAGTCAGACGAGACAGTTTGACCGAGTTGTGTGAAAACCTGGTTTTAACCGCCTCAGTTACTGCTGCTTTCAAGCTTATGTCGAAGGCGGGAATTATGCAAAGCCTCTGAGGACGCGAAAACGCCACGGGTGGATTATTAGCCGGAGTTAATATGGTAAGAGGGGAGTTTGGAGAAGGAGTGAGCTAACGAGAGCTAACCTCTACTCTCATTGTTAAAGGTAGCAGAGCTAGCTGGCTGTCAAAACATTGTGACAGTTTGCCTGGACGGTCCTAATTGGATAAGCACTCATAAGACAGCACTGGGTCAGATAAATGGTGTGCGCAGACTTAGTCAGCGTAAACTTATCCATGGCAACATACAACTTAGCAAATGCTAAATAAAAAAATAAATAAATATAAAATACGTACAGACACATATAGAAACTAATTGATGTTTTTTTTTCTGCCTTGCTGTAACTCCGACATTTAAACCCCTGCTGATCAGACTTGAGCTCTTCAGGTTTCTGTCACCTACTTGAAGCTGACAGAATCATGTAGTTGAAGACAACATCTTTGCCTACAAGACACCTTACCGAGCCACCTGGGATCGGTTTCAACGTGGAACATTGTCCACATTGTCTGTAATGGCATACAGCAAATTGTTTTCATCCCAAACGGGTTGCCTTTAGATGTTGCAGTTGGCTGCACAACTTCTTTAATCGGTCTTTAAGTTATTTAAGTGTCCCTTTTTCCCCTTTCCTTCCAGATGAAAGCATCGCCACAAGCCTGCTTGAAGTGGCACAGCAAAAGAACGCACATCTGTTTCAGCCTCCTGAACAAGGAGCGTTGAAATCCATGCATATTGTCAGAACCTCTGCGGTCAGACGGAGACGCTGAAGGGAGCAACATGTTTGCCAAGCTGAAGAAAAAGATTGCAGAGGAGGCGGCGACGGCGGCACCCAGAAGCGGAGTCCGTATACCCCGGACCATTAGCAAGGAGTCCATCACCTCTATGGGCGCAGACTCTGGGGATGACTTTGTAAGTAGCTTCACATCTGGACTGCAGCCTAATATGCTGCATCACCTGCTCTTTGTCTTTTACCAACTGCCGAGTTATTCATTGCATGTCGTGCACACACACATCTGCAAAAGTGATTCCGTTTTTAGGAATGGTTAAAGCAGGGCGCATTTAAATCAGCTCAGCACCTCATCAGTAGTTTCTGCAGAACGTTTAAGCGTCCGACTCAGATCAGGTGCGCTGAGGCAGGTAAACATTTAAAATATGCAGCGCGTTGTGCCCAGAGGAGCAGGATTGAGATCCTGTGCCCTGGTCGACGTGTGTGGAATTACATCAGCATTATTATTTGGACTGTGCTACAATTTAAATAGAAAATTTAAATAATCTGCATTTAGTTTATAGAATGTTGCGAGAAAATTGGTTTCCCGATTTTAATGAATAAAATATAATTGATTGATTAATGGCATGGGATTAAACCCCACTTGAAAGTTTCCGTCAGTCCTCTGTTTATGAAAAAATATTTTGATCATTTCAAATTTCTCTCAAGTGAGTAATGATACGCATTCTTTATTCTGAAGTACTGTAAAAAGTAATAAAACATCGGCATGTTACTGAGACATTAGAGAAGAAATGACGGTAATTATTTTTGTCAGGTGTGCAGTTTGTTTTAGTTTAAAAGGTTCAAAGGTGAAGTTTTCCGCTGAACAATGGCCGCTAAGTTTTACCTTTGGCTTTCTGCTCAAAGTTCAGCGTCAAATAGAGATCAGGATCAGGATGGAGTTCAGAGATCTCATTGTGATGGAATAACCACCACCCTCTGAAAAGTCACCGTAACTCCCTGGACGGTAACGCGTGTGCATGCTCAGCAACTCTGGGCCTTGGTTAAATGGTCGCCAGTCAGTCAGGTCCGGGCTGCAGGGCGTGGGTGTGGCTGCCGTCGCTGTGGAACAAGGATGTCTCGGTGGGTTGGTCACTCCTGCACACAGAGCACGTTTCAGCGGTTCTACCTGCTCTTCTAAGCAAACCAGTATGATACAAAAGTCCTCAATGTTTGGTCCGACCTGCCTGATCATCTTTTTTTTACCTCTTCTATAATCGCTTCTTTCTATGGGATTTGTTCTGCACTGTGCCAGTGTGACGCTGTCCTTTAGAAATCTAAGGCGCTGTGGGTGTTGCAGCCCACAGGCCGGTGTCGTCTCCTAGTAGCAGAGGAAGGCTGCAGAGGTCTATCCTCTCAGTTGCTCTCAGCTAAATAATTCAGAAGCAGCGCCGTCTTGCTTTGACATGGAACATTTTAGTTTTGGTACAACTGTCCTGGTTAGTCTCTACACGCTTTAAAAAGCCTTCATTTCTGCTAGCTGGATGTTGGAAACCTGCCCTCAATCCTTTGTTCGCTCAGCTGTATCTTGTAGAAAACAGGCAGTCGTTGAGACCATTCAGAACTTTGATGTAGCAGCTGGACGTCCTCCCTTTGACTTCCTTGGCTTTGTTTCTCTATCTGTGAGCCGTTTTGTAGAAAAAATTTCTTTTCGTGGAAAACTCCGAGCAGCGTTTTCTTATTTTTTCGGACTGTGCTTGTTAGACTTGAGGTTCTTCCCAGTTCCGGTCCAATAAAAGTCGATGAGGCGGCTGTCTGAAGTCAACTAACTCATGAACTCTTAGCAATACAGCTACAGATGATTATGTCCAAGGTAAAGGAGCAGGGCACATGGCAGCCATTACCTCTGCACCATCTGAACAGGTGGACCTTAGCACTCCGGATCCCCGTCTGATGTTGTGAGAGCAGGAGGCATGGTCCACTGTGCAGACTTGACCCGTTGACTGCTGTGTTGATGATAGCAACTAACAACACATCCTGAAATGAGTCATTAGCACAGCCTGTGTGTTTGTGCCCTGTGGAGCTGCAGGTTCCCACCTCAAATACGTCATGTAATATCAATATTACATATTACAACAATATTACAACATATTACAATATTACAACAATAGTCTAACATAGTCTAAAACAAACACATGATGTGTGTTGAGAGATTCCTTTTGTTTCTGTGTTTGAAGGCCTCCAGGTGAAGCAGGCTTTCCGGGTTCAGTAGCACCGACGGCTTAGGGAGGAGAACAGGAAGTCATGTCTCTCTGGCTTCAAGTTCATTTTGGAATTCATTTACTCACAACATGGGATGCTCTGCTGTTATTGGTCGATGTTGGGGCAGATTTAAGCCATGTTCAATAAAGAAAAAACATATTTTTAAAGAGATTTGATCATTTTCCACTTCTTGTTATTTTTTTGTGTGAGAAAAAATAGAACTTTGTTTGATATCTAATGAAAAACCATGTATGTTAAATTTTTTTTCCACGCGTGACTAAAGCTGTAGGAATCTAAACTGGTGGCCTTTTAATGTTCTGTCTGATGAAGGTCTGTTAATGCTGTTTGTTCGTCCGTAGGCGTCTGACGGCAGCAGCTCCAGGGATGATTTGTCGGCCCAGCTACTTCGAAGAAACGATCAGATCCGGAAACTGGAGGCTAAGCTGTCAGGTAGGATATATGAGACCCAGGTGAAGCCTTTCACTCTGCGCTGTTCAGCGTGGTGCAGCGGCCCAGGATCAGAATCATTCATCGTTTTGTGCTGGTAAACATTAAAACTTTGGGGGAAAAAATGGCACCGCACAACAAAAACCTTATGAAAGGGAGAGCCAAATGTGCCCGTCTTTTACCAGAGATGCACTGATCACAATCAGGTAGGTGATTGCTAAACTATAGTTTGTGTAAAGTTGCCTAAACAGATTTTAACCAATTTCAGCTTATGGACCAAAATCTAATAAAATTGAAGAACAACATTGAAAATAGTTTTTCTAGCTTTCCTCCCTTGAGCGTGTATTATCTGGTTTTGTGCTTCATCTGATTTAATTTTAAACACCTTAGGGCTGGACGATAATACAATAACAATACATATTGATCGATAGATGTATATCGATGATAGAATAAAGGGTCAATAAAAAGTTCAATAGAATAAAAGTTTTCCTTCCTTTTGCATTTTAGCCATGTAGGTTAATATTACAATCATTACATCCTCCCAACCAATCACAAACGCAGACCCAGGAACCTCTGTCACCAAGCTCCGCCCCCTTTAGAGAGTTCAGAGAACTCTCCAGTTTTTACTGTAGATTTCTGTCTTAAATGTGACCTCAGAGAAAAAGCCAGATCATTGTAAGCTACGATCGCTCCTGGGTAACACGCCAGTTTTACTTGGGCCTTATGACAAATACCTCAACTGTTTGAGTTCAGCAAGTCCAAGGAGCTATCAAGGATGTTGGTATTGATCATCTTATTTAGTTTAATATTAGGTAGTGGTAATTAAAATGCTGCAATCTAGAGAGAAATGAAACAGATGAACTCTCTCTGGTGTGTTAGATGTTGCTAATAACCTAAAGTGCAGCCTGCAGAGTGATGCACAGGTCTATATAGAAAACCAGTCAGCTCCATGGTGGAACCTGCCAGGGATTTCCTCAAGTGTTTTTAATAATTTTCAGCATCAACTTTCCACAGACTTTCTCTGTACAAAGAAATATTACGCTGGTAAAATGTCAGCTTTAGATACACGTTATTTGTGAACTAAAGGAGACATTGTGATGTCTAAATAATGTAACATTTGATCGTTGGCTGTGTGGGCCTTAACTGAAGGCAGGACAGCTGACTCTGACCGGCGTCTGACGGCGCTCCAAAGCTGCTGGACGCACTCCTGGAATGACGACGGTTGTGGTTGTTGATCTGTTTCTGTGCTCTTTATTCATTGTGAAAAGTTTCTGTTTTTAATTTACTAGTCCTGCACCTCCCCTCTTCTCCCCTTTAGTCACTAGAGTGAGGTTTCCCCGCCAGGAAAGGTTAAAGGTCACACGTTCTCCTAGAGCCTTTCAACCTGTATGGTTTTCTAGGATGTGAAAATCATTAGTAACCTTACCTTCCATTGTTTCTCAACCATATTCTCCCTTTTGTTTTCTCCTTCTCCTTTTGTTCATATCCTCCCCTACTGTCTCTTTACTGGTCTGTCTGTGTGTGTGTGTGTGTGTGGGTGGGTGGGTGTGCTGTTGATACCCCATCCCAACACTCGACTTCTCAACACTAGACTACGCTGAGCAGCTACGAATTATGCAGAAGACCAAGGACAAGCTTGAAATTGCTTTAGAAAGGCATCAGGATTGTACGTACCGCTCCTCTCCTCCCAAACAGCTTTCTTTCTCTTGCTTATGTTTGCACTCTACCGAGCACCAACACTTCCTGTCTAACTTCTGGTTGCCCGTATGGGTTAGTTTAAAATCTTTGCTTTGGGGGTACTTGGCTGCTTCTTTTTTTTTTTTTTTTCTTTCAATCTAAAAATCCACCCTTAGTTTTCTTCTCATATTTAAACAGAATGGGGTTCTCAGAGCTGCAGGTCCCCCATCCTCATTTTGTTTCCTCCTTTTATTGATGCTGTTGTAGCTTTCTGCAGGCTGAGCGAAGGGGCAGTGATGGCAGCCACACCTGTTACCTCTGTGTTAATGTTAGCTCAGCCCAGACGGTTCTGTTGAGTTTGTGACCGACGCTAAAATTTCCCGCAATGTTTCAAATACTTTGAACTATTTCCAGCTCGTCATTTTGACCCCATAGATCTCTGGGCCTCTCAATTTTACTTTCTTTCAAAAAATTGTCACCTGCCTCACTGTAAACTTTTCTGGGGTTATTTGGTGTTTAGCTTGTTTAATTACCACCACAATGTCATTATTACAGCTGTCAGAAAAGTATTGCTACCCTTTTAACTTCACCATTTGTCAAGTTGCAACCACAAACTTGTGTGTATTTCATCAGGATCATATTTGATAGACCATCACAAAGGCTACGTTCACACTGCAGCCTGAAGTGACCCAATTCCGATTTTTTTATTTTATTTTTTTTTGCCCATATGCGACCTGGATCTGTTCTTTTCTGAACAACGCAGATCGGGTTTTTTCAAATGCGACCCAGGCCACTTGGACATGTGGTCCTAATTCCAATAAGTATCTGATCTTGACCTGTGTCTGTACGGCCAGGTCGCATTTATCCGACCTGTACGTCGCTGATACTCGACAAACGCCTCTATTCTGCGTCCTTCTATGCAGAAGCGGGAAGAAAAACGACACCCATGGCGGACAACAAATAGGAGAGCAGTCAATGGAGAGAAAGCTCCAGTTAGAAAAGAAATTAAAGATTGCAAAATGCACGCCAGCATTATAATCCATGTTTACTTCCGCAAACGCTGAGCACGCTTTGCTACGTGTGACGTCATCGCGTCCTCTACTGCGCATGCGGGACACTTAGGTTGTATGAATTCCGTTCACACAGGAGATCACATACAAGTCGCATATATTTGGAAATGTGAACACGCAAGAAAATCAGTTTTTACACAAAAATCGGAATTGAGCATTAAGGCCTGCAGTGTGAACGTAGCCCAAGTGACACGTATGCTACACGCGTTTGCTGATTTGTCACAAATCCAAATCTGGCAGCGTGTCCTGCGTTAAGTTAAACTTTCTTCAGTTACTACTTGCACAGCAGATACCGCTGTAAATCCTTGGGGCTATGTCATCTACAAACTGGTGTTTTGGCTCATTGCTCTTTACAAAGTATGTGAAGCTAGCCCGGCTCTGAACACCTCCTACCTTTCCCCCTGACCTGCCTGCTGTGTTCCTGCCATTTGTTCACTAATGTTCTCCCAAATGCCCCCAAGGACTCCACAGAACAGCTGCCTTTATAATCCGATTAAATCACAGACATTTTAGCCTGGTGCACTTATTAGGTGACTTCTGAAGGGAGTTGGTCTCACTAAATTTTATTTGAGGGAATGAGAGCAAAAGGGTCTTGAAACCACAGCAGATTTTTATTTGCTATAGTTTTATTTACATTAAAGTCCAAATAAATACACAGAAACTTTTGTGGTTGTGATATGACCAAATGTCACCCAGTGTAAAGGGTGTGAATACTCCAGCTCTGATGGGAATAAAACAAAGACAAGATGCATTTTCTTTTCAAAGTTGGGTCCTTTTCAGGGGACAGAAGGTGTTTTTAGCAAATACCTGGGTGTGCTTCCAGCAAGCTTAGCATCAATCAATATTTTAGACCTTGAAAAAAAAAAAACAGTCAGCGACATGATTAGTCTAAACCGGGGTAAATATGGATCTATTGAAGAGCTTTAATGCTGAGGGGATGAGGAGAAACGTTTCTTTAGGGTGTGTTCAGTATCTGTGCAGAACTGGGCCAGTCTCTTAACCAGGTTAGTGCCATTAGCTAACAACTGTTGCCTTCACTTTTCCATGCCATACAATCTGAAGTCTCTTCTTAGCTGTTAAATCCCAGTGTTTAGTTTGAAATTAGGAGAAATGACCGCCACAGATTGGAGGTACCATCTCTGTCAGCTGGCTCTTTCAACCCTCTCCTGGACTCGGTGTGCTGTTTTCTCTGTATTGGCTTAAAGCTCTCATTGTCCCTTTAATGTCTGCTGTATAAGTGAAACAGAAATTGTGTTTTTCTGTAGATAAAAAGTTAGTGGACAAATAACCAATTTTTTAAGTTGTGAAAGAATTAGAGATATAAGATTCTCCTCCTTGATTGTTATTTTCTCTACCTTGTTTAAAGTTGTAGAGTTTTTTTTAATGTGTTATCAGGCATTTTTGGCTCATGGTAACGGATTTGACCACCATGTAGGATGCTCCCTGTTAAAAACAAAACGCATCTTTATCCTTTTACAGAGGTGTAAGTAAGCTCCCCTGTGCATTTATGAGCTGTTAAACTGTGAGGGATGGGGGTCTTTCAGGGGTGGCGTAGTTTTAAATAGGGTGGATTTGTTTCTTCTGTACAGATTCCTTAATAATAGCCTTTATGCATTTTTTTTTCTCACAATCGCCATGCATCACTCTTCTTTGCTTCTTTTTGTTTTCTTTAATTTTTGCTCCTAGGAAGAACACCTAATCTTCTCACAGCTACTAACAAAGCCACCCTGTGTGCTGTTGGCTATATTTATTTTGCATATAAACCTTTTGTATGGTTTCCTCCTTTTCTTTTTCCCCCCTGCCTCCCCTGTCACTGCACAGCATCGATTAAGAAACTTCAAGAGCAGAACGAGTCTCATCAGAGCAGCAGAGCCAAAATGGCCGAGGGAATGGCTTTAGCTCTGGAAAAAAAGGATCAGGTATATCCCACTGTGTCTCTCAAATCTCACAGCGACTGTTACTTTTTGTTGCGTTGTTTTTTGTGCTTATTTCTTTCTCCTTTTTCATGCAGGAATGGATTGAGAAGATGGCTGATGTAGAAAAAGCAAGTACCTCAAACTGCCTTTGATGCTGGTTTAAAATGTTATTACTTATTAAAAAAGTTATATATTTGTTGGTTTAATATAACTGTGCACATCTACATGTACCTCTCTTGTAGATTTCAGGAGGTTTTGAAATAGATTGGATTCCCTGGGAGGTTCTTTTAGCGTTAAGGTGTGAATTGGGACTTCATTCACCAAAATGAACTGTTAACCTGGCCCAGCCCGTCCTTATTCAGAGACGGCCCTAGCCATTTTGGAGCTCTAAGCGACATTATGGTGCAGAATATAAATATAGTAAAAAAAGAGAATTGCTCAAAACAAACTGTGTACGATAAATAATGTAGCAACGTCCTACATCAAACAATGGGCCCTATAATTTGCAGAAATAGTTTTGGAACTAGTCTAAAAACAAACTCCAGTCAGCAGGATTTAAAGGTGCAGCTTTTACCTCGTTGTGCTGAGGTGGAGGTGTCTGCAGTAGCCTGGGTTTGGAAGATGCAGCTCTTGGATATTTCAGAAGCGCTTCTGAAAAGAAATGAATAGATATAAGTATTACTGATATTAAGCTGCGTAAAGCTGGCCTTGAATCACTTTAAACACAAACAGCAAGAATAAACTGATGTAAATTGATTAGCTCATCACTAGGCTGTGAATATAGATGGAAGTGCAGGGGGCTAAGGGAGGAACTGGGGTGCTTTATAGCACGAAGATGGAAGCGGAGAGGAGAGACAAGACTGGTCTGCTCTAAAGTTTGCTTTACAGAGTTAAAATTTAGGGCTTTATGAGAACGTTTTTGCCTCAGTCATGGCACGAATGTCGAGAAGGACTTTAAAGTGCAAAATCGCAGACTTTTGACAGCAGGGAAATTATTTTTCTGGTTAGATATTGGATATTTGCGCTGGGGTGATTTGGTGGAGTGGTCTATGGGTTAGATCCAGAGAGGATCTGCTGCATCAGCCTGAAGCAGAGCAGGCTACGGCTATCTACCTTCTCATGCATACAGGGAGGTCAGCCCTGTGAACAACCTTTTGAACCAAACACCTTTTTAGAGACATAACAGCTTTCAGTGTGTGTAAAATAAGAGAACCCCCCCCCCCATCACCTAACACAGAGACTACAGGAGTACTGTGGGAACTCAACATGTGTGGGAACTGTGGCATAAAATAGTTGTTCTGTATGTTTAGGAGAAAGCTGCCCTGTCAGCTCGGCTTGAGGAGATGATGGAGCAAAGCTTAGCGCTCTTCCAGAAAAGGGATGACCTGGATGAACTGGAAGGCTTTCAGCAGCAAGAGCTTGCTAAGGTTAAACACATGGTGCGTACATGTGAAGACTGTCAACACCTGTTTTTAAGCACAGTTTGGGTTTAAATAGGGGAGTAGGAATTGAGAAGGAGCAGGTCTAGGTTCACAAATAAAGAGCTACACTGTAAGTTAGTGCAGTCTCTTTGTCGCAGTGTAGGACTAAGAGGCAATGTTTGATTCCCCCATAGCTGCACATCCACTCATCCAGTTATTCTCTGAATGTGGCGTTTTTATGTCTGTCTTCAACAGCTGCTGAGAAAGGAGGAGTTGCTCAGCCAACGGGAGCAGGAGCTTCAACAGAAGGAGGTTGAGGTTCAGTCAGCGAAGCGAGGCCTGTCCGAGGCTCGGGGGAAACTCCAGGCTCTGCAGCAGCAGCACGAGGAGAGCTGCAGACTCAGCTCAGAGCTTGAAATAGAACGGTAATATGTGCATCCATGTGTCCAAGGAAGTCATTTGCTTTCATTTACAAGTCATTTCAGTGTATCTGTTGACATTTAAGGTTTTTATTGGCCAAGCTTCATAGTATATTAATATGTTGCTAAGGCCACGCACATGTACCTATAGGTCATCTACAACAAGCGAAGTGCTCAGAAATGTGAAAACAGGGCATGCAAAGTATAAAGCTGGATGTTTAGCCCAACTGTAGGCAAGGTTCTCCTGGAAAAAAACAAACCTGATTGAAATATTATGTCCTAACCTTTCCTACATTATTGGCTGTGCAAAGACACAAGGACCTTTGTTACATTTGTGTTGGGCCACTGTGCAAAAGGATGTTAAAGGTGCCATGACGTCACTGTGTAAACCATTTCATGTAGTTGATGTTGCTGCATGTAAATTCTCCAAAGAATTTCATAAAAAAAGTGTTGGCTTGTTATTTTGTCCCTCCTCAGTAATAGGTTTGGGTGCGTTAATGATATGCAGAGCTGGCTCCTCCCACCGAGACAGGAAATTCTTGACGGTGGCAGCGGTTTAGCTCATCAGTCAGTCAACTGGATTTTTCAGTTACAAACACACCTTTCTTACATTTGATAGCATTTAGAAGTGAAATAAACTTATGGGTAATGAGAGCATTGTTATCGCAACCTTTCTGTTGGTACAGACATTTTTTTTTCAAAATCAGATTGTTTGAAAACCACAACTCAAATTTCCCCTGTGTTCAAGAAACAACCTTCAGTAAAGTCCCCATAAATGAACGTCAACCATTCTTCTGTGATTCTATCCTCCTCATTTTGTTTTTACTCCAGATATATCAGCTCCCCTTTTTAGTAACCGCTGTGAAGTTAGTTTGAAGTGTATATTGGATATTTGTGCGTCGCATAGTCTGGCTCCTTTATGGCAGCCTCGCCTCTTTCAGTCTGCCCCAGGGCAGCTGTGGCTACTAACATAGCTCACCACCATCAGGGTGTGAATGAATGGGTGGATGACTGACTGTAGTGTAAAGCTCTTTGGGGTCGTCGGACTAGTTAAAGCGCTGTACAAATACAAGCCATTTACCATTCAAACCAACACAGGGAGGCTGATCTGGGGCTTCTGTTCCTCCTCCAATCTCCTCTCCAGTGGAGTAGTCAGATATGCTGGTGGGACTCACAACCGGGTGCATCAGCTGGGGGAGGGGAAGGGGGGAAGGCTGCTTGGTTGATGTGTGCTCTGAATTACGTAGAAAGATAAAGAGTTTTCTGATCTGACCATTTTTGAGCAAAGCAACAAAGCTGACTACCCCTGAGCAGGTCTTTTATTCAGTTTTGACATTCACACGGACTGGAATCTAGAGCAGTGGAGATGCATTCTCTGGAGTGACGGATCAAAGTTTTCCATCTGGCAAGTCTGGGTTTGACAGTTGCCAGAAGAATGGTACTAGTCTGACTGCATTGTGCCAAATGTAAAGTTTGGAGGGGGGTTATGGTGTGGGGTTGTTCTTCGGGAGCTGGGCTTGGCTCTTTAGTTCCAGTGAAATTAACTCTGAATGCTTCAGCATACCAAGAGATTCTAGATAACTCCATGCTCCCAACGTTGTGGGAACAGTTTGGAGCTGAGCCCTTCCTCTTCCAACATGATTGCATCAGAACCCAAAGCAGGGTCCATGAAGATGGTTTGGATGAACATGACTGGCCTGATCAGAGTCCTGACCTCAACCCAATAGAACACCTTTGGGATGAATTAGAGCGGAGACTGAGAACCAGGCCTTCTTGTCCAACATCAGTATGTGACCTAACAAATGCGCTTCTGGAAGAATGATCAAACATTCCCATGAACACCCAGAGCCCTAAGGACAGCCTTCCCAGAAGAGTTGAAGCTGTTCTAGCTGCAAAAGGTGGACTTCTAAGGTTGTAATATTTGGATTTTTTTAGACAGTAGGACCCTTTTCAAAAATGGCTGCTTCTATCTGTTGGTTTTACACAACTGGAACAGTGGCGCTTTCATGCTTTAATGGCATTTGTTTAAATTCTGCTTCAGCAGCTCCTTTTCTGCTGTATGTAGAACTCTCTTTTAAGACCCCGTGTTTTTCTGAACACGTTGGATTGAACTGTGGACATCAACACGCTGTTGTACTTCTGCAGAGAGGAACTGCTGCTGCTTCGAGAAGAAGCCGACAAGAAGATCAGCGAGCTGGAAGGACGGTGCCAAGAGCTGCAGGCGGTCATCCAGCAGGTTTCTGAGGACTTCCAAACGGTCAGCGGCGAACACACACTGCACTGGACACATGCTGCCGCGTTTCTGCCATCAACGTTCCCCCCTCTTCTCTTTCTTTCAGTCCCAGAACATGGTGTCATCTTTAGAGAAGTCCCTCCATGATTTACAGGCTGAAAATGAATCCCTGAGATTACAACAACAAAAGGTGAGGAGAAATACCTGGACATTGTATCATTGTTACCCGCAGTCAAGAAGAAGTTATTCAGTTTCACTAGGATTTATTGAAATTCATAGTAAGCCATACAGCATAAATGAAAAGCAGTGTTGTTTTCGTCAACCATGACGAAATTATTTCATTGACGCCCCTTTTTTCATAACGACAACGTAAACTGACGAGCTAAACATGGATCTTTGATGACGAAAACATGATGAGTCGTGGGTTTCAGTTTTAGACGAAAACATTGGTGGATGGTTTATCCGTCCGATGTTTAAAATGCATCACACATACATTTCTGCCGATTGTGCCGTAATCTGTTCAATCGTCACAAGCTAAGAAGTATCAGCCCTGCTGCCGCGTCCTGTTTGGTCACGCCCACCACCTGGTGTGCAGCGGCGCACATTCTGCATGACCAGATTGTCAACGGACCATGGCAGTAGCGACAACCTACGGAGCCCGTCTGGTGTCATGGACAGAAATATATTTTTACAAGATGTTAAGTAGTGGCCACACTAATGCGTGGCAAGCAGATAGATAAGATAAATGCCTCCGGTTTAGCCTCTGGGCTTGACGCTCAGTGGATGTGAGTGGATCCAGGGTTGCCATGATTAACTGTACATACTCCTTTTCGCTAAGTGACGGTGGAAAAAAACTCTTTTTTGGTAACGTCTGGTATCAGCATAATTTATACCTAATTATACCGGATTGCCGGGGTGAGGTGGGCGGATTTCCCCCCGATTGATACGCTGAGCGGTGGGAAAAATGTATAAATAAAGACTGTAAAGGGCTCCTTTAGAGGGAACAGGAGGAATGACATATCTGAGCTGAAGCCCCCGCTGTTACAAGTTCCTTAAAATGAGCCTTCAAAGCGTGCACATAAATTACATGTAACGTAATTTTGCTCACCTGAATTCAAGCGCAAGGCAGCACGCCTGTTTATAAGAACGAAACTTATAAAGAGAATAAGAGGCTTTTTAGACTGAATCTGGTTAGCAGAACTGTTCTCTGATCCAGCGTGCAGCCATGACTGGTTCCGAATGAAGGATTTATCTGCAGCCGCTCTCCGCACGTCCCTCCTGTGCAGGGCTGGCCCGAGCCTTTTGGGGGCCCTAAGCAGAATTTATTTGGGCCCCTCCCACCACGCAGCTAGAAGATTATTGACACAAATGTCACGCTATCATGTTATAGCGAATATTATAAACAAATACTGTGAGGTTATGTATTAATACAAAATAAATAAATAAACGATACTTAAAATACTTCACTCTTTTATTAAAACTTCTTGAATACAAACTGTCACAAAACATATTAAATAAATTATTTCATCATCATTCATTCATTCATTTATTTATATCACTCGTTTAAGTTATACTGAAAAAAAAGATGTCTGTCTGGTAAGGAATCTGGTTATTCATAATTGTTGAGGTTAACTGTTGCTTTATGAATTGCGACACAAGACTGACTAAAACCTTTTTGAATTTTAGTCGACTAAACTGGACTAAAACTATTTGATTTAGTAATGACTAAAATGTGACTAAAACTAACAATAATTTTAGTCCTGAAGACTAAAACTAAGATGGCTGCCAAAAACAACACTGATGAAAAGGAAGATGAGATGCATGGAAATGTCCCGAATGTTTCCTCAGGCTGCTGTAACGGAGGAGGAGAAGGAACGGCTGCTGGTAGAGCTTCAAAAGAAGGTCTCCTCCTTGGAGAGACGACTGCAGGGGAACCTGAGCCAAGATGAACATCTGCAGGAGCTCCTTCAGGAGGTGGGTTTCTCTCAACACGTCACCTCCCTGTTTCCAGGAAATGTGACACCGTTATTTATTCCCTTCACAGGTTACACTGTCCCAAGCATTACGATAATATTTCCTCCCCTCAGGCCTGCACTCTAAACTCTAATGCTACGTTGTGTTTTTGAGGAAGAACCGGCTGAGCATCCGTGCTGTCCTTTTCTCTTTAGAAGTCCGACCTCGAGTCAAGCCTGGAGGAGACCAGAGCAGAGTTGTTGCTCGTTAGGACCGACCACGCTGAAACCGTCAGCGCTCTCGAGGCACAGGTGAAGCAAAGCATCTGCTCACTTCAAACCTCGGTCTGAAAATAAGCGCAGCCTCCTTCACATCTAAGGCTGGTCTTGAACGATGTAACGAGTACACAACGTCACAAATCTGTGGAGAAAACTTAAGCCTTTTTATAGAGTGTTTATGAGCAGGAAATAAACGGATGAGGGAAAGAAATCAAAAGGCAGTTTTGGGGTACCATGTCCACCTTTACCAGCGTACATGAACCGAACACGAGTGTTTAGGTCCATCTTTGTGACTTCTGTCCTGTCTGACCTCAGGCGTCTAAGATGAGTGGCAGTATCACTGAGCTGCAGACTCTTCTTCGCCACAAAGACGACTCCTCCAAGGCCTACAGGGACAGGACAGACGCACAGGTACGCTGCTTCACTCGCTCCTTGTTCCATGGGCCCTTTGGTGTTATCGTGTGGGTTAGCGGTGGCCGGATTATGATCGTCTTCTGCTAGGATTTAGTATCTGTCCATATCCTTTAGGACATTCTTGGATTTCTCACAGCACATACATGTGAGCTCAGCTCCAATGAATGTTTTGCAACTTACATTTGCTTAATCTTTAAAACTGTTTAACAGTGTTGTAGTCAAGTCACTATGCCTCGAGTCCGAGTCCAGGTTCGAGTCACCAGTGTTCAAGTCCGAGTCAAGTCCAAGTCATTAAAAAAAAAATCCGAGTCGAGTCCGAGTCGAGTCACTATTGACGTGTGATGTATGACATGAAGCAGTAACATTCCATTGCACTAATAACTCTTTCGCTGTAGTTACCCTGGTTTTACTCGGTAAAACTACTGCTTTCTCCAAGTCTAAGACGTCTCCTAACCATGGTTTTTAAACATTGTTGTTATGGAACGTGCAACAGCGACTCGAGGTACACTGATAGGCCGCATATGAAGGATGTTAAAGCCGCAAGCGGCGTCGAT
Organism: Fundulus heteroclitus; assembly: GCF_011125445.2. Taxonomy (NCBI): domain Eukaryota; kingdom Metazoa; phylum Chordata; class Actinopteri; order Cyprinodontiformes; family Fundulidae; genus Fundulus; species Fundulus heteroclitus. The sequence continues at coordinate 46,396,587 of NC_046372.1, forward strand.
CGGCCCTCGCAGCCAAGCGCACTCCGGCCTATTGGCCACCGCCACGGCTCCGGCCGCCCGCCGGCCGGCACCGCGCCGGCCGGCGGGCGGCTCCGGGCGGCCGGCGGGGTTCGCGCACCGCCGGCCGCCCCCCACCGCAGATGCTGTTACGCATTTTCCTCGCCCGTCCACCGGGCGATTCCCACAAACGCGTTCGGCAGCCCTCCCCCATGACTCACAACAAATCTGGAGCAGATCGGTCGATGCAGCGAGGAGATACAGCCGTTGGATAATGATAATGCATTTGGCCACCGGACCGGACTAAATTGTTCGGCGGGCCGGAAAATTTATACCGATTCCTGGACGGTGACTACAAACAGAAAAAAATTGCAAATGACGCCATGAACGCAGAGCAGGAGAAAAACATCGACTTACCTTCCTATCAACTCAGCCAGTTTTCCAGTCTTTCTAAGCCCTCGACACTGAAGCCATCGTTTGAGCTGAACGTTGGTATGTTGTTCCACAGTTCTACCAGTAAAATGGGCGCCTGGACATCCTCTTGTGAAAGTTTAACAGCTGTAAAGTCGGTCATATAGTTGTGTCTGTTGCATGTGTAATGGCTGGTTGCTACGTGCGCTCTCACACTGTTTGCCCAACCTTAGCGGCAAGGGGCGTTGCTCATGAGATGGTGACGTCACGTGCGCGGTACGACATTTAGATATTAAAATCATACACCAAATAATATTCTAATGACATATTAAAATTATAGCCTAATTATATAAAAAAAAGTCGAGTCTTTTTCTCAATTTCCGAGTCAGAATGATCTGAATGTAGGAGTCCGAGTCCAAGTTCGAGTCATCAGTGCTCAAGTCCAAGTCAAGTCACAAGTCTCTAAATTTAGCTAATGACTCGGACTCGAGTTCGAGTCTCGGACTCGAGTACTACAACACTGCTGTTTAAAGCAATAAACTTGATAAACGTCAAAGTACAGCCAAGCTGCAAATGGAAGCGTTTAGCGCTCCTCACAAATAATTACAAGGAGGATGGAGATAAAAGCAGCGCCGCTGCTACGGTAGGTTGCGTCTCCCCGGTGTTTGAGTGTTGAGTATCAATCTCCTCTCCTGTCTTTAATTGCTCTCAATCAGTGACATGCATATACCAGGATGGGCTTTTTGACATAAAAGAACCAAAACAGATGCATGATTAGAAACAGCATCCTTCTGCTTTCCTTCTCTGCCTGTCTGTAATGCATTTCACTTTCTTTTCCTCCTCTTCCTTTTACTGTGTATTCTTCCTGTAATGTGCATTCAGAACGACGCTGGCTGCTTTCTGCCTTCTGGTTGATGCTGTTTAATACGCCACTGAGGGCTTAAAGCTGTCCATTTCCACTGTGGATGTGAAAGCCAGTCTTATAATTGGGCGTTGAAGGGACGCCTCGACAAGTTGATCCAACAAACTTGCAGTAAATCCAGGACAGGTTTTGCTAACTAGCTGGTTGGGAAATACAGTTGTTAGTATGGTCCAGGTTTATTTTTCCACTGCACCCGACTTTTGTAGGGGTCGGCATTCCAAGACACATACTGTTTAAAAATTGCACGATATTGCTCTATTGTTGTTCATTGATTTGCAATAGCCTCCACAATTATGTTAGCAGCTTAAAGTCTGATAAAACCCGTTAATTGGAACCTCGACATGAGTAGCTCTCTCTGAGACAATGGGCTTCTTCTTCTTTAACTGGTGCATTGTCGCCACCTTGTGGTAGAAGCACTCCCTTACTAGCAGGAGATGTAACACAACTCACTGAAGCAGTGACACCCATTCCATAATGAGTGTCAGCGGTGGGAGGGCTGAGCTGACACAAAACAGCGGGTTAGGAGTTCAGCAAAACCCTCTGAAAAAGTCGGGACGTGGACTTTATGCTCCATCTGGGTTTGGCCATCTCTAATATGCCTCACGTAAAGCTCACTGACTTATTGCACATTAATTGTAACATTTCCCTGCTCCAGATCGCCATTCTGGAACAACAAGTTGTGGAGAGCACAGAGAGAATGAAGTGTGCAGAGCAGCAGCTCTCAGAGAAACAGCAGCACATGGATAACCTGGTAATCCCCCTTCAGTTTAAAGCTTTCAGCGTGTCATTGAGCTAGTGTTTATCTTGTAATTGTATATATGTGAGTCACAGGAGCGTAATATAAAAAGCCTTACTGGACTATTTAATTTAAAGGTGTGCATGCTTTCTGCTAGGGACCTAATTTTGTTGGAGAGTACTCATAACGACGTACAGTTAGCACTGATGTAGAAAAAGATCAAACTCCTTTTGTGTAATGAAGTGTTTTTGTAAATGTCTTTCACGTGCTTTTCTTCCAGCAGGGGAAGTGGAATGCTGAAAAGGCTTTTCTGGAGCAGCAGGTGTGTTTGTTAGAGCAGCAGAGAGAGGAGAGGGCCAGCCGGCTGGAAGAACGCGTCTCCTCTCTGCAGACAGACAAACAGTCCCTTCTAGACAGGGTGGTATGTTTCCTCTCCGCTCTTTGTCTACATGATAACAGGGTGATGCAGGCTGCAGTTGTTCTGTGGCTACACAGTGGAAAACACATGTAGAATGGACATTTAATAAACCGAAAAAAAAAATATAGAAAATGCCTGTGGTGTGTTCTGATATCATGGTTTGTGTCCGGCAGGCTGAGCTGGACAAACGGATGGTTGAGGCTAACTCGCTTTTGAAGCAGCAGACAGAAGAGCTAGAGAACTGTAAGGTAAGATCTGCAATGCTCGTTATTAGAAGTGCTCGTTTTCTTTGTTCCAACTAGTAATAATCAAAATGTGTAAAAACTGGGAGGCTCACACAGCAAACACACAACCTTGTGTTGAAGATGTTTACATTTGTTATACGAGGGATCCTGACTTTTAACCGTAGCGTGTTCAAAATGTCTAATATTTACAAAACCATATATATTTACTCTGAGATCAACTTCCTCAGTTTAATGGGTTGTTTTTCGAGTTGATGCAAAGCGTTGCCTAACGGAGAGCTGGGCTTTGTTAGTCAGATAGAGGCCGGTCTAGAAGAGCTGCTGTTGGGTTTTTATTGAATGTACAGTCGGTCTGTAATATCTGTTCTAAATGAAAATAAGAGCTGGTTGGGAGCTTTTCAGAGAAGCGCAGCAGAGCAGATGTGTCATCCTCAGTGTGCGTGTTGTGTGTCTCCTCAGGCGGAGCTGAACAGCCGGCTGACCGTGAGCACAGAAATCGCCAAATCTCTGGAAGAAACCAGACGGCAGAAGGAGGAGCTCCAGACACAGGTCTCCCTCTTCCACTTGGAACGTGTTGTGTGCATAGATGAACACATGCGCACCGTACCATGTTGTAATAGAAAGTAAAAAAAACCTTGGATGAGCAACACAATGTCATAACATTTGGGACTTTTTATTTAAAGGGCTAAAGTGTTGTGTAACAAATCTAGTTGGACTCCATGGTTCCACAGCCTGAAGAACCATTTTAGTAATGAAAGACTGTTGGAATGCACAAACTGAGCCGTAGGCTTTGACTGAGCCTTCGCTTATTTTCCAGTCATTCTGTTTTAGTTCTGCCGCTGTGTTCAGTGTCATTGTCTTATTAATGCCCCGCTTTAAACTGCAGCCGTCAGCCTTACGTTTGTCTCCAGAAACATTTGGTAGACAGAGGATTAGGATTTGCTTTACAGATCCTGTGATTGCAAAAAAAGGCCCAAATCATCAACTCTTCACCACCTTGCTTGTTGCCATGATGTCCTGACGATTTAACACACACTAGGCCAACACAAAGCCTTTTACTGTAGAGTTGGTTAACTAAATAATGGGGCTCAGCAGGATGTGCACGTTCTTTAGTGACAGCACGGCTCCGTCCCAATACCCTTATTAATAGCTTCTAGCTTCTGCTCCTAGCTCCTGTTCCTTGACCTTTCACAGGGTCAACAGAACTCTATTGTGGATAGGAAAGGAGCTTCAAATCGCTGGGCCGAATTTGGACAGCCTTTAACTTTGAGGTCATTACGTGACAGAAACGCACATGGATGATGTGAGTGAAATCCGGGCCTACACCCTTTAGAAAATGAACTACAAAGTGTGCGCTCTCTTCTCTCCGGACATCTTCGTTGATTTCTGTGGGGGGGGGGGGGGGTGTACTGGTATATCATGCCAAGCAAAGAACTGTAGATACTTAAAGGGTCTTTAGCGCAGGTAAAGGACATTACGGGCTTCCTTGGCAAAACTAGCCATGGGAGGTAGCATACATTTCCTACCTCCTTCCTTACTGACAGCACTTATCATGGCCACTGCTGACGCACTTCTTTGGCCGAAGAGTCTTCGCTCTGTAAGGGTATTCAGATTGAGCCCATGTTTGACAGCGAACCGGACCTTTTGCTTAATCTGACAAAGCAGAAGCTAAATTCAGCTCTGAATAGGACAGTGCTCAATATCATGTTTGATTTCAGGTTGCAGAGTTGACTGTGGGTCTGCAGAACTCGCAACAGGAACTATCTACTGCTGCTAAGAAACTGAGACTGAGAGATGAGGACGTCCAAACACTTCAGAATGGTACACACACACACACACACACACACACACACACACACGGCTTCTTTTAAATACTTACTGAGGACAGTGCCCTGACTTCCACTCATTTTCAACCCTTTCTTGTGGCCTTACCCTAACCTAAACCTTATTGACACCTTAGTCCTAAACCTAACCCCCAGCCCAGGAAAAAACTAATGACCACAAAGGTCCTCACTCTACTAGTAAAATTTGCACACAAAACATTCTCACACTCAGCTACAAGTACAAGTACACACACAATCAGTAATTCAATAATTTATTGATTTATATTGCGCTTTAAAACAACCAACTAAGGCAGGGGTGTCAAACATACGGCCCCCCGAACAATTTAGTCCGGTCTGGTGGCTAAATGCATTATCATTATTCAACAAAGATTTTTTTTTTTTTGTCCTGTCTGGCAATGTGGCAGTAAGAATTGTTGTCTTAATGCCAAAAAGAGCTTATCAGATTTGACTTTCACAAGTGGAGCAGTACTGCTTTTGCCATAGTGCTCTGCTTGATTTATGAATGTGAATAGTTTTATTATGATTTATGCGGGGAATATCTCAAATGATATGGATACTACAATGGGAAAGTAGGAGAGGAAAGGAAGAACAAGAAGAAAAAAAGAAAAGGTGAAAGAAAGATGAGATAAAAGGAAGAAAATGATAAAACAATTATTGAAAAAAACATGTACTTTGTTTAATTGAAAATCTACAGTTCCTATATTGTCCACGAGGGGCGCTGTGTTTTAATCAGCAGATGGTAGCACTGAGCTTGAGATGTGAAAAATTGATTTTAAATCATTTCTTAATTTTTATCTGTTTGATGTATTTTGTCATGCAGGACTGTGTTTTTAAGTTCCAAAAAATGTGAATAAATGTTTTTCAACATTGTACAATCACTGTGATCAGTTCACTTAAGTAAATGTTTAACTGAGTAAAAGTATTGTTGAAAATGCACATACTTTTCTTAAAAATGCTGTTATTCATAATTGTGTAAAAGTGAAATTCATTTAATATAAAAATCAACAACAAGTCCACTTTTACTAGTTCTATTTAATCTTACAATGAGTTTACTCGTGTGGCCCTCTTGAGATCACATTAAGCTGTATGCGGCCCCTAAACCAAAATGAGTTTGACACCCCTGAACTAAGGTGACCAAAGCACTTAAAGGTAGAGTTGGAGATTTTTCCATTTGTTTCTTCAAGTCCCTTTTCAAATTCTGAGCATGCACAATTCTGTCTTACCTGCTCTTCTGCTCTTCAGGGGGATCACATAAAAAAAATCTCCCAAATCCACTCTGGTCTTATTTCTTTCTACTGAGGCCTTTTTCTTCTTCTCATCAACTTGTACACGGTTCGCTTCGTGTGACTGTCAGCCATGTTCAAAGTGTACGGTGAGAGCAGCAGAGCTACAATGAATGGCTAACACTGATGCTAACCGCTAAGCTAACAGGATGCATAAACACTAGAAGTGTGCATGTGCAGCCAGCAAGAGGAAACTAAGTGCATGCATACTGGCGTTACGTGAGCGCATCAGAATGATGGGCAACCAATAGATAAGGTGATACCTCTGGAACCTGAAAGACAGACGGGGGTGAGAGCAGGACCAAAACTCTGACCAAGGGAGTTTTTACAGGCCCACAGAAATCGTTTTATTTTTGTCTCTTCTTTTTTTTTTAACCTGCTTTGTCTGAATACATACTATATTAACAACTTGCAGGATCAGTGCTTCCAATCCAGTCTTGAGCAGAGTGCCTCCTCCGGGTTGGGGAGGATGTGCTGCCCCTAGTGGAGGAGTTTAAGAATCTTGGGGTCTTGTTCACGAATGAGGGGGAGATGGAGCGGGAGATCGACAGGCGGATTGGTGCAGCGTCTGCTGTGAAGCGGGCGCTGTACAGGTCCGTCGTGGTGAAGAGAGAGCTGAGCCAAAAGGCCAAGCTGCTACCCCCGCAACCCGACCCCGGATAAGCGGAAAAAAACGGATGGATGGACAATTTTACCCAGTATTACAAAGTGTTTCTGAACAGGATACCAACTATAGTTTTAAGAATAAGATCCCATAAAAGCAGACATCAACAAAAGATACATATCATAGGGGAAAAGCCACCATGCTAGTTGGTATTAAAAGCCAGCCTGAAAAAAATTGGTCTTAAGCTTGGATTTAAAGATGCCTGGGTCTGTGGTGGAGTGAAGGTCAAAAGGAAGTTGGTTCCAGAGTCAGGGCGCTGCCACTGAAGATGCCCAGCCACCCCTCTGCCTTAGCCTGGTCCTCTGAACACCTAATCAAAGTTGGTCTGATGACCTCAGGGATCTGCCATGTTCAGAAAGACGCAAAAGGTCAGTTAAATAGGATTAGTCCGGGCCGTTAGCTTTAATGACAAGCAAAAGTTTCAAATCAATTCTGAAATGGACAGGAAGCCAGTGCAAAGAGGATAAAACAGGGGGGATGTGCCCACGTCTGGAGGTGTTGGTTAAAATACGGACTGCCGTGTTCCAAACATGCTGGAGACATGTGAGGACTGAGAGACGCCAATATAGAGACAATTACAGTGAATCAATCAAGAAAGTTACCAGTTAAAATTTCTGGTTTCATCATTTGGGATTTCTGTTGCCTTCTAAGAACACCATAGAGAACTGAGAAGTGGAACGTGACCAACTGATCTCTGGTTCTATCGCTGTGACCCCGTGTGTGTTGGTGTTGCAGAGCTGCAGAGTCGGCAGGACTCGCTGGCTCAGCTGCAGGAGGAGACGGAGCGGCTGCAGACCCAGCTGCAGCAGATGGAGCTCGACAAAGACTCCCAGCTGATGAGCCTGAGGGAGGAGCTGCTGAGCCAGACGCAGCAGCTGGACAGCTGCCAGGCGCGGGTCAGCCCACACTCACATGCTAAAACCACTGAGCTATATTATACACTGGAGTGCTAATCACCGTCTGTTTGAACGAATCACTTTGAAGCCACCAGCCGCCATCTTGGTACTCCCTATTTCCCCCCAGTAACTAGGGAATATGTGCGCTACAGCATCGAATAACGAGGATTTTCTCATGTTCAGGGGGGGCTTAAGACTTTTAAAATGTCAAATGCCATATAGTTTTATGTTATGTTCTAAAAATATCAAGTACTGAGAAAGTCATGTGCTGAAATATTTTGCATTTTATTCATTTAAATATATATGTTTAACATTTATAAATATATAAATGACAATGTACAAAAACATATATTTACATATGTGTATACATATGTCTAGATATATACATATACACATACTTATATATACATATATATATATTTAATATGAATAACATGTAAAATATTTCAGCACCTAATTTCCTAGTAGTTGATAGTGTTAATACATCCACTGACTGTATAATTACCTGTGAAACGTTTTCACTCAGCCAGAAAACTGCTTGTTGTTGCAACCAAATCCTGTGGGATTCTGTGAGAGTAGGGAGTAGCAAGATGGCGGCCAGTGACTTCAGTTTTTCGGCAAAATCAGCACTCCAGTGTATTATACAGCTCAGTGGCTAAAACACACAGGACAGGCTATCTTCATGATTCCAACATGAACTAACAGCACCGTTTGACGTCCAGATTTCCTATCTGGAGGTGGAGGTAGAGACCCTGACGGAGCAGCTGCGCAGTCCGGAGGTGTGCGAGGAGGATCAGAACGGTTCCGTCTCTGTGGACGACCTGGATCACATCCACAGGCTCAACAGGGAGCTGGAGCAGCAGCTCAGTGATAAGAACAGGGTCAGACACCTTTTCTGTCGTGCAATCCGTCCCACCTTTTAACGTGCGTGTAAATATCCTCTGCCGCCTCCTGATGCATAACATCCGTGTGTTTTCAGACTATCAAGCAGTTGCAGCAAAGGCTGGCAGAGTTAAAGAGGACGCTGCAGAAAGAACTGGTAATACTGCAGCATTTATCTGAAGGCACATGTGTTCATGATCACTAATAAGTTAGAAATTAATTTCCGGGCTGGTTTATAATAATAAAATAAAATCCCTGTTGTTGTGTTCGCTGTGCTCAAGAAATTGAAGCCCGAGCCAGAAGCTGAGGGGAAGGAGAAGTGCTCGGAAAGCCGAGCAGAAAAACAGGAGCGCGTTAATCCAGAGCCAGCGCCAGCGGCCGCCCCCAGCCCGCCCACTTCCAACACCACGGTGACCAACACCTCCGACCTCAACGACTCACGGGAAATCAACTTCGAGTATCTGAAACACGTCGTCCTCAAGTTCATGTCCTCCAGGGAGGCGGAGGTGAGTGGTCAGCGCTCGCTGCTTCCAGAACACGTCTGCACGGCCGCGTTAGGAGCGCAGGCTGACCGTGTCACCGCTTCTCTGCTAGGCGTATCAGCTGATACGAGCCGTGTCTGTGCTGCTCAACTTCACCCGGGAGGAGGAGGACATGCTGAAGCAAACGCTGGAGTATAAGGTGGCTGTTTTAGCTTTAGCTCCTTCTAAGGAGAGGGTGTTGTTACTCTCCCTCCTTGGTTAGTGTCAGCACTGAAAAACTGAACTTTAATCTTGCTCTCATGCTGTAACGCAGTGGTCTCCAACTCCAGTCCTCGTGGGCCGGCGTCCTGCAGCTTTTAGATGTTTGGGGTTAAACGCAGCAGACCCCAGAATCATTAGCAGAGCTCTGCAGACCTGGCCTGCAGCTAGTGACGTAGTTTAGCCCTTTGATTGAGGTGTGCAGGGCAAGGCACTCGTCTAAAAGATGCAGGACTCCAGCCCACGAGGACTGGAGTTGGAGACCACTGTACTATCTGGATAAAGCAGGCTTTTCAGTGATTTAGCTCTTTAATGTGTATAGAAATATATTTAGTCATGTCAGAACCACAACACTCAGTGAATACTTGGAAAGGAAAGACTTGTTTCTTGCTGGTCAGTGCTGAATTTGTTTTAGTTTTTTAACAGTAAAACAACTCTCATCAAATGTTGAACTTGTTTTATGCACATGTTAGAGTTTTTCTTCCAGTAATTGACAACAGGTTAACAATAACGATGGCTGTCTTTCCTTCTTGTCCAATGACCCATGTGTTGTAGATGTCCTGGTTTGGATCCAAGCCTTCTCCAAAGGGAATCATCCGGCCTTCCATCTCAGGCTCTTCCACTCCCTGGAGCTGATCAGCAGCGGTTCTTCTTCTGCGGTTTTTATGGCCGTTGGCAAACATCGGGTGGCATTGTTGGCTGAAGAAGAAAGGAAAATGAAGGACCAGATTAGCCAGGAGGAGGACCTCGTTGTTCAGTGGCTCCCATTAATGAGCAGAATTCATCTTTGGGCTCCCTCCCACAGCTTTCCCCCGCTCTCTGGTGGTTAAACGGCTGGGCTTGGGCTATGTTGGAGACAAAGAAGGACCTACACAGTATCATAAAGGAATCCCCACCTAGCTGCTGTTAATTAAGTTTTAATGTAAGGTGGCAGTCTCCTCAGTATCCCGAGCTGCTGTCTCAGTTTACCTCTCCTGTTTGACACAAATTGGATGTTTTCCCGTCTCTGATAGAAAACTGGCAAACTGTGGGAAGAAGCTTTAACGTGACTAGACTGTCCTCACTGGGCAGGATTATCAGCATGTTATTCAGTGGTACTTGTATTTTAAATCCCACATGTTTTTTCTGACAAGTAAAATGGTCATAATTACAATTTACAGTGGCGTCACTGGACTTGGACTGTTTTTACTTAAAAATCAATTTTATTTCACAGTTATGTGGATGATCCCAAGTTTGAATAGCTGTTTTTCTAAAAGTGTGTTTGCAAGCAAATCAGTTTACTGATTTGGGGTGCGGGTAAATGTTTTTTTTTGTTTTTTTTTTGGTAATCGTAAGCAACGTTTTACCGCCCACTGTGTGGTGAGTTAAAAACAGAATGGCCTTAATTTCAACAATTGTTTTAATCATATCCAAGGCTGCTCTTAATGCTTTGTTCAGTACCAACGGTCCCAACCTGAGTGCCAGTGGGACGTCTCTGTGACTGCCTAATACTGTTGTACTGTTTTATAGCCGCAGTGCTAGCAATATAACCTGGGTCTGCTCAACAGGAGCAACTGGATGTAAAAAAGAAAATAAAAGGTGAATTATCTGTATATAATCTGTACCTGCCTTTCCTAATGTAAATGAACTTACATTCCAACATGTCTATTTATGTATAGAAATCTGTACATACTGTATGCATTAAGATCTTTCTAAATCCGTGGATGTAAATAGTTT